>NC_143550.1:68825000-69166500 GCF_054136105.1 Typopeltis vanoorti | reverse complement strand
CTAGCAATGAAATTAACAAGGTTTCCACAATACCTTTGAAGCACAGCTTGACATAGATACAGTTTAGGGTTGAAGATATTAATATTCTTGAAGGTGATATAAAGTTTGGAGATAAGATTAAGTAAAAGAATGAAACCTACTGCAACCCTATCGTTAGTTGCAAAGTTCAAAGATAAATATTAATCCACCATCACACAATGCATATCCAAACAGAATGCTGGCGGCTTTCTGTTTGGATATGCATACTGGTGATTTTACAATCCCTTATTAGTTGAAAGGTATTCAGGTAGTGCAAAGGTTGAGTGATAATGTTTTTCTCCACCGCTTTAGAAAGAGGTGAACTGTAGTAGTAATTGGGCAGTAATAAGATGATAAAGATTTGCCATCCTTCTTTAGAATAAGTTGAATATGAAGCTAATTTCCAGGATGCAAGATAAACACCATTGGAATAGTTGATAATAAACGCTGAATCAGGAGAGATTTAGCTAAGATTTCCTGTAATCTCTTTCTGAAGAAAAATCACTTGGGGGGGGGGGGTTAATGACGCATTTGGAATGGTAGAAGGAAATTTACTAAGATGATCTATCTAATAATTTGCACAGATCATCATTATGTCAATGATTTTCATCTGTGCATGAATTGCATATGTGAGGAAAACTAAGAAGTCATAGATTGGCTTTTTCCGTGGATAAAAGACAAGAAAGTAAGACTGTCATTTAGGCATGATGGAATATTTTTCCTACTTTGGTCACTTTCAAATTCAGTTTTGGATGTGTGGTAGCTTGCTTTCAACTATTTTGAGAGTGCTATAAAACAGAATCAGATCAGATTCGATAAAATCCAAATACGACATGCCGTGCAATTATCTTGTGCAGCCTCGGAACACCTTTTGGAGAATCAAAGCTTAAATAAGGAACAAAATTTAAAGTGAACTGGGAATGAATACGATACCATACCATAACATGTTAATTTCTATACCTATTAATAAGAATTTCATTCGCGTGAAACATTATAGCAAATGTTTAATCACAATAATCATACTAGGAAATCAGGCATAAAGTTCGGTCAGTCCTGATAATCACAGCACTTGACATCCTCATAATGACAGGGTGGAAAAACACGTTAAGCAACACTTGTTATCCCATTGAGAAACACTCACAGTAACCCTGTAAATGTTGCTCCATGGGAAAAGAAATCGATACTAAACTGTGGTCCGAACTGTCTATGTAAGGAAGAATCGATCAGGCTTATGAAATGTTTAGGATTATGTGATATTCTGGTAAGAAGGTAAATAAATTGGGTAATATCATTGGTGATAGCAAATATCTTAAGAATTTTATCTGCGGGATCATACAATTGAAAAAGGAATGCCAGTAGGAGGGGTGAATATTAACATCTCCAAGTAAGATAACTTACTGTCAGAAAAGTTGGACCAGAAATGAACATTTAGATTTTTTTTTAAGTTCAGAAGATTCAGATGTATTAGGAGAGCAACAGAAGCAACAAATGAATTTGGCAGAATGAGGGGGAAAGTTAGTCAAAAAAAGATCAAAAGGAGTAGGCGTTGAGTTGAAAACATTCTGATATGATATATATTAGAACGAACATATGCATGCATAAATGCCCTTCGAAATGGATCATAGAATAAGTAATTCAAAAAACTGAGATAAGTAGCATCTTGAAGAAGACGCGAAAAGACACGATGCTTATTTCTGGAATTAAGACCCAGTATATTTGCGAAGTGAATGTCGATGATTTTGTGGGGGTTTGCCTTTCCGCACGTGATCTATTTCTCTTTACATGACATTCCATGGTTGTATAAAATGAGTTGAAATAAGGAGCCGCATGGAATATTACAGTAATGGATACTTTCTTTCGTTTACTAAACTATACACATCAAGAATATTCAATTAACATCAAGAAAGTGTGGTCTCATCAGTGACTCTTCCAGACATGCCAATACTTGAATTCTTCCAGCTTTTCCTGGAAGAATAGTGGCAGATAGGTTATTTCTAGTACTGTAGATGGGGGGAGGGCTCATAATGTGTTGCTATTTGTTTAGGTCCATTACATTACCTAGTTGGAATGCAATGTAATAACTGTTTTAAAGCTGTACCTTAAAAAGAAGAAATGCGGTATATCCACGATGAATAACATAATTATTAAAGTACCAATCATATTGAATGCTAGAAGAAATGGGAGAAGTAAACCAGATCTTCTCTCTGGAGTCCAAACATTGATTTTCTTGGCCACATCCATTTCAGGCTTCCTATAATTAAAGTGGTGGTAGTGATATTACGCTGGTGAAACTTGCTATCTTGTGTCTATTCCGCAGAGGTTTGGCCTGTCCTCTGATGTTAGTTCGTTCCGGATGGTTTAATGCTTGCTGTCTGAATGATATATATCGAGAACTACTACCGAACCTATTAAAGTGTTAGTTGTGCAGACAGACCAATTTGTAGTTTTTTCGTCGAATTCCACATGGTGGTAGACATAACATCAATTCCATCAGCATTTGAGACTTTTGAGGCATAGTCCTAGACATTGTCATTATACACTATATCTTGGATATAGTATATCGAGAAGAATATCTTCATCCTCCTTTTAGGTCTCCTGAATTCGAGTTCAGGATAGATATTGAAAAAGTTGGAAAGGTAACTCAGAAAATTTCTTACATAATGCAAAGGACACTGACAATAGGAATAAGATAATAGTAACTGCATATGACATTTATCAGGCCACGCCTAGATTTACGATCTACACCTGGATCTCCTATGTGCAGAGATCAAGTCAAGGGTAATAAAGAAACATTTGAAAAATTCCAAAGGCGAGGTGATTATGTCAGGAGTGTAGCATGTTGATTATGAGGGAAAAAATGAGGGAACGTGTCTGCAAAGGTTGGTATGAATGAGACATGATGAAAGGAGCATAACAGATAGATATAGAAGAATCATTTAGTGTTTACTGTTTTGAATACGTTTAGCTCTGAATATATCAAAAGAAAGGAGGTCTAACTTTCCCAGATGAGTCCTGTGTTCCCATAGCGACCTGGAAATAATACTAATCTTTGAACTAGCTGTTATGTATTAAAAGTATGCAAAGTGCTAAAGAATGTTCATTTTAATTAATAAAGTTAATTCATTTTCATACCTCAAATAACTTCATTCTTTCACTGTCCAGTTCTTCAATTATAAGTTTAAATCTCTCGCCTGAATTAAACAACAAAAACCAAAATCGTAAATTTAACATTTAACAAAAACATTAAAAAACATTTATATACACACAGTTATAATGGAAAGAAATTTATTCTTTTTATTTTAATCCACCCTTCTTAAAATGACATATGTTTAATATATTTCCTTCAAATCATGAAACCGATAGTTCATCCAGAATATCATAATCATGATCAAGAACATCCACTGACTAAGTTGAATTTAATTAAAAGGTTCATTTGCAAAACTAAAATAATAATTCCAGGAAAATGCAGAAGTTTCTCAGTGTTACACATCCACACGTTCATTTTCAGCAGCTTATTTGTTTGGTGGATTTTTATACTGGTAGTTGAAACTGGCATCTATAATTCTGACAATCAATTGTCATCTGTTTTCATTTGAAACAACACACTCCTCTTCATTCATTAAACAACAAACTACAAGTATTCTATGTATGTATCATACACAGAATACTTGTAACATAAAATTTAAAAAATACACATTAAACCTGAAGAGAGAGAGAGTGAGAGAGAAATATACTCTGTGAATGGTTGCATCCATAGTACTGGGCTTCCAAATAAAAGACGGTTACAAGTTCAATAATAACCGCCAACTAGAGAATCTTTTCTATGACTTTCCTCGACCAGTTTCCCAATTAATTGATCAATAGCACTGCGATTACGTGTTTCTCTCTCTCTCTCTCTCTCTCTCTCACACACACACACACACACGCACACACACATCTGGCTCAAAAACCGGTTTTAAACCCAGCACCACGCACACAAAAAAAAAACCATCGAACGTAGAACCCACTATTAAGAACAACTACTAATGTTAGAGTTTATGGCCATAAAACTGCGCAGTCGTGTGCCGTACTGTCTCCTGAAAAGTTTTGATTTATTCATAGCCTGGGTTCACTATCAGTGAACGCTTGAAGGATTGAAATTTTGAATGATATCTGTCTTCAGTAAGTTACTTATGACTAAAGGAGCTCTGCCTATTCTGTTTGAGGAATAAAGGGGGTTAAAGGACTTTATTATTATTATTATTATTATTATTATTATTATTATTATTATTATTATTATTTCTTCCCAACACAGCAAAAAAAAAAAAAAACAATACATAATAACCAACTGGTGTCATCCTCAGATAAGCTTACATACAAGCTTCGAGGATGAAAGCAAAGAAATTAGTTCTCATCCAAGATGTATCATATGTAACCAAATGCATGTAATGTACATATCACATGAAAACCAATGTATGTAATGTATGTATTATATGTAAATAAACCAATGTACGTAATGTAAATATCACAAGTAAACAAATGTATGTAATGTGTATAATAATTGTAACAAATGTATGCAATGTAAAAAAAATTCTTTTAAAAGTAAATCATGAGTTTACACCGTATGTTTGTGAGAATAAGGAAACATAATATTTAGATTGCATTGTATAATCACACCTTTTCAAATTTGAAAAAAAAAAAATAGTAAACTACAACATGTAATATTATACAACTTATGTAACTCTGAACAATATAATTGTAAATTATTATTATGATTGTTATATAAAAAAATATTTAAAAAAATTATTATTATTATTATTACAGGGCTGATGCATTACCTTCTGCATTTGCTGAAGCAATGCAGAAGGTAATGCATCAGCCTTACTTCACTAGAAAAAAAATGCTTAGCAGTAACACTATCGAAAGTACGAAGTACACCAGCATGTCATTTCTATATCTGTATATCATTTGGAGGGAGATTAGAGATCATTTATAACTTATCACTTTTAAGTGCATTTCTAGCGATTAAAATTCTCTAATAAACAAAATTATACGAAACTCAGTATTAGAAAAAATACATTAAGGATTAACCGGTGAATCCATATATATTTCTTACTGTGTTTCTGTATACAAAAGTCTGTCAAAAATACTTAGAACTGTTGCTTTTTCATCCAAAAAACACTTAAGCAAAAACTCGGGTAAGGTCATGTACAATTTTTATAACTTTTTTAAGAGAGCATTTTCAACAGTTCGAGATGTTATTCGAGTGAATGCTGTGCAAAAACATACTAGAATGTCTTAAAAATTCATTCAAGAAGAGATCAGCACAACATTGCTTCAGTACGATGGTCATACTCGGGCTTTCATAATTGGTCAATAGGATATTACGTGTATTAGACAGCATGCGTCAAGGTGGGTTTTCATCGCATGGTTCCGCAGGGGAAAACTGGCAATAAAGTCAACTGAAAATGTCGCTTGTGAAACATCTCTTGAATGTATTAACTGAGATCTACCATGCAAGAGAAAACAGTAATTTCCAAAATTATAGTGAAACCTTTACTTCAGTTGGAAAAATTGTGTGAATAACAATGGAAAATACACTACTTGGAAAGAAGTCACCGGACACCTCCACGGGCAAGGTGCATCGTGCTATGTAACGAGTTACGTGTTTGTAACCAGTATAAATTGGAGGAATATGATGCTCCCAAATCAGCACAAGTGTGTCTGGGCGAAATGGCTGCGAGAAAGAAACTGACGGAGTTTGAAAAAGACGTTGTGATAAGATGCCATGTTGAAGGCCTATCTGTTCTGCTAACTGTTGATAAATTGAGCCATCCGAGGTCAACAATCAGTGATACCATACTGAGATGGAAGCACAGGCAGTCAACTGGAAATGATACTCGTAGTGGACTACCCACTACACTCACCGATTGTGAACGTACGATGCTAAGAAGTATAATATGTAAACCGCCATTCGTCGGGCAATGTTGTGAATCAAGGCTCACAACATGGGTTTCCATCATGCAACCGCAATATGCAAACTCCACATTACCCGATGAACCAACATGCAGCGTCGCTTGTGACGCTGCATGTTGGTTCAGTGGTACTTCAGTGGTACAAGGAAAGTGTACAATGGGACGTGAAAAATTGGAAAGCTGTGTTAGGGAGTGACAAATAACGCTACACGCTCTACAGAGCAGATGAACGGATGTGAGCGTGGTGAACCCGGTGAATGTCTCTTACTAGAGTGTGTAACCCCCAACTATGAAATTCGAAGGTGGCTGTGTAATATGTTCCTGTTTTTCCTGGTTTGGTCTCGGACACCTTTTTGTGGTGCCACGAACATGTAACTCCGAGAGGTATTTGAACATTCTGGACAATGCAATGCTTTCTACTCCGGGGAGTTTCTATGGAACTGACCATTGTCTCTTTCATCAAGACCATGCACCAGCTGCTGCTGTAACTGCGTGGTTTGTGAACATGAACGTCACCACACTTGACTGGCCTCCACAGAGCCATGATTTCAACCCTACGGAACATCTGTAGGATGAACTGGAGCGTCAGATGAGGTCAAGGGACGTCCGCCCCAAAATAGTAAAGGACCACATTACATACCTACAGGAAGAATGGTCAAAATTCCCATTGATCTTTATCGTGTGCTTCAGTGACCGCAGCGAAAGGAGGTTCTAGATCTTATTAAGGTGGACGCCATGGCAGTTTGTTTCTCACACTATGGTAGCCGTTGACTTTTTTCTAAGCAGTGTATTTCGACGGTGTGCACATAGTAGTGATCAGTAACTAATTTTATGGCCCACGACCTTAAAAATAATCCATGAATCAATCTACTTTTAACATGGCTTTAATATATAATTTGAGATAATTTTCAGATTATCGTTACAAATTTTCAGTTTCCTTTTTTACTTGTCTTTATTTTGGAAGGTTTTAAATTTTTCATTTCAAAATACTGTCCTTTTTTTCTGCATTGAAAATTAAGAAATCTTATTAAATATCACGGAATTTGTCTAATAGCAAAAATTTAACTAAAAATAAATGAAATTATGAAACTTACAACATGAAATTTTCTCTTGCAGTTTTTCCATATGGTTCTTCAAAATATTACAAAGTTCTCTCGTAGCATCCATTCTGAGGAAGAAATAAGTAAATAAATATACAGTACATATTACTACACCCGGTGGTACTGCAATTTGTAGTTTGTTATGCCTACAAGATAGATTGTACACTTTAAAAAAATGCAGATACTAAAGGAATCACAAATCTTTTATTTTCACAAATGTTAATAAACTATTGGTCCCCATTTATCGTGAATGCAGATGCTACTTTCCTAGGTAAAATTTGCACTGAATGTCGATCGATTTTTTCAGCACAGTCGCGAGGGTAGTGCAACATTTGCAATCTTCTGTGAGAAAACTAGTGTTTCTTCTAATTTTTCTTAGGTTTTCTCTTCGAGGTGCAATGCTTTCTCCAAGAAATGCGAGGAATCTTTCAAGAATCGAATCGTGCAACGGAAGGTGAGTTAGCCACTCCCATACGGAAGTCAACAGGATTTTTCATCCAGCAAGACAGAAAAACTGTGTGTGTGTGTGTGTGTGTGTGTGTGTGTGTGTGTGTGTGTGTGTGTGTGTGTGTGTGTGTGTGTGTGTGTGTGTGTGTGTGTGTGTGTGTGTGTGTGTGTGTGTGTGTGTGTGTGTGTGTGTGTGTGTGTGTGTGTGTGTACGATAAACTGGGAGGCGGGAAAGATACACGCAATTAACAGACATAATTAATATACTGACTGTATAGCCTTAGTTGCTTCTACTACAGTTCCAATACCTAATACCAATTTCTCCATTATTCACATGGAGACCGACAGCCAGACTCAATCTGGAAGTCATTTTCCATAGTGTAATTCATCCTCAACCGACATAATTATTTTTTCCAAAAGTAAGTTATACGGTTAAGATTAGTAATCTTTGCCTATCTTCCAGTCCGCCTTCGTATTCCGAGTTTTCCAAATGATATTGTTGCCACATTCCTTGCAGTACAACATGGTGAATTATTTATGTTGATATTAGACCGAATCATTTCCATACAACATAACAGAGGCAATGTAGAATTGTAATGTAGCATAGCATTCAGTTTTCATTTTCCGGAATACACAACAAGGGTGCAAATTAGAAATCAGGAGAACCATCTCCACATCACCACAACACTTAACAGATGGGCTGACACAATCTGGTAAATTATATTTTCTGAAGGCTGTCATTTTAAAATATATCAATCATTTTTTGAAGAGTTTCCATTCTGTTTATAACTACAGAATTTGTAGTTATAAACAGAATGGGAATTACAGTTATTTGGGTTCATTTTCATGATTTCAATTTCAAAATGTATGTGTGTGTGTGTGTGTGTGTGTGTGTGTGTGTGTGTTTCTTCATCCTGAGTTCATCAAGGTCCCATAATTCAAAGAATTTTTTTTTTAATATTTTGACATGCTCATTTAGCATCTGAAATTGAAACCTCACCTCTTGCATGACCGTTCAGAAACAGACTCACAGACAGCGTCTTTATTACTATTATTGTTCTGTGCAGCTAAGTAGATTTAATATTTCGACAATACATACTTTAAACCTAATTACGTACAGAAACATACAAGACGTAGAGTCTACAAAACAATAGCCAAACCTATACTATTATATGGAAGTGAGATATTAACCTTCGGAGAAAGAGATATACAGAGAATTCAGGCAGCAGAAATGAAATTCCTTAGAAAAACAGAAAAACTAACCCTATTAAATAAAAAAAGAAATAGTGAAATAATTAAAAATCTTAAAATTAATTCCCTAACAGACTCAGTGATTAGATATAGGAAAATTGGCTAGACTAAAAGCAAGAATGCAGAGAGAAAGATTACCAAAAAAAGATCTGAACATATAAACCTAGAGGAATAAGAAATAGGGAATGACCAAGAAGAAGATGGACTGAGTCCGGAACAGGCCACTTGTCTAGAACCTAGATAGGAAGAAGAAGAAGACATACTTTACTTTTCTACTAAACTATGTATCATGGATTGTGTCTTGCTCTCAGTCATTTTTAACTTCCTTGGGACACCACAAAGTGAACGAAAAGTTGTTAATGCAAGTACAATATTTAAAAAATGTAAATAAATAATAATTTAAAAACAAATCATGTAAAAGTCGTTATAAAAAGAACTTTTACCATGCTTATAATATAAATGACTATAAAATGAAGATATAAAGGTGGATACATACTTTTGTACAATTTCATTTCGATTTCGAAGTTCTTCGGTCAGCCGATGACTAAGATGTTCATTTTCTAATTGAAGTTCAAGCAATGATTTTCTCAGAGAATCAATAGTCTGAAATGTTTCCTGCAACTTGTTATCCTAAAATATCAAAATATTGTAAAAATAATAACATGAAAAATCTTTCAAAATTTTATTTTTATTTTATTTAAAAGATGAAGTCATTTTTTAAAAATTACTTCATTTTTTTAAAATTACTTCATAACTGGTAATTTTGAAAATTACCAGTTATTTCAAACTGAAATAACTGAAACTGAAAATAATTGGAAATTGCTGCTACGAAAACTAAACGACGAGGTCAGTTCAACTGATGATTCCTTATCCGCCATTTGAAATAACCTATCAGAAGTAGCGAAAGTCACATAGACAATGATTCATTACCATTGTCTCTGAAATAATGTTATTAACCCGAATTAGCTGGGATCATCAACTTCATAAGCTGGGATCGAAAATTCAGGTTGGATGTAAGACAGTAATATAGTTGTGAATACAGACTTCACCCTGAGAAAAAGTAGAAACTGGTTTGTTCAGTCATCTTCGACTATGCGCATTACCCAAGTATGTCTCTTTAAAAAAAAAAAAAAAATTAGTTAAAAGTAATAATATGCCATCAAATAAAGTTACGTGGGCCACCTGCTACTAATTTTGCGGTAAAGAAAGTTGCAGACTTGAAAGAACAAAGTGGGACCGACTGATTCTGTATTGATTTTAAAGTTGATAAAGATACTATCAATTTCGATTCATTTCTAAATTCGAAAGTCCAGTGGAAAGACTTCTCTCTCTCTCGCGATCTCCGACTTTTGTTAGGACCCAAACGTCCTACAAACCCAAATGTCGGTAAGACGTTTGGGTCCTCATAATGAATTAAGGTTTGAATTTATAGTTTTGTATTCTTTATAAGCACACATATATAATTCTTCAGAATCCTTAATGGAATTCCATATATAAATATAATTTCATAATAAATTTTACTTGTTACCTTTAATTGGGATTCAATTTCAATATTCGCTTTCCATTTTTGGATTTTTTCAGCTTCAGCATACAACTTTGAATGGACTGCGACAAGTTTATTTGATCCAGGTTGCGGAAAACTACCATTCCCAGGTTTTGAAGGATTCTGAATACTACTATCCACATTTTCTAATAATAATAATAATAATAATAATAAATAAATAAATAATCAATAGAATTACGATTAATTAATGAAATGCATATTTAAACTAGATTTTAAAATACCGAAATCATTAAATAACAAAAATATGCAATAAAAATGCAGGAGGGAGAAAGAGATAGATAGGGAAGACCGGGTATGGTTAACACATTCTTGTATTTT
The DNA here is from genome assembly GCF_054136105.1 of Typopeltis vanoorti. NCBI lineage: Eukaryota > Metazoa > Arthropoda > Arachnida > Uropygi > Thelyphonidae > Typopeltis > Typopeltis vanoorti. The sequence continues at coordinate 69,155,848 of NC_143550.1, read as the reverse complement.
GATTTTTTACACCAAAAAAAGTTCATTTGGACATACTTTAATATAAAACCTACATCTAACTTTATAAAAAAATTAGTCCCATGGATAATATCTCTAAAATTGGGAGATAATTCACTTTATCTGTAGCAATTGTTTTGTGACAATTTACCTGGTGCTTGGGTTGGTTCTCACACTATCTGGAGTTGGTTGTCACAAATTGCGTTTATTAATAAAATGCTTATTCAATTAAGAAAGTAACATCGTTATTGTTAAAATTATCACACAACTGCTAAGAATCTCTTATATTTAAAGTTTTATTCTGACATTTGAACACAAAATAATAACAAAATTATGAACCTTGCCTTTTGGTTGTAATTATAAGTGCCATACAGCATTGAAACAAAATTAAACTTAGAAAGATTAATAACAAAATTAGGACCTCACTTCTTCGTTGTGATTATGAGTCCTCTAAACAGTCTTAAACACAAATTTAAATTTAGAAATATTAATAACAAAATTAGAAATTCTAGGAATTCTTTGGTGTAACTATTCTAAAAAATCATTAAAATCAAATTAAAAATATTTTAACAAAAACATATCAATTACCGAGAATCATTAATAAATCAGTAGTCTTAATCAGAATCATCTGAATCACAGTGGTGACAAACATGCGTTGGCAATCCTTGTGTAGGCCTACAAGCTTCAAGTGCCCACAATTTACAGATTTGGCAGTGAATCCAAATTTCTCTGGATTTGCTTTCTGAATAGGGAGACGTGCACACAAGGCAAAAGTCGTTTTCATTTTCTTCTTCTTCATCATCAATTGTTGATACCTTTTTTTTTCTTTTATCGAATAAAACAACTCGTTTAGATGTGCTCTTCTTTGCTTCTTGTTCTAACTTTCTTTTTTATATATAATTCTTTTCATGTGTATCAGTTAATACTGATGATTTGCATTTCCTTTTATCAGCTCGATTTATTTTCTTTCCAGAGGGAGCTTTTGGCAGAGGTCTCACAATATGAGGTGATTTTATTAAACCTCTTGGACTGGGTTGAAGATTGAGTTTGTCGCTGAATCTCAACTAATGCAGCATTTGGATCATCTTGTGAATTTTGTTCAGATTCTGTAGGTCCAGCAAGGGTTGAAAGAGCATCTACTGTTTCAGGATAAGGGGGTTACAGCTTGGTTAACATTACTTTCTTCATCTTCAAGATTTTCTGGTCTGTCAATAACGTACGACCCCCAAAAAATCTCGATCTTGAAAAACGTTGCTGTCAAAGGGGTTAATACCTCAAGATTTGATTCCAGCCATAATATTAGAAGAACTGGCTGCTAAGGGAAAAGCTCGAGCAATTATACCAGGCATATTATATATTGTCATTTGATCAAATTCCGTAGTGATATATTTCTTTAATGGTCCAAAAACAGACCGATCTAGCGGCTGTAAACGATGGATGCAATGCGGCGGGAATGAAAGCATAACTTTTATGTCATTTTCTTTTCCAAATTTTAGTCCTTCCAGAGACAGATGTGATCCATGGTTATCTAGAAGCAGCAAACATGGTTTATATTTGGTAGATTTAACGTGATTGTGAAAATGCTTCAATAACTTGAAAAATAATGCTTCAGTCATCCATCCCTGAAGGATTACTTTCCTTCAGGGTGGATTATGAGCAGATTCAATTAATCTGCTCATTGCACTCGTATCTGTTGTAGAGGGTACTATTTATTGGCAATATGCTGGTTGTCAACAAAACAAGGTTGTCAACAAAACAAAACAACAAAACAATATGCTGGTTGTCAGCATCTCTTCATTAGAGATGGACCTCCTGGTTGTCAACAAAACAAGTATAACCAAACAAGTTTGGTTATACTTGTTTTGTTGACAACCAGGAGGTCCATCTCTAATGAAGTGGTCTTGAAGTGAGCACGAGGGAACACAAAAAATGGTGGAACTGCGTTGCCTGTCCCAGACACAGCCACTGCTAAAGTAACAAGTGAACCTCTCTCCGCTGATTTGACTGCTCTGACTTGTTTGAACCCACGTCGCGCAATTACTTTGTTTGGTTTTTGTACGGTGGTTACGCCGGTTTCATTGAGACTGATCTCTGAGCCATAATGCTGAACTGAATAGTTGCGGAGTTCATTGAAAGTGATAAGGATGGCGATTTTCCTCCTTTTTTTTTTTTGGCAATATGCTGACTGTTTTGTTGCCATTTCTAATTACGTAAGTTCATAATTTTAGAACTGCTTTTCTGATTATCTTGGGGGTTCATTGCTAGGATAATCTTATATTTTTATCCATTTCATGATATTTTCCTTAGTTTAATATTCTTCATTCTCAGTATTTCTCTGTGCCTTTGGTCCTGTTTCTGCGGCATTTTTTTAATTTCACATTTGACGTCCTTAGACTCTGTGGGGTCACTGCAGTATCTCACATGGTTTTGGCAAAGATGTCTTCTGCTAGAATAAGTGGTAGGGTTGCAGATTCCCTTTCCACACAAAGTTTGTATGACAATCACAAACATCCATGCCCATGACGGGATTCGAACCCGCAGCCTCTTGGCTGGAGAGCGGACGCGCTAACTACTCGGCCAACCAGGCCGGCATTTAGAGTTTTAATATTTATCCCTTCCTCTGATATGAGAAAAACAGGGGCAGTAATTCAAAATGTGACTCTCCATATGGCGGATAATTAGAAAGTAAGCAATTCTGTCTTGTTTATTTTTTTAATCTATCCCAAGTACAAGATGTAGAGGAACCTATAGCACATAAGTCCCGTAGGTTAGGTACATGAGAACACTAGGAAAAAAATTTCTGACGTTCTCCTTGAAGAGTTGTATCTCAGTTGATAGGGAAGCTTGTTTCAGAAAATGGAGCCGGATGGAATAAAAGAGGAATAGGATAAAGCAGGGTCGCTGTGTTCGCAGTTTTAATGAAAAGGGTTGTTGAGCAGCTGCTGTTTTTAATTTAACAAACCAACAGAAAGTAAAGGAATTATGGTTGCTATTTCAGTCGAGTAGTGTCAATGTAAATATCTGTAGAAGACTCAGAGATGAAACGGTGTGCCTGTGAGATAGACGATACAGTGAGCTAGTGAGGGAGGAATGCTCTCAACCGAATTACTCTCCTCTTGGAAAACTTCGAGAATTTTAAGGAGCCTTTCGGTGAACACCATGTGAAGAATATTCTAAGGATGTGCAGATTTGTGATTTTATAGGTAAAAAGAGTAAAAGGTGTAGGATAAAATGTAGCATTTATAGCGGAAAAAATTCCTAGTTTTTAGAGGCTGAAGAAACTATTGTTGTAATGTTTCTAAGCCAGGAGAGGCTGGAGGTAAATGTCAATCCAATTAAGATATCTGATTAAATCTGGTGATTCGTGCATTACTGAAAGTAAGGGTAAGTGAGCTGAGCTGAGATCTCTTTTATGAGAGAAAATAAAAGACTGCTTTTTAGTGGCATCGAAAGTGACCAAGTTATTCTCGCCCCATTGAAAGATAGTATGGAAATCCATGTTTAAGGCACTGATTGCAGATGATCCTGAAGCTTGCGATGTCTGAGCACAGCACGGTTTGCCGAATAATTCTAAGGATGTACTAAAATTAACAAAGATGCGGATAGGATTCGTAATCATTAAGAGCAAATCATTTATGTATAGGAGAGAGAGAGAGAGAGAGAGAGAGAGAGAGAGAGGGGGGGGGGTTATAAAACAGTTTCCTGACACACTCAGGCATTGGTGGGGAATCTCGAAGAGAGAGAGAGAGGGGGGAGTTATAAAACAGTTTCCTGACACACTCAGGCATTGGTGGGGAATCTCGAAGAGAGAGAGAGAGAGAGAAAGCTCGCTGTCCAGTTAGAGAAGGTAGCAGGTAGACGGAAGGATGAAAATTTGCTTAACAGACCTTGATGCCAGACACATTCAAAAAGCTCTAGTAATTTCAACAGGAACAGCACATCTATCTTCAAACATTTCGTGGCACGTGTGTGTGTGTGTGTGGTGACTGATGTACCCTAAAAGGTCAGCTGTGGATCTAGATTGGAAAAAAAACACATGCTAGTGCTAACTGATTAATTGGTAAGACTCTAGGTAGTGGATAAGTTGATGGCTTTCTTTCTTTTCTTTTTTTTTTGAGATAATGGAAATATTGAGCGGTAGTTTGACGGAAGACTTTTTTATCCTCTTTTTTGGAATTGTCAAACCGACAAAAATAAAATGATGTTACAACGTGATGGAATTTCATGCCACCTTGGAGGTTGTCGCTTGAAACATGCCCCTGCTATTTTTGTCAGGAATCAGGAAGAACAGCGAAAACTAAGCTACTTGAACAAACTTTAATTCAACATCAGCAGATGACAAGATTGTTATCATCAATATGATGAATATCAACAGAAAAGAAATGGAGATAGCAGAAGAACTGGATAAATATCAAATTAATATAATAGACGTTACCGAAACAAAGAAGAGAAAAACAAACAGGTGAAATAATTCTAAGCAACAAATAAGATATCATATATTCATTCAGTAATGATAATGGAAAAGAAGGAATACCTATAGTGTTCAAACTGAATACGAAGATAATCGTATTCAGTTTGAATACAATTCAGAATGTAGGCAGTATCAAGTAGATTGATGTGGAAAATATCAGAATGGGGAATTGGAAAATGGACTTATTTGTCCCTACGGCCCCACAGAAGGTTCTACCAAGAAAAAAAACTTTTTCAAGGCATTAGTGAAGACAGCTGATACAATGTAAAAGGAAAAGTTGGTCCTTGCTAAACATCTAAACAACAGAATATGAAATAATTACCAGGCATAATTGTTTTAGGAAAATTTGGAGAAAACAGCAAAGCTAATAATAATGGTAAGTATCTGCTGGATTTCTGTTCAGGACATAGACTAATCATTACTAATACTATATTGCATGGAAAGAAGTCAACGGACACAATAGTGTGAGGAACAAACAACCATGGCGCCCACCTTAATAACATCTAGGACCTCTTTTTCTACGATGATTGCAGCAGTCTTACGGTGTATACTTTCCTCAAGCATACGATAACGATCAATGGGAATTTTGGACCATTCTTCTGTAGGCATGTAATGAGGTCATGAACTGTTGTGGTGAAGGATGTCCCTAAAAACTCACCCCACACTCCAGTTCATCTCACAATTGTTCGGTAGGGTTGAGATCAGGACTCTGTGGAGACCAGTCAAGTGTAGTGAGGTTTATATTCACAAACCATGCAGTTACTGCAGCAGCCGGTGCATTGTCTTGATGAAAAAGCCAACGGTCATTTCCGCAGAAACGCCACAAAGTAGGAAGCATTGCAGTTTCCAGAATGTTCAGAGTCTTCTCGGAGTTAAATATTCGTGGCACCACAAACAGAGGTTCCAATCCAAACCAGGAAATACAGGACCATACCATCACACTGCCATCTCCGAATTCCATACTTGTGATTACACACCCTTGTAAGAGACGTTCACTGGGCATCCGCCACATCCATACCCGTACATCTGCTCGGTTGGGAATATAGACTGATTCGTTGCTGCATAACACAGCTTGCCAAGCTTCCACGTCCCACTGCATATGCTCTTTGCACCACTGAACTCGACACTAGGTGTTGGTTTGAGTAATATGGGGCTTGCATACTATGCTTTATCCATTCTATGGATAAAGCTTTACCCACGTTATGAGCCTCAGTTCTGAATTTTTTTTGTGTAGATTCGTATTCCAGTCGATACCCGAAATTCTGCATTTAACGTGCCGACCGATGAATGGCGGTTTCTACATATTATCTTTCGTAGCACCCTATGGTCACATTCAGTGAGTGGTGGGTCGTCCACTGCGGGAGCACTAGTAGTTGCACTTTCATATCAGCATGGTATTACTTATTGCTGACCTGTGATGGCTCAATTTGTCACCTGCCAAACAGATAGGCCTGCAACATAGCATCCTGTTAGAAAACCTCTTTCAAACTCCGTCAATTCCCTTCTCGCAGCCATTTCACCTGGGCAGACTTGCACTGATTTGGGAGCATCATATTTCTCCAATTAATACCGACTACTAACACGTGACTCGTTATGTTACGACGCACCTAGTCCATGGAGATATCCGTGAATTTTTTCCAAGCGATATGTTCAAACACAAAAATGCGTACAAATTTTTGTGGAGAGAAAAAACAAGAAATGAGAAAAGTCTCATTGACTATGTTGTAGTTAACAGCGATATCATCCCGCTAGTTCAGGATATCAGAGCGTACAGATGATGATGTGAAACAGGAAGTGATCACCATTTAGTTTTGAGAAGGATATAATTATATATTGTACTGAAGAGAAAAGTACCTGAGAAAGTTTTTAAAAGAATCAAAAATATGAACTGCAGACTCAAACACACAAATGTTATTCAAGAAAAAATGAAAGAGTTCGAAATAAAAAAAAGCAAACCTTGGGGATCAGACCTTAAAGAAAGAGAAAATAGATGTCAGGAAGGTAGCAAAATATTCTGGAGACTATTGAAAAAAACTCAGAAATGAAGGGAAAATTGCAGTAGAATGAATCCAAGATGATAAAAGTGACATGAAAACTGGAGATAAATAAATTATAAATGACTGGAGTAATTTGAAAGATTGTTAACTGAATCAAGCAGTGACAATAGAATGTTATAAAACACTCACGAGGAATGCTATCACAGTACCTATCAATATTTGATGCATAAAAAGTTATCAAAACCTTTAAATGTGGAAAGGTAACCGAAATAAATGATATTCGACCAGACAAGCTCAAATATGGAGGTATAAAAGTTTTACAGTGGATGCATTGCATAATTCCGAAGGAGTGGCCAGAGGGTCGAATTCCAGAAGATTGGAGTAGAGCTCGCATAGTACGTATTTGTAAAAAATGGGAATAAAAGCAGAATTTGAGAATTATATAGGGATTTCGTTAAGATTTATGCATAGTAAGATTTATGCAAGCATACTTGAGAAAAGTGAAAATCGATCATTTCACATTTCCATTTTCACTTTACGGCAAATGTTTGAGAAATCACGTGGATATCATATGGATATGTATTTAAGTTTGGTAGATCTAGAAAAGCCATAACATGAATAGGTGCCCAGAGAAAAGTTATTCAGAACGCTAAAATTATGTGATATAGATAGTACATTATTTGATCAATACGTAGTCTACATTTGTAATTCAGCAGTTAGAAATGTAGACTACGTATTGCTGAAAGAGGTACAGGAAAATGATTTCATGTTAAATGTGTGACATAAGGGTGCACATTATCTCCACTGTTATTCGTCATCTATATACATCATACCGTCAAGTAAAGTGGCACTTAACGTGATATAAAAATTGGAGGTGTTAATATCAGCTCTTTACTTGACGATGTTATATTCCTAAGTACATGCAGATGATGTTATATTCCTAAGTAAATGCAGCACAAATCTACGTCATGCCTTTTATTTTCCCCATTATTTGACTATTCAGCTTTAGTCTGTTTGGAAAAAATAAATGATACAATTAATCACTGTAATCGATATATTTTTTTTATTTTTATTTTAGTGTCTTCATAGTACAGTCGCAAATACGGGGGCCCATTCAAATGGAAACACAGGTTGTTCAAATCGCATCTGGGATGTGAACCTTAATGAGAGCTTTTTCAGATGTTTTTCAGATCCTATAATGAAATATATAATAAAGAATAAAATATATAATGAAAGTATGTAGTGAGTTTTATATGTACCTATATTCAAGCAATGAAACATACATCAATCCTCTGCTATATTTAGATGAGGCTGATACAGAATCATCCATCATGATGGAAAAATTATTGAAAGACCTAAATTCAGAAAAGTATTTAAAAAAACTCCTGGAGAAGGGCATATTAGCAGAATACATAAGATCAGGAGGGTTCGCAGTTTCATAGGTCATATTGGATATGTTCAATGGTATATTATCTGCATAAAAAATTCCAGTGAGGTAGCATAAATCCTTGATTACCTTACATAAAATGTACAGCAGAGATTATATCAATAACTATATGCTATCATATAGTTATTGACAAAATGTACAAAATTGTGCAAAAATGTCCAAATATACAATTGTACAAAATGTTTTTATCTATTACATCATATAAGATCACAAGGTTTCTCTACAATAGCTCATATCCACACTATTAACCAAGTAATAAAAATCAAATGAATAAATCTTCCTGCATATTTAGTGTTCGTAGATTTTGAAAAAGCCTTTGATTCTCTATGTATCACTTAAAAATAATACGCAGTTTAAAAAACAACAAGCCATTTCTACAAAGTATAGTATAAAAAATGTATAGAAAAACTGATCGAGAAGAGGAATTTTGTATATTGAGATGAGTAAGGCAAGGAAATCCTATTTCACCCCCATGGAAACATTATGGAATTAGTATCAATGAAAAAATTTCAATCACTTAAGTTTTGCAGATGACGCTGTTTTAGCAAAAAATAAAGAGGAAACTCGGAAAATGCTAAATGATCTTCATAGAGAAAGTAGGAAAGAAAGTTTAATGATTAATCTAAAACCAAACTGATGAAAAATTCAGATCAAATTGAACTAAAATTAACAGATAATCGTATTGAAATTGTGGAATGACTATATTTACTTGGTCAATTAGTCAGTTTTAAGTAAAAAACAAGATAAATAAATAAATAATTAGAAGAATCACACAATGAAACTAAGCACTGTATAAAGATTATCAGTTAGGAAATTTACCTATATATCTAAAAAGAAAACTCTTTAGTATATACATTATTCCAGTGTTTACCTGTGAAAGTGAGACATGAGCAACAACTAAAAAAAAAAGACAGATTGCGTGTGGCTCAAAGAGCCATGGAGAAAAGAATGTTCCATATTACAAAAGGGGACAGAAAAAGAAATACTAGAATTAGAAAGATAACTGAAGTATAAGATATTGTGAAGTGTTGTAAAGCATGTAAATAGAGATGGGCTGGCCATATTAGTAGACTGGCAAACGAAAGGTGGAAAAAATCAAGCACTGAGTGGATAGCAAGAGAAGGGAAGATCGCCAAAGAATAAGATGGAGGGATGAGCTACAAAGGTTGATGGTGGACATTGGCTAAAGATAGGCAGAACTAGAAACTGAAGGGAGAGGCCTATATCAAGCAATGGATGGAAAATGTCTAAAGAAGAAAATGGATCCTTGGTCGATTTGCGTTAATATTAGCCAAACTGTTTCCCACCCCACTTCTTATTCTTCGGTTTCAGATAGATGTTTATGCTCTTTTATCCATTTAACAAATCTGTGAAACCCATCCCGTTCCATCTTCCATTTATGTATTTAGTCCACAGCCAAATAACTTAAATAACTTGAATTATTACGAAATTAATATTGTTTCAGCAGTATGTTTTTCTTTTTTTTTTAAATGAATAATGTGAAAAAAAAAAAAAGAAACGAGTTACGGGAAGGAAAAAACTCTTCCACCTTCACCTGAGATCGGGTAACTCACTCTGAGTTGATGAAAATCCCTTATAAAGTTTCTCACGACTTAGAAGGGATTAAAATCCAAATAATATTCCAACCATAGAAAGGCTAATGGCAGTACTTACTGAGCTATGACTGCGTTGATAAGAGTCCCCACGTAAAAATAAATTTTTGAAATTCCACATCCCACCAGATGCATTTTACATTATGATTAGAAGCCACAGTCGGAAATGCCATTTTACTATTCACCATACATACCTTTTCATTAATCTTGCCAGTTAAATGGCTTAGGATGAAATCCCTGAATAACTGAAAACCCTATTCTAAAATAAATACTTCGGAATTAAGCTTCAGTATATTTGTTTTCAGTCGACTAAACAGCATAAAGTATCTTTCAGTTAACGACGAGATGATGCAAAGGAAGAGTGAAGTGATTTTTCTTTTGTTTCATCTTTGAAAATAAAATCGGATTGCCAACAACAGTCGCCGTAGCCTTCTAACTCTACGCAAAAGGTGAGTAAGTAGAACAAAGAGAGAGAGAGAGAGAGAGAGGGGATTATCTTAGCACTACTCTTATAAAACGGGATACGCTGCAAGGTATGCGAGGAAATAGTTGATGATAATAAGACTCTTATAAAGTGTGCAAACTGTAATTGTAACAACTATTATCAATTTTACTGCGGAGAAATGAGTGAAAGTCAGTACAAAAATTATCGAAAGACAGAAGGAAGAACTGGAAATGTAGTCCATGCAAATTTAGGGATCAACCAAGCATACAGTGAACAATTCCTTGGTCTCCCAAAGCTGACCAAAGACTTGATCAACAACTTGTTAATCAACAAAGAGTCACTAGCCCCTACACCATTGTGGCTATTGCTAACTTAACTAGTGTGATTTGCGACTTAAATAAAGAAATAAGTTAACTAAAAAGTTCTGCTGAATATGCCAAAATAGACGAGTTTCTTTACACTACAGTCGGACTAACAGAGGAAATCAAAAAACTTAATCTAAAAATAAAGAACTGAAAAGTCAAATTTGCAGTTATGGCAAGAACTTAAATTAATTGATCAAACTGTTGAGGATCTCAATTAACAAGCCATAAAGAGAAATTTGGAAATAGTATGGGTCCCGCAAGAGCCGCATGTAAACATGCATGAGATAACACAAAAGATCTCACACAAAATTCAAGTAGATTTTAATAAAAAAGGACATCGAAGCAGTCCACTGACTCCAAAATGCACAGAAAAAAAAAGCCAAAACGAGAAACAAATGGCTGAAGGACAATAAAATAAAATGCATAATAAGTATAAGAATATAAGTGGTAATTTTAAAGAAGGAAAAATATATTTGAATTCAAATGCTCAAATGTTCATTCAAAACTATAAGTATTTTGGATAAAGGAAGGTAAATTCTTCATGCGAAAAGATGACACTTCGCATATATTGAGGATAAAGTGTGAAGAAGACCTTCAAAAACTTTAAAAACAACGAAAGAAACTCTGATTATTTTACGATGGATATTGAAAATGCGGTTATTGGTTCAACTTCTTTTGATAATTGTAGAATTTACAATGATGTAACACATTTAGTAAGATTTTTATATTTCAGTAATGAGGCTACTTTAAAAGTATTGCATTTAAACATAAGAAATATAAAAGATAAAATGGAAGACTTAGGAGCTAATGTCGATCGAACGAATATATATATATATATATATATATATATATATATATATATATATATATATATATTAATACTAAAAAAAGAATATGGATAAAAGAGTCAGAAGCTGATTTATACTGTATAGAAGATTTCAAAAAATACTATCACTGTTGGGATTACACAGACCTGGGGGATTAATGGTCTTTGTTCGAAGATCTTTATCAATTAAGCATATTAGCAGGACAATAATGAAGCAGTCGAGAATGTTAACATTTACTTAGAAAACTTCAATTACTACATAATGGCTATTTATAGATCTCACTCTTACACGTTTTACGCTTTTACACAGCATTCCATTCTGTATGACATCGATTATGACAATGTTATCATAATTGGTGACATAAATATTGGTTTGCTAAGCGACTGCCGTCATTCTCTCGATTACACTGACTTATTAACCATGTATGGCTTTGAGCAATACGTAAATGTTTCGACGAGGGATTTCAACGGCTGTTCATCATGTCTTGATCATGGTATTTGTAAGAACAAAGTACAGATAAAATCCAGACAGCAATGTATCACTTTCCGATAGCCGTTAAAATCCATCTCAGTCAGCATCTACAGACAAAAACGATGTCAGCATCCAGTATTATCATAGAATAAACTACAGCATGATAAAAAAATAACTTAAATAATCCTGGGAGTAGATAAAATCTGAAACCAGTGTTGACGATACTTACTGCGAATTTATTAACATATTAAATACCGAAATGGCACACGCAACTCTCATACTCCAAGGAGGCAGGCGCAAACCAACGAAGACATAGATAATATAAATCATAAAGCAATGCATAAAACTCAGAAATAAGATGTATAAAAAGCACAAAAGATATCCTCACGATGAATACTACGAGCATAGTTTCAGACACCATAGGAACAAGTAAGCTATAAATTGAAAGAAGCAAAAAATGAGTATTACCGTAATGAATTTTTGAAATGTGAAGGTAGTGCCAAAAAACATTGGAAATTCATAAATAATATACTTGGTAAAAATATTCGAGAACCAACACTTCCAAGACATAGTAATGATAACAGCAATCATACAGATTTAAACAGTGAAAGAACTTGAGCAGAAAATTTTAATAATTATTTCGTAGCTGCCAATGAAAAACTTGCCAATAAACCTACCAGTAAATTGCACTCTTAAAAGAAATGAGAGAGTGCAATGTACTTTTTTCTTACTTGTGAGAATGAAATCAAAAATATTATAATAAGATTTAAAACCTCTTCTGCTCCTAGCCAAGATGGTATTAATGTCAGCATTGTACAGGAACCAGAAATATTTGATAGATCCTTGGTGACTATCTTCACTTTATCACTGATGACTGACGTGTTTCCAACAAAATTTAGGAAAGCTGTTGTAATATCAATTTATAAAAAAGGATGCAAAAATTATCTTAAAAATTATAGATCAATCTCTCTCTCTACTACCAGTTTTCTCCAATTTAATCTATTTTTACTAATTTAGAAATTATTAAAAATAGATTAGTAATTTTTTTAGAAAAAAACTACTTCTTCACTAAGAACCAGTATGGATTTAGACAGAAAGTTAGTAATAAGCTGGACTTCACAAAATTGATTTTCTCATCACAAGACCAACACAAACAGACTTCATCAATTTTTTCTAGACCTCCAGAAAGCTTTTGATACAGTATTCCATGATATTTTACTTTAAAAAAAAAACACTGGAAACTATGGGTATTAGAGTGGATGCTCATGCATAGTTTAAAAGTTATTTAATGTCTATATCACAAGCAGTAAAAATTAATAAAAGTTATAGCTGTTTCATACAGCTAAATTGAGGTGTTCCCCAAGGTTCTGTGCTCGAGCCAGTATTATTTATAATTTATATCAACGACTTCTGTGATCTACAGTTATCAAGTAAGGTAAACATCTTTGTAAATGACACCAAATTGATATTCACTGCAAATTCTGTAAGTGAAATGCAAAACTGGTCAACACAGATCTGAAAACAGTGACAAATGGTTTCATGCTGAAAAAATAAAATTTATAATTTTTAACTCAGAAATACATACACTTGGTAGCAAAACCAAATTTTTCATCCAAATATTCCTACATAATTGGAATTGTAAAAGTAATCTAAATTGTAACTACATGAAGATAGAAAACGTGAATACTATAACCTATTTATGATCAAAAATTGACAGCAGCTTATGCTGGAAACCACATATTACAGAAGTATGCAACAGAGTAAGATTTATGTTATTACGCGTATTCCTTTTTAAAAAGATTCTTAATTGTGGCAATGTTAAGAACATTATATTTCGCATGGATACAAGGACTGTTATACAGTACGGTATACTAAGATGGGGAGGGAACATATCACACCACACTGACACCACTAGTCGCATTACATTAATACGTATTTGAATACATTTGTCTCTATATTTACAACAGTAAATATAGAGACATTACAATGAACGACAAATATACCCTATCTGTTTGTTTATTTATATACCCTATATATTTTATTTTCATCAAAATATATTAATAAATGGAGATAGCTCTTAATTCTTACCTCGCCCATGATCAGAAAATGAGTTTTCATTATATTTAGATACAATTTCCACAGGACGAGATGTTCCTATTATTGGCTGCAAGAAATTTTAGTGCATAAAATGAACTGAAGATGCTACTATGAGCTCATTTACAAAATGGTTATCTTAATAATTAACTTAAACTTTAAATTAGGGTAAATTATAGGCATACCACAATGCAATGTTACAACAGCTTTATTGGGAAAATAAAAAAATAAATAAATAAAACGTAATTATTTGACATCCTACTGTCCGACCACAGATGCCTCGACACCTCTGCGCATGGCAGAAGAAGGCGAATCCATTCCGATAATAGGACAATCAATACTTTTCGTGGGATGAGTGTTTATTATTATATTATACGTCGGAAAATTAGCTTTTCTTTTATGAAAATTCTAGTTTTTAAAGTGGTAACCATTTTGCTTATACAGCAGTTGAAAAATTTTACGTATAAAGCACGTGATTTCGCGTGTTAATAACGAATTCGCACATCGCCTTATTCCTTTCTCCCCTTCAACATGAATTGACTCTAACTGGCAGTGTGCCAGCCAAGGGTCTTGCATTTGTGGTCGGACAGTATGTGTTGCTGCCCAATTTCTATCCATGTATTTATAACATGGCTCTAACGCTGACTACCAAGTATAACTCTAGTGTTTTCTGCATCAAACCGGTACCCATGAGGTGCTTGTGTAGTCCTGAAAAATTGTATTTACTTCCATAACGCTACACTATCAGAAGAAAGGTCGTCATAAGATCGATTCTAGTGACCGAGTAAAGAACTCTCTTCTAAGCATGTTCTCAATCTCTTCTCAAGTTAGCTGATCTTTGGCATAAGCAAGTGGGATTTTTCTTCTTTAAAACCCGAGGTTTTACAGCAGCAACTCAAAAAAATCGACCATAGAAATCACACTATTTCAAAAATATGCAATGTTAGGTTTAGTGACCGAGGTATTACATCAGCAACCCAAGAAAATCAACTGTACAAATCACACCATTTCAAAAATATTTTCAATCCTTTTTCTCAAGTAAGCAAACAGACAAGTAAGTCAAGTTTGCGGCTACACATAGTGCAACACTAGGCAACTCGTTGTAAAGGTGGAGTAAGCTCTGATCACTTTCCTTAGAATTTTCCCCTAATGCAAAGCACATTTCCTTGCAGAGATGTATGATGCTATGCATTAAGGTAATGGTCACTACCCATACCTGTTTCGATTCCACCATTACAACGACTTGCCTAGTGTTGCACTACGTGCAGCCGCAAACTTGACTTACTTGTCTGTTTGCTTACTTGAGAAAAAGGATTAAAAACCTAGCTTATAAAATTGCTTGGTATCTTTAACATAATATATACCCAAGGTAAAAAACTTTCTACATCTTACTCTCATCCTGAGATTTTTATTTAATGATGTCAAAGCACCTTATGGCAACTTGTTTAGGTAAAATATTTATAAGCTCTGTATTACTTCACGCTTGGCATTTTTTAGGTCTAGCTCCCACTGATGAGACCTCAATAAAGGTCCAAACCGGTATGGGTAGTGACCATTACCTTAATGCATAGCATCATACATCTCCGCAAGAAAATGTGTTTGGCATTAGGGGAAAATTCTAAGGAAAGTGATCAGAGCTTACTCCACCTTTACAACGAGTTGCCTAGTGTTGCATTACGTGCAGCCGCAAACGTGACTTACTTGTCTGTTTGCTTACTTGGGAAAAAAGATTAAAAACCTAGCTTATAAAATTGCTTGGCATCTTTAATATAATATATATTATATTATATTATTATGTTCTTTTTTGAAATATTGTAGGTTCTACGGTCGATTTTTTGGAATTTACGGGAAGAAAACTGGAGAAAAAACCCCGCTTGACTGTGCCATATATCGACTAACTCGAGAACCAGTCGAAGAAAGGCTTAAAAAAAATTCCTCCAGTCGTCGAATAGACTTGACCTTAAGTCTATTTTCAGGCAGCGTAGAGGATGAGTTTCTTAGCGTAGAGGATGCAAGCGTCATTCACAAGCATCCGGAAGATCAAGTTTGTGCACGTGATATATATATATATATATATATATATATATATATATTTCTTGCTAGACTCAATGATACAATCTATCCTATCTGAATGGTCTGCATCTGTAAATTGCGTGTGTTCCTCTGGACTGTTTGCATAAATTGCAAGAAAAAAGGGTTGCCCTCCCAAGTTTCTGGTAGGGATCCCTTCTACCTTCGTATGAGATAGACTAACTCACCTTCAGTTGAAAATTCCCTAATAAAATTCTTAGCGTCCCAGACGGAATTCGAACCCAAGCGAGGAGCAAGAATATGGGAAACAACTGCTGCAATCCATTGTTCCAAAACTCTAATTAGTAGTACTGTCTGAAATTATTATGAATGGCGTAGTTCCGTCAAAAAAAATCACTTGCATACACCAAAGATCGACTAACTCCGAAATCGGCAGAAAAAAAAGTTCCTCTAGCTGAACTAGAATCAAGTTTCAGTAGTTGTTCTTCTAGTTGGCGACGATTATTCTGGTTTGAGTAATCCTTTTGTCAACAATTTGTAAATGAATTTTTCTTCTACAGCCTTCCTTGCAGTAGCGAAAGCTGTATATTAGGAATACAAGCTCCTGAAAGGCCTTTTACCTTTGAGAAAAAAATTTCAGCGAATGTGATCTCGAAGCATGGTGATGACACTGCCTCCTTGTTTAGAGTCATCATGTTGTTCTCTTTGTTTTGATTATTATAATATTATTAGTTATTCCGATTATCTGAGCACTTTCCTAGAGTCGGAGCTTAACCTAATTTGTAAATCTGCTTTAGGCAATATGACTGAAATCGCCTTTTTTTCATTAACATTAACAATATGGAACATAACGCCAATTTAGGGAAGGGGAAGATAGTCGTTCAATGTATGTCTTTTCCGATATGTTATGGTTAATTTATGCTTGGCATTTCATTTCGTAAGACTTATTAACAACTTTTTCTTGTGGCATTTATTTCAACTTTTACCTGTTATGCCTATTCTTTGAGTTAGAATTTATTAATTAATGTATGTTAGGTAATTTACTTTATATCTTCCAATCATTGTTTGAAACAGCTTCTACGGTGGTTTTCGCAGATCATACCTGCAGGTATTTATGGAGTCTTATTCTCTTCTCAAGGCTTGAACAGGTTTACATGGGACAAATATAGTGGGTTCTAATGGATTCTGCATGCCTTCTTAGTATCATTACGTATTTAATTTGAGCATAGGAATAAACGGAATGATATTTATGGAGTATTACTTGTCGTTTAGAATATTATTATCTGAGACATTTCCAGGGAGTCAAGAACTCATCGAGGGAGGCCACAAATCACCCAAACCAGCTGTCATACCTTCCCCCCTTAAATTCATTTCCATTAGATGCACCCAAAACCCCCTAAAGGAAAACTATTCCACTGACTCACTCACTGCTCTGTGAGAGAAAAACCTAGCTCTTATCCCTTTCTTGACTGCGAACAAACTTAACTTCCATGGATGCTCCAGTGTCCTCTCCCCCCAACCTTCCACATAACGAAAATTTCATTGGATGATATCGTATAACACCTATTCAAAAGTTTATAAACTTCTATCATATCACCTATCTTTCTCCTGTTAACCAGAGTCTGTAATCCACATACTCGCAATCTGTCCTCATAATCTAAATCCTGTAATCCGGATATAATTTTTGTAACTCTTCTTTGCATCCTTTCAACAGCTTCTTTATCCCTTTTGGAACCCAGGAGACAAAATCTGCGCACAAGGCCTTATAAAAAGGAAAAATGACTTCCTTATCCTTACATGTTAAGGTTCGCTTCAACACCGCAATTATCCTCAGTTGTATTCGCAACTTTTGCTATGTGACTTTTGAACTTATTCCTATTCACCATATCCAGAATAAATAAGGTTTTGGATGCATCTAATGGAAATGAATTTAGGGAGAAGGTATGACAGTTGGTTTGGGTGATTTATGACCTCCCTCGTCACAGGTGATGATATTTATTCAAACTTGTCCAAAGCCGTTTTACTGCATAAGTTGTTTCTTTCAGAGATACATTAATGATTCCTCATTGCGTAACTCACATGGCCAACTCACTGCTTATTCACTGAAAACGGCTATTGGAATCCAGTAGAAAGTACAGAAAGACACTATAGACATAATAGGCATAGCTTTTTCTTCTGTTAATACGATTTACTTTCAACAAAATACTTTCCATTAAGTTAATAAATCTCGTTTAACACAATTAAAAGTATTATATCTATCTGTATGTTTCAACTCCTGATGCAACAACAGTGACATTAGGTACTTAACAGAATACAATATACTGTGCAATGAACGGCCTCTCGGGAAATCAGGTGTAATTTAGAATGCTGAAATCTTACGAAAGGATAGAAATCACAGTGAACAACAGTTGTGAATGAAGCAGCATTAGATAAATCGGCCACTCAGTTTTTTCAAGCCACTTCTGATCTCCAATAAGCAGGATGAAAGCATCATTTGGAGAAAGAGAATCAACTATCATCGGAAGACGTTTGCATCCATGCTATATTTCGAGCAGAAGTGAGTTGGAAGCTAAATGGAAACGCAGTTCTCTCTTAAGATTTCCTGACATGATAAACTTTTATAAGGATTTTCAAATGAAAGTATGTTAGCCTGTCTCACAAAGGAGTAGTAAGATTTTCTCTCTGGAAACTCGGGTTTCATTTTGAAAACAGACAAATCGGTCCAAAAATATCCACAATTTATTAGACACAGGAATGTTGCTCTCACAACCTTAATTTGTTTCGGTCATAGTTTAAACTACCCAACTCAAAACATCAGCATAATCAATGCGATTTCCATCCTAACAGTTACCTTCTTGAGTAATTATAACATGAAAGAGTGTCAACGTTTGCTTCTGAAAGAAACGTGTTAATATGAAGTCATGGTCGTACGGCTGACTACTGTGATCAGCATGGCATTTAATAATTCAAAAGAATGTTTATCTCAATATTTAGGCAAATATCCTCAAAATGCACTTCCAAGAGTTTTCAAGACCCACCCAGTATTTTCGATGAGACTTGAATAAATAAGTTAATTTTTATTCAGAAAAACTGTTGATGATAAGTTCTAAAAGTAAATTAAGGGGATAAAAATCCTTTTATTATTTTACAGCCAGTATGCGAAACTCTGAGATTGAGAACTACGATCTAAGAGTTTCATGCCGAAGAACTATCGGCGAATCCAAGCGTAAGTGAACACCTGGTAGTACAACACCAAGACAACTCGAAGCAAAGGTGGAGTAAGCTCCCTCACTATCCTTGATATTTTCTCATAACGTAAAACACAGCTCCTAGGAGATGTAATACTGCCTTACATTATGAGGAGAGGTCACTACCCAGATCGGTTTCAACCTTTTTTTTTTTTTTTTTTGAGATCTCATCAGTGAGTAGGTAGACCTGGTTAATATCAAATTCTGAAGTTTTTAAAAGAACTGAGAGATGGACTGAGTCCTTGACTCTTTATCCCATCATCTCAATGAAGAAGATCTGTATGGATGATGTATTATTGAGCTATTGAGCTAAAAGCTCTAGTCATGGCTGAATAACGGCAATAGCCGAGCCTCAGTTAAAACTCCATTGGCTACAGCATTGCCATTTGTTACCCTGGAATTACCCTGGAAGTCCTAAAAAGGACTTATCAAAGCCGTTCCTTGAATCATATTTTTCGCCTCAACTTAAATGAAAAGAACTTATATACCTTCACTATACGAATGCTAGAAAGGTGTGCCCATATATTATAACTAAGACAAAAAGCCAAACGGCTATTTTTTCTGGCGAAGTTAATTAAAGTAAGGGGATAAACCCTTATTATTGTATAGCCAGTATGCGAAACTCTGAGATCGAAAACTACGATCTAAGAGTTTCATGCCGAAGAACTATCGGCGAATCCAAGCGTAAGTGAACGCCTGGTAGTTAAGGGATTTTTATCCCCTTAATTTAATTAACTTCGCCAGAAAAAATAGCCGTTTGGCTTTTTATCTAAGTTCTAAAAGTATTCGAGAGAATATTCTTTGAAAACCTTTCTAACTGTCCGCTTCTTCTTTTTTTTTTTTTTCTGTTTTCCTTTCATCATCGAGAAAACGAGGCTAGGGACTAAAACAAGTGTGTAACTAATGACTATCATTCTGCACCAAGTGCAATGCACCAATCAAATCATTCGCTGTTTAAAACTTAAGAACAGACATAACACACATTTGAAAGAACAATGAAACAAGAGGAGCTAAGGTGGATTTAGTTTTAATAAAAAAAACAAGCATAAACAAGGAAGTTTCAGTAAGATGGGGGAATCTCTGCTCTTGCTTGATTTTATTCAGTTATATTATTATTTAATTATTTATTGAAATAATTATCACAGTATCATTAAATAGCATTATTTAATTTTTGGTTTGGCAATATTTTGCTTGCATTTCAAAAGAAACTCCATTTATATATACAGCAAAGGAGATTTTCTATTCTTTCTTGAATTTATTCAGTGATACTATTGCTATGCCTTTTATTTGAATAGCTTTTGCAATATTTTGAATGTTTCGCAAAAGGAAGTACATCACTACATACAGCAGCAGAAACTAAAAATTTATTTTTTTCCATATCTGAAAATTTTCTGACATTTTTGAATTCTTACTTGATTGTTTTTATGCAATACATAAATGTAATGCAACTATAAATAACTACAAATACAACTATAAATAACTACAAATACAACTATAAATAACTACAAATACAACTATAAATAACTACAAATACAACTATACATACGATGCAACTATAAATTAGCAATATTAAATATGACAGCTGAAAAATATTATGTGAAAGTTTATTTTTTTACGTGATCTAAATAAGTAAGAATTGAAAAATGTCAGAAAATTTTAAGATATGGAAACTAAAAATTATATTAAAAATATAATTTTTAATTCTTTAGTTTTTGATGGTATCATTTAATTAACTTAATAACACTGAATTATTACAAAACTAAAGAATTAAAAATTATTGCCACTGCTCGGTGTTTTTAAGTGGATTCAAATACACGTTAATAGCATCTTTTAAATATAACTGGATTTTTTTTCAATTGGGAAGTATTTCAATTAAGACTCCTTGGCACAGGCAGATAGTTAAATGACTCAGCTGGAGAGAGGTTTTAGTTACCTTGGTATCAATCTAGATAACTGCAACTAATTCCTAGGTCAGGTAAGCTTAAAATAAATAAATAAATAACTTTTTTTTTATGAAGGGGACTTTCTAAATATAAAAAAAATTCACAAGGAGTAAGTGTGTAAGGTAGGGAAAAGATGGAAGTTTTTTTGTTTTTTTCAGTATATAGTGCATAATATGAGCCTTGAGTCAACTGGTCTAATACGGAGTTGTAAGGTTTCTCTCCCGGTAATTCGGATTTTTAATCCCTCAAAACAGGCATACCAGTCCCGTGAACAGACACGGATACAGTCATAAATGCTTGCGGCAAGGAAGGCAACGCGAAACCACCTTGCTTCGCAATCATCTCCCTAGTATGCTGAGTATGGTAGCGTATCGCTATCTCCACCAGCCATATGGCTGAAGGGAAATACGGAAGAAGAAGTGCATAATATTAGCATATAAACATAATATGTTTTAATTCTGTATTCAAAATAGATCACATTATCTTTGAACTATCAAAAATAAACTTTATAAATAATAATTGATCTTACATGTGAAGCAAAAGACTTTGATGGACTGCAGGTGCCTATAGTACAGGAAAATGGCCGAACAAATGTTGACTGACTCTCATTCGGTCGTCCGTTAAAATTTAATAATGGCATTATTATGCTTCAAGCCCTATAAAAAATCAAGTATATTTACATAATATCACACCAATATAATACTTCTATATTTATGTCTGAGGGCTGACTAATACTGAACATAATACAAAGAAACATAAAACTAGGTTTTAATTGGTCGGAGATTTCTACAGAGATGTAACCTACTAGTTGCGCCGATTTGACTGTTGGCTTCGTCTGTGCACACAAAAAGCAACAAAAGAGCTTAAAACAGAACAGAAACAAGCTCCTTTCTGTTCTGAGCTTGTTTCTGTTCTGTTTTAAGTTGTTCTGTTGATTTTTGTGTGACCAGACGAAGCCAACAGTCAAGTCGGCGAAACTGGTAAGTTACATCTCTGTAAAATCTCCGACCAATTAAAATCCAGTTTTATATGTTTCTTTGTATAATATGCAGTGGTCGAAAATACTGAACATATATAATATGCAGTGGTCGAAAATACTGAACATATTCAATAAAGAAGGATTTCCGGTTTTATGGAAGTCTCTTGCGAACTTTGGAATAAACACAGAAAAGGATGATGCTCAAACCCATTAGTCATATAACTATGAATTGGTCAATTATAGTTATAAAACAATTATGTAACGATAATTGGCCCAACATAATAACTCAAATGAAATACTTTCCTCGTCACTTTTTTTCGGACTATTCATCAATAAATCTTTGAAAGAAACCCTAAAGGTTGAAAATAATGAACGTTGTCTAACTGGAAAGAAAGAAAGAAAGAAAGTAAAACTATGCAATTCGGGAAATATCTCAACAGATGTATTAAGCGTTGAATAGTCATAAACCACTTGAATATCTTATGAATGAGTTTCAAGTTTTTTTTTAAATGCTATATGTCTGATGCTTATTGCCAAACAGTGCCGTAACGAGGGTGTGGAGAAAGAGGCGCCCGCCACGGGCGCAACTAGATTTGGGGCGCAAAATGTAAAAAATAAAAATAAATAAATAGATATAAAAGTCCGCTATTTTGTAGTGTATTTTTAAATTTCGGCAATACGCCGCTTTAGACACAAATTCTGCAACACACTGCAACTCATTTTGATGGGGTTAATAGTAATTATATAACATATTGCATTACTAAAATTTAATTTGTTACATTTAAATTTTTCAAAATTTTTGTCATTTTTTGGTTAGGGGGCGCAAGTTAGACACTTTCCACAGGCGCTTCATACCCTCGTTACTGTACTGTTGCCAAATACCTATTACACTTGCAACGAAGGGTTAAAAAAAAAAAAATGTGTTGCATGCAGACCCGGCTGGTAGCGTGTGCGAAGTGTGCAATACACACAGGCGCCGCAGAAGAAAAGGCGCCTAAAAGATGCCAAAAAATATGAGATAAGAGTTTAAAGAACAACGAATGGTACATATAATTATAAATGTACGTCGTCTTCCCTTCGGGCTCCTTCAGATCTTCCCAGAAACGAACAAATAAATTCTGAAATTGTATCCTGGACCCGATTATATCACTGTAATTTCTGATTAAAATTTACGAAAATATACCTAAAATAGTTCTTTATTTTTTGATGTATCATAAATCAACTTATGATTAAAATTGTTGAGTTCTGTTTCAGTTGCTAAGGGAGAGAGAACATTTTCTAAATTACAATTAATAAAGAACTACCTACGATCAAGCATGAGTCAAGAAAAACTAAATGGTTTGACACTAATTTCAATAAAAAATAATATTGCTCAGTCTATCAACATTGATGTACTGCGACGGGATTTCGCTAAAATGAAAGCCAGACAAGTCCCTTTTAGCAAAAGTAATGTAAAGAATATTTAAATAAATCTCTTAACTTTATATTATTATTTTATATTATTTTGAAAATTTATATAACTTGAAAAAATTTGCATAAGCAGGACTAATCCGTATGTAACATTATACTGTAAAGCGGTTTTCATTTGTTTTTCATTTCCTGTTCGTTTTATTCACACTTTATGCAAAAAAAATTTTTTTTTGAAAAGGTGCCGAACATTAATCGCACGCACAAGAAAAATACTATGCACCGGTCCTGGTTGCATGTATATTACAGATAACATACTTGCATTATAGCTTTCACTTCAATTTTCTTCTGGATTTCTGCTTTGTTAAGTACGAAATAAACAGAGGTTATTTTCTCGGATTATTTAGGATAAGAATAAATCGAGATATATACATAGCATTTGTCTCAGAAGAATAAAAAACTGTTTGTTTTATATATATATATATATATATATATATATATATATATATATATATATATATATATATATATATATATATATATATATATATATATATATATATGTTACCGCTAAAGTGCAGAAATCAGTTATTCTGCAGATTATCTAGGTATTGTGCAGATTAACTACGGTGATCCGTTAATGTGCGGAAAATTGTTTCATTTCTCAAATTACCTAGGTAATCTGCAAATTACCTAGGTAATCTGCACATTACCTACTAGGCACTCGTTAAAGTGAAAATAAGATCTTTGCTGGAACAACAGCAACGTTTCTGTACGCTTAAATTAACATAATGTTATTTATTTATTTTTCGATATCTACAGAATCAAGTTAATACAATCAAACAATCAACAAATTAGTTGATAGAATCAATCATCAATCAATTAATATAATACAAGGAATCAAACGGTTTAAAATATTATTACAATTAAGAAAAAAAACATATGATAAAATTATGTTTACTTATTAAAAAACCAAACTAAAAGTGGAGGGAGAGGGGGGAAGGAGTAGGGAAAGGAAATGAGAGAAACAAACTTTTGAACTTTAACGATAGGGAAGCCGTTAATGTGCACATTACCTAGGTAAAATGCGGAAAACTCTTGATTCCGCACGTTAACGTAGAAAATCAGTTAATCTGCAGATTATCTAGGTAATGTGCACATTAACGGTTTTCGCACTTTAGCGGTAACATATATAATTGGCTCAGGTCCCATCAATAGTAAACTAGGTTTCAATATGTATTATACATCGTCTGGCCTGGTAGCGGAAGAAAAATATTTTTTCATCCGACTACTCAGATATCATACCACTGTGTGATTTCTCATAAAACATTTTATAAAACTATAAAAAATTAATTCAAATTATTACAGAAATATTATACTTGTTTTATAAAAATTCAGATGAAACAATATATTATCAATGTTAACTAAAACAGCTGGAAAAAATTATTATATCAGCGTTTATTTTTCATGTTATCTAAAGCAGCGCTTCCCAAACTGTGAGCCGCGGCCCCCTTGGGGGCCGTAGGTTTTGTTGAGGGGGGCGTGATATAATGAAAACAAATTTAAAATGTTTTAAGACTAAGTAGATTTTTTTTATTTTAAAAGAAACGTATTCAACTTTTATTATTTATTATTTCTTTTTTGTTATTTTTTATATTTTAATGGAAAAATTCACACATTGGTGTTGGTTCACAAACTTTGCTTCCTGCGTATTTCGGCGCTTAATGAATATTAGTAAATATTGCTTATTGATATGTTTCATTTCAAGGCAGTGGTTAATTGTATTTACTTCGAATGCTCTCCAGGGAAGCCTCCAAATCTTCCTGTCCCTTTCATCACGCGTTCGTAATCAGGGACTGTTGATATTGACTTTATATACATATCAAAACTCGTTTTATATTATCACTGTCATCCGAGATAGTTTTCTGTTACCAATAAAAGTTTCACATATACTTCACACATGAAAAAAAGCTTAAACAAGTTCATGTGGAGAGATGTAACTCGCTTGCATTGGTAAACAACACCCCTCCCTAATAGTCACTATACTGCAGAGGCAATAAAAACAAGTACTTTTATTATGCCAGTGAATAAGGTATGAGAAGTCTGTGTAATATATTTCTCAACAAATAGTGCAATTAGAGACAACTGGGATAAAAACACACTAATTAATAAATCACATGACCCCTCATACAGAAACTATGCTGTATAGACTGAAACAAAACCATATGTTGCATGGGCAAACACAGTATCTAACTAAAAACTATTGTTATTAATTAGATGTGTGTGAGTTCGATTTCCCAAGGCAGCAATAAAATTCAACCGAACGTGTTAAAATTCGTAAAAGTGTTAAAACTAAGTAATATATATATATATATATAATGAATGTTATGGCAGTTTCACATATGGAATTCGGTTAAAGAGAGTTAGCATTTCAACTCAATTGTCAGCTATGCTTTTATCTTTCGGTTGCGCGATCTTTTGTTAATACCGCACCAATCATATGCACGTTTTAATAACCTGCCTTTGCTGTCTGTTTCACGTTAGGCTTAATTACCATAAAGGGAGAAAAGTCATAAAAGAGAAAAATGTTCCTGGTCCGGAGATTCCCTTATTCAGGTAATATTCACTAATTTCATGTTATCAGTCTGTGGTGTGCCAGTATCGGTAAGTGGTGATATTATTTGATCTATTCTACGTTAAAAAATTTAACCCTGAGATGGATAAGTGGCTGATAAAAAATAAAAATAAAAAATCCCGCGAACAATCAGAAGACGCAGAAACAGACTCACAAAAAATGACAGTATTTCATATTTTCCAGAACAGCCTTCCGGTAAGAGGCAAAAAATGTAATATATGCATTTGATTTTTGCAATATTCGCTGTGTATGTTTTGTATTGAATATAAATACAATAAATATTATAATAATATATCTCTCTATTACGATTTTTTTTCGAGGGGGGCCGTGAAATATTTTAATTTTTGCAAAGGGGGCCCTGACATCCAGAAGTTTGGGAAGCACTGATCTAAAGTACCTGAAGATCATAATTTCAGATGTTAGTATTTAAACAACTTAATAACACTGAATTCTTACAAAATGAACGAACTGAAAATTATTGGGACTGCTAAGTACAAGTAAATTCAAATGCACATGAATCTTTTCTTTTAGTTATAATTAGAATTTTAATTAATTTAAATAATTATTGCCTATGACAGGTTTCAAACTTCTGTTGTGCATTACAGTTGCGGATGGATTAAAAGTCATATAAATCGGAAACTCTACTCTAGAGACTAAACAGAGAACTCTCCACTTCAAGACCGCTAAGAAGCAGGGTTGTAGACTCATGCCTGACGATGAAATTCATCTACCACCGAAAATGTCAAATGCACTTAAATAATTTTATACGAGCATCAATTAGATTCATTTGTCAAACTTCCTTCTGACCAGAAGAATCTCACTGAAATTGGATATTTAGAATGTGTACTGAAATTTGTCAAGTAATATTAATTCTAATTAAAATAGGAGTAGAGCAAACCCTGGCAACACGAATCGAAAAGATACAAAAGTAATAACTCAACCCTCAATGAATAGAATGAAATTTTTGTTTAATATACATATGTATCAGGTTTTGTTGAATTGTGTCTATTTTTGTTTTCAATTGGACCATTTAGCGTCAAAAATAGAGGCTAAATAGTACAGGTTGTAGTATATATCCTAATTATTAAATTTCATTAAATTCTTTCCTATCAGAGCGGAGGTACTGTTATATTTAGTTTTTGTTGTTGTTTTTGTGGGCAATGGGCCAAATGAAATGGCTCCAGAATATTTTACAGAAATTCCGAATACTGAATTTCAGTGCTAACTCAAGAACACTACTTATTAACTCAAGAATATACCTACAAAATAAAGTGAAGATATTTTTAGGACACACCGGAACAAAAAGGTTTTTTAGAAAGAAAAAATTTCTGTGAGATACAGAAAACCTCGTTCAGTAAATATCGCATATCACTTAGGGTTCATTATCAGATTTTATATTCTTAAAATGAAACTGAATTCCTTCTGGAAGTCTTTATTAAATTATTGTTTTATTTTCGAAGCCATATAATGTACGGTGAAAATGTATAAAATTATAGTAATTTATCATAAAAACACTCACAAATATGAACTGTAATTGACTATTTTTATGATAAATCGATTGCCGCCAGGCCCGTTCCGTACCGAGGTGCAAATGGGACAATGAACCAGGGCGGCACAATTTAGGACCGGTATAATCGAACAGGTTCATAAAAAAATAGGGAATAAATAATACACTGAACTGTTTCTGTACATTTGTCACCTTCGAATGTCAGAGATTTCAGTGAGGGGGGCTGAATCGCTGGGTAGTTAAATAAATGGTACGAGCTTCAACACAACTTACTTTAATCACTGCTCTCAGCACACTGAACAAACATTCTAGGAGTAAAATAGAGAATGCTCAGTTGTGATATGGTACAATATTTTGTCATGAGTGAATGTAGCTAGTAAAGCGTTACAAAAAATTGATTCTAGTATTGAAAATGGTATAGAAGTATTACAAAATTTTAAAAAATATTTAGAAAATTATAGGTCTGATAATGAATTTCAAAATGTTTTATGCGAAACAAGAGAATTAGCCAAAGAAATAGAAGCTGACACTATGTTTTCTCCTCTGTCAGTAACTTGACGACGTAAAAAGAAAAAAGTTTGAATATGAAAGCGCAGATGAATCTATTCAAGAGCCAGAAACGAATTTTAAAATCAATTTTTTTTCGCCATTTTGGACACAAGTTTAAATTCTTTAAATGAAAGATTTGAACTACTGAAATTCGTCGTCGTCCGGTAGCATCCTCTAGAAAGAGGGTTGCAGCAGATGAGCAGCTCTTCTCCATTTCTCTCTGTCTGTCGCTTCCATCATTCTTAAACCAGTCAATTCCACGATGTCATTAAACCACTCTCTAGAACACTCTTCTCTTCCCCTCAACTTTCCCTTGTAATATAGTTCTTGTCAGGTGTCCCGAAGAACCTCTCAGAAGATGTCCTGCAAATCTGGTCTTTCTTTGCATGATATTCTTTAGCAGTGTTCTTTCCATCCCAACTCGTCTTAAAACTTCTGGATTTGATATTCTTTTCCATCTTTCTATAACACCACATTTCCAATGCATTAATTCTTTCCATATCTCTCTTTCTGAGTGTCCATGACTCACTTCCATAACTTGCAATACTCCAAACTGTTGCTTTAACTATTCCAATTCTAACGCCTATTTTAGTGTTCTTGTTTATTAAAATTCTCTTCATTTCCATAAATGCCGATTTAGCTTTGCCCGTTCTATTTCTAATGTCCAACTCTGAAGTTCCTTTTTCTGAGATCCAGCTACCTAAATATTGAAATCATTCCACTTCTTCTAAAATCTTTCCTACACATCTTATTTTTACGTTATCTCCTATTTTTCTACCCATTATCATTATCTTGGTCTTTTTTGTGTTAATTCTTAATCCATACTCTTCACAAGAGTTTTCAATTCTTTGAATAATTTGCTGTAACCCATTTTCACTTTCTGCCATCACCACTACATCATCCGCATATCTTAAGTTATTAATGATTCTTCCGTTTATTTTTATTCCTTCTTCTACATCCTCAAGTGCCTCTCTAAACATTTGTTCACTATAAAAGTTAAACAATAATGGTGATAACTTGCATCCTTGTCTGACTCCTCTCTCCACCGGGAATTCTCTTGTTTCCTCTCCATTCACACATACTGACGCTATTTGTGACCAATATAATCTCTTTATTGAAATTACATAACGATAATTTTGGCTTTCTTTGTGACATCCCCAGTTTATCAAACATTCCGAAAGAAACAAGAATGAAATATTGTCTAGATCTACAAAATAAATTATCTAATGACACCAGAAAAGAAACTGATATAAATGCCCTAGATTTATACGATGAATTATATACTATTAAAGATTATTTAAAACCGCAAATGACATGTTTAGATATTTTGCAATTTATATTTGAAAATAACTTAACAACGTTATTTCCGAGTGTGCTTTACGTATTTTTTTAACAATACCATTAGCAGTTGCTTCTGGAGAAATATCCTTTTCAAAATTAAAATTAATAAAAAAATCACTTACGATCGAGTGTGTCACAAGAAAGATTAAAAAATGTATCCATATTAAGTATAGAAAATGAAATATGTAGCAATTTAGATTTAGAAGATATCATAAAAGATTTTTCTGTAATGAAAGCGAGAAGAACATCTCATTAGGAAATGAATAAAAATACGTTTTTTTTTGTTTTTTTTTTTACTATTTGCGTTGTTTCTTTATTTTAATATACATTCCTCTTAATGTGCAGTATAATTCGTAACGTGTTATTGTACTTCGGGATCTTTTAATTTTTAATGGAAGGGAGGCACAAAAATTTTGCACCTAGGCGGCGCAAACCCACGGAACGGCCTTTCAATGGCTTGAAGTGGCATGTAAACGTTATTATTTTCCTGTTTATTATTTATATCTTGTGCTTGATAAAATTTGATTAATGGAATTTTTCTTTATTGTATCAAAAACTGTATCATTCAAAAACTAATATATTTCCTGTCAAACCTGATGTATGGCCATCTTACTACAAAATCATAAGTTTAATAAAATATATATCCAATTAATATGGTACAACCTACTAAATCCGCGTTATGATATCGCCAAAATGTCTTTTTCCTTGTTACTGAACAACTATCGTATACTAAGCTAGTGACGATACTGTTTTTGTTATCGGCGAAGCTCGGCTTTTAACTTAAACAACTAGAGTGTTGACCGACTGTTTCATGAGAAGATGAAGGACACAAACCATACTTTGACGATCAGAATTCGGCCCATGAAAATTTCACCGCTAAAAATCGCAGATGGCAGCAAACAATTACCCGTTACCTATGTGATACTAATGTGGCAGGAGAGTGAGGTATTCTACAAGCAGTACGTGAGCAAATCCGTTCTAGCTTGGCTTCATGCACCACGAATTTCATAAAAAATTTAAATAGACCAGGCCATACTATTTCATGGCTAGGTATATTACCATAATGGTGAACACAAGGTGTATGCGCGTTTATAAAATTGTACTGTAAGTGTGAAGGATGCAAGGGATCTTTCACTGAAGCATCTACTGTAAAGGATGTTTTGCATCAACGTTGAAATTTAAAGCTAAGGTCAACATATAGAAGAACTTCCGATAATATGGAATGCCATTTTACACACAAAATGATATGTCCCCGAAGTTCCTCTTTGCTGAAAATCAAAAGCATTCAAAATCCTAAATTAAAATGAATTTTGAGAAAATTTAGTAGCATAAGGAGGAGTTCAATAATTACAATTAAGTTCTTTATGGTTATCTCAAGCATGAGAGGCATTCAACTTAACAGGACACCAATGTTCCCTCTAATTTTTGTAATTCTAATAATATTTATTTTTAATGTTAATCTTAATACTGCCCTTTTAAAAATTAGGGAACCTATAGCACAAATTAATACCTTTAATTGACGAAAAGTTATTTAGGCTCATAAAAAAATAAATAAAATAAAATGAATCTTAAACGTAAAGACTTTCGTAAACATTCATGCTACAGTGGGAATCGATCGTATAGCTTGTTAATAGCAAACTTGCTATTAACAGTGTATCTTAATATCAGCGTAATAAACAATCTGGCATAAGATTCACTGGTGTAACAACCTATAAAAGTCGGTTAATGTTGCAATATTAGTTTCTAATTTATTTTAAATGCTTCTTCCATAGGAAAATTTGAAATGTAACCAATATCTTTTCAAATGGAAAAATTAATAACGATTGAAAAATACAGAAAAAATATTTTTGTCATTAAATAATATTTGCAATATCTCGTCAAATGGAAAAATTAATAACGTTAGTAAAATACAGAAACAAATATTTTTGTCATTAATTAGATCACAATAGTAGATTTTTCATCACAGAAATCAGTCAAAAGTAGTTTGGCAATTGCTCACGTTACTGCATTAAATAAACGATGGATATAATGTATGTTAATAGAAAATAGGTTAAAGCCTCGTCTATGATTTTGATTCGGGAATAATAATAACTCACCGTTTGCATTACTTGTGGATCATTTCATTATACGCTTTACTTGTAAGTTTTATCCTGAAAATATACATAAACAATGACAATAAAAAGCGGTGAAGAAACATTTGTTCGACTCGCGAATATCGTGCACAAATAATACAGCCACTTGCAAAATACTCATTTTCAAATTATTTAATTAAAATAATATACATGATATAAATAAAAGACTTTATTTATATACATATATTAGTGCACTTCATATAAACATTTCAAACATATTAATCGGTGTAGTCCAAACGACAGAAAACAAACATGCAAAAGCATAGGTGGCGCATTTGTAAAATGATGAACAAACTGTTTTATTTTACTAAATATACAATTCTCGAGGCATTATATAACGAAACACATAAGTGTAGTTCTAAAAGCTTAAAAAAGAGAAAAAAGTTTTTTTTAGGAATGCATTTTCAATTGTATATTATACACAAAAAGTGCGCGTGTGTGTGTTTTTTTTTTTTTTTTTTTGCATTTTCTCGCAATAGTAACCATACCAGGAGGTAATTTATTCCTACATGCTCCATTGCATTACAATGCTTATATTACATGTAGCTTACAAGTACTGAATAACATTTCTATTTATATTTTGGTATCCATTTTCATATTTACATTTATATTTTTATATACATATATTAACACTATATAGTATAATTCACATAATATCAGTGTTTATGTTAGATCACAAGGGCCGGAAATTGATTTTGTTAGCAAATTTAGTTAATTCTATTAATACTGTTCGATAAGTCTGTTTTGACACTGGCCACTTGTCTCCGGAAGTGATGACGTGTTGTAATAGGGACATCCGGATGGAGTCAATAGCTGACGGTCGTAGAGTATGTGGTCAACAGTCTGTTGATGGAGTGGACTGCAGATGCATGATGGTGATTCCAGAATATGGAATCTGTGTAGATAGTGTCTTAGTTTTCCGTGTCCCGTTAGTCGCGTGGTTAAACCTGGAGAAATGACGGGTTTTTTCAACCGGAGTCTGCTTCTGATGCTAGGAAAGAATTCTTTTGTTGCTGATCCGTTTTTTGATGTTTTCCATTCTTCTTTCCACATGTCTAGGCTTTTCTCTTCTGCAAGTGTTTTTATAGCAGATTTCAGAAATTTCTGATAACTTGTTTCTAGCCGTTCGTTTCTAGCTGCTTCTTTGGCCAACTGATCCGCTCTTTCGTTTCCTGCTATTCCAGTATGCGCTTTCACCCAGCAGAACTTGATTTCCCATCCCTCTAGAGTGAGATTTCGAACCAAATTTCTTGTCTGTTCTATTGATGCAATATGGTTGTTCTGGTTTTTATGCCGTCTATAGTGCTTCTACTATCACTGTAAATTGTTGCTGTCTTTTGATGAGAGGTGTTGAGTTCTAATTCCTGGAGATATGTAAGTGACTGAAGTATAGCAAGTTGTTCTGCTTGGTTGTTGCAACAGAGAGGATGCAGTCAAAAGCAGCGTTCTTGTATAATGGGCTGTTTGTTGTATGCAGTGAAAGAACAATCGACGTTCGTTCCTTTCGGTTTTACTTCCGTCAGTATATATTTCGAATTCGTAACTTTCAGAGCTTTCCTTCTCCTTAATATTTGTTTTCTTTGCTGGATGAGGCCGCTTACTGTAGTGAAGCGGACGTTCGTAGCTATTTGGACAAGAAATTTGTCCAAAACACTATAGACAAGAAATTTGGTTCGATGTTGTAACTTTCGAAAGATCTTCCGGAAGTGACTTCATATACATAAGAGATAATTCTTGTATTTTCAGGCAGATCGGTGTTAGAGCTGCAATGATGCAAGCTGCCGCGAAAGATATTGTCCTGTATCCTTTAATTATGCATATGGCTATAAGACGTTGAACTCTATTTAGTTTTTGTCGGTTTATCTTTGATTTTAGTGTATGTTTCCAGGCAGATGCAGCATAAGATATCAATGGTAGTATAGCACCGGTATATATCATTTTCAGCGCTCGTTGGCCTAATCCCCACTTAATCCTTGCCGACTTCGCTAGGAGGTTTACTATTTGCAAGCTTTTTTCGGCAACATATGATATGTGCTTATTGAAGGAGAAATTTTCGTCTATTGTTATTCTTAGGTATTTTAGCTGACTGGCTACCTCGAGAACTTCTCCGTTGAGGAAGACTGTTACAGCTTGTTTTGATTTTTTTTCGTGAGATGTGGAACACTTTAGACTTGGTGCTATTGAAGGTCACTTTCTTCTCGCGTGCCCACTCTGCAATTTTAAAGAGTTCTTCGTTGGCCGTTACTTCTAACTGCAAGCCGTTGCGTCCCCGAATCATTATCATCGGCGAAGGCTATGACTTTTGTTGCAGTAGTGACAGGAAGTCTTAAAAGCGAGTCGTACTGGATGTTACAGAAACCTAGCCCACAGCAAGAACCTTGCTGACAGCCTCGTTTGAATTTTTTCGTTACAGTTGTGGTTTTTAGTTGCTCCTCTGTCTGAAAAATAATTTTTTGTAAGGTAGAGTTTAGGGCATTTAAATTCCATTAATTGATTGATTATGGCTAGCCACCACGCAACGTCGAAGGCTCCTTGTACATCGAGTGAGATAAGTAGTACGTCATTTTTTTGCTGTAGACTGTGTTCTGCAAACTCTTTTACCTCCATAATTGCGTCTACTGTGCTGGACTGAGCTCTGAATGCGTAATTCAGAGCCGATGATTACTGCTTAATAAGTTTCTTGAGTAGACGTAGTGCATTATTCGGTTTATTAGAAGTTTTTCTAGCTTGCCAGCAACTTTTATGAGGCTGATTGGTCTGTATTTGTTAATTTCGTCGGATGTTTCTTTTCCTGGTTTGATTACAGGTATAATTTTTGAGTGTTTCCATATTGAAGGAAATCGTTCTCTTTTTAGGCATTTGTTGTAAACTGTTGTTATGAATTCGGGGAATTCGAGAAACGCTGTTAAGAATATGTCGCTGCTTATTCCGTCTTCTCCAGGAGTTTTTCTTGGATCCATTGATCTTAAATATTGACTCGATTTCATTAGTTGCAAACGAGTCGTCGTCAGGAAAGTCTGTATCTATTTCCATTCTTTGTCTGTAAGTTTTGTGAATTTCTTTATCTGTTGATTCATCGTCATAGGGAATAAACTTCTCTATCATAATAGCTGCAGTTTCTGCTAAGTTTTTAGTGTAGGTGCCGTCCGTTTTCTTGATAGTTCATAGAATAGGTGTTGTCTTGTTCTTGCTTGCTGCTAATTTATATATGCAATTCCAAGGATTGGATGCGGTTGAAACTGTACAAAATTTTTTTCATGATTCTATTTTCGCGTTTGTAATTTTGGACTGATAGCTGTATTTGGCTTTATAGTAGTTCTGTCTTCTGCTCTCTCTCTCTCTCTTAAATCTTGGTTATTGTATGTTCTTTGGTATAGTCGTCTGAGTGCGTTGACACGTTTTCTTAGGACTGTTAGTTCGTCGTTCCACCACGGTACTGATTTTCTTCCATCGATGTTTAGCTTCTTGGTTGTTCTGAGTGTTTGATCGCTGGATTTTTCCAGTGTGTGGGTGTAGGTGTGTTAAAGATACCAAGAAATTTTATACTTGGTTTTAATCCTCTTCCCAAGTAAGCAAAACAAAGTTTTGCGCGTGAAATACATATACATATATATACCCAGCTGGTGGCGTGTGCAATATACACAGGCGCCTAAAAGATGTCAAAAAATATGAGATAAGAGTTTAAACGAACAACGAATGGTACAGAATGGTACCATTCTGTACCATTCGTTGTAATTATGAATTCGATGTAATTATGAATGTACGTCGTCTTCCGTTCGGGTCCCTTCAGATCTTCCCGGAAACGAACAAATAAATTCTGAAATTGTATCCTGGACCCGATTATATCACTGTAATTTCTGATTAAAATTTACGAAAATATACCTAAAATAGTTCTTTATTTTTGGATGTATCATAAATCAACTTATGATTAATTGTTGAGTTCCGTGTAAGGACCCTAATTTTAATCGGATCGGATGCATGTGGTCCGGTCCTAAAAGTCGGCTTACCTGATAACTCATTCTTCTCGACATTCGAGCCTGTTATATTAGCGGGCTGTTAGGGCGGCGTCAGCGACACGAAATAATCGGCGAACTCTCGAGTCCAATGCGAAACATTCTTGTAAAATTCTCTTATCTATTTTCGTCGAATCTTCAAAATTAATTTATTTATTAATGCAAAATTAATGTAAAGAATATCTGAATACATCTCTTAACTTAATATTACTATTTTATATTATTTTGAAAATTTATATAACTTGAAAAAATTTGTATAAGCAGGACTAATCCGTAGGTAACATTATACTGTAAAGCTATTTTCATTTGTTTTTCATTTCCTGTTCATTTTATTCACACTTTATTCAAAAAAAACTTTTTTTAGAAAGGCGCCGAACATTAATCGCACACACATGAAAAATGCTATGCGCCGGTCCTCTGTGTATATATGTGTGTGTGTGTGTTACAGATACCAAGCTATTTTAAACTTGGTTTTACTCCATTTCCCAAGTAAGCAAACAGAAAAACAAGTCAAGTTTGCGCCTGCAAGTGTTGCAAGTCTAGCTGACCCTGCACGTAGAGCAATACCAAGGCAACTCATGGTAAACGTAGAATAAAGCTCTGATCACTAATCTTAATATTTCCCCTTAATGCAAAGCACATCTCCTGGAGGAGATGTATGATGCTTTGCATTAAAGGCAAGGGGCTACTACCCAGACCGGTTTCGACCTTTATTGAGGTCTCATCAGTGGGAGCTAGGCTAGAAATACCAAGATTTTATTAATACAGAGCTTATAAGTATTTTACCAGAACAAGTTACCATAAGGTTTTTTTAACCTTATTAAATAAAAATCTCAGGAGGAGATATCAATGTAGAAAGTATAATAAATGTTAAATAAGTTTAACATTTATTATTATTTCGACATTTATTTATTATAAGTGTCGAAACCGGTCTGGGTAGTAGGTTGCAAGTCTAGCTGACCGTGCAGGGTCAGCTAGACTTGCAACACTTGCTGGCGCAAACTTGACTTGTCTGTTTGCTTACTTGGGAAATGGAGTAAAACCAGGTTTAAAATAGCTTGGTATCTTTAACATTTATTATATCCAAGCTAAAATACTTTCTATATATGTATATACATTTGATCATTAGTTATAAGTTATATTTACTCGGTGATTAGTTATGCTCATTTTTTTTTTATTTTTAAGTTTGAATTGGACAATCAAACTTAACTTTAGTTTACATGTTTGCTATTATAATATGACACAGTGTTTTTATAATTTTGAATTATGTTTTATGGTTTTTGAATTTGCTTTAAGTGTTAATATATAGATAGTTTTATAGTTTTTTTATAGTTTTTATAGTTTTATCTAGATAGACAATATATAAATAACGATATATCCAACAAAAAAATATTTTTATTTAATTCAGGTAATTCATGTAAGTTAAGGAAACATGTAAACTATGACACAAATACATAGTATAAACTTATAAAATTACAAATTTTAAGTTAACGTTATTGCACATAATGCATAAATGTTTTTGGCAAAATAAAATGCAGTGCATATTTTAATCGTCATCACTGTCTTCAAAAATTACATTTCGTAGATGTTCTTTATATACGAGTGGCCGGACGTCTTCATCACTTGAAATCTCTTTGACATGATTCGTATAATCTCATTGCATACTTTGGCTGGTTTAGTTATTAAGAAGTCAGTAAGAAGACCTTGCTTACCACTATGCTGCAATTTTTTATTAAGTTCATAATGTAATGTACAGCTAAACAAATATCCAATTGTGTTGTGAATTTTCCGGAGCGCTCCATTGAGGGATCATTATCAGTAAAATAACTTCCTAACTTTCTTGCCAAGTTCAATCCTTCTGCTAATTCTTTAAATTGAATTCCTTCATGGATTCATTACAATCAGAATCTTCGACAGAACTTTTCCCGCCGTTTGGTTGGACGTCATCTATTAATTGTACCAGTTCCTCCTCATTTAAATCTGATGAAGGCTGTTACAAGCCGAAACTAGTCGTGTTTTAATATTAAAACCTTTTTACTTAAATCTCGGTTTTAGTCATTCAATTCTTCTTTTCAACAAATGAAAGAAAAAAGAAAAAACACTAAAACACTGAAGCCTAAATAAACTATGAACAACATAATAGAGAGTCTCTATACATAATTGACATTAAAACGTTGTCGTTGTATTTAAAGTTGTTCTTTCGTTTGTTGTATTGTTGGAAAAGTGCGTTCTAGTAGCATCTCATGAACGCCAGTACACGATTACAGCTGAATGACTATCTGGGAGGTTGTAGCTCAAGTCATTATTTAGATGAACAGGATTGAAGATGATTTCCCTAGATTCCACGATTTTTCTCTCTAGTTCATCATTGCAACGGAAGATGTTAGTACATTTTCCCCAGTAGACTGTGTGACTTCGGCTTTCATCATTAGGATTAGCCGAGAAAAGGATATGACTTGATAATGCACTGGCTCTCTGTCTCTTGTAAGTAATGTCCCTCATGTGTTCTTCCATTCGCAATTGGACAGATTTGTCTGTCTCCCAAAAATAAGGAATATCACAATCATACAATATTTTATATACACCAGGGTATTTAAGATGATGACAAGGTTTTGGGTGGCTTATTAAGAAACGGATTTTTGGAAGCAGAGTGAACAAAGTTCTGATATTGTATTTTCTTAGAACCTTTGCTAATTTTTGTGAAACTGTACTTATGTAAGGAATAGATATATTGCATTTGAATCTATTTGTTTCCTTTGAGCGATGTCTAGGAGGATTAAGAAGGAATCTTTCAATGATTCTCTTGGAATATCCATTAACTTTGAAAGAAGTTTTGAGATGGTTTATTTCTGTAAGAAGTTCATTTGGGTCATCCAGAAGAGAACGGGCTCAATGTCCCAAGGTGGAAATTATTCCAAGCTTATGAGGAGGGAAGTGATGGGTGATGGGACTGACTATGCAGATATCTGTTGGTATGTGTGGGCTTTCTATATATACAGTATATATATATCGATATTTTGAGTTTACCAGAAGAGCGGGTCAGTTTGACATCAAGAAAAGGCAGGGAATTATCCGTTTCAAGCTCGGCAGTAAACTTAATACTTTGATGTCGGCTATTGAGATGTTCGAGGAAAACCATAAGGGAATCATGTCCATGAGTCCAAATAATGAAGACATCTACATAGCGTTTCCAAACTTTAGGTGTTAAAATAAAGGAAGACATAGCCTTGGTTTCAAAATGAAAAATCCTCTAAGTAAATATTTGCGAGTACAAGGGATAAAGGATTACCCATAGCCAGCCCATGATTTTGCTTGTATATAGTATCTAGAAATCTGAAGTAACCGGACTTGATGCAATATGAGCAAGGGTAACATTTTGTTTGGATAACTTGTCCTTGAATAATGTTAGGACTTCATCTGTTGGGACATTAGTGAACAAAGAAGTTATGTCCAACCTAGCCATGATTTCATCTTCATTAACTGTTATATCCTTGATGTATGAAACAAATTGTGTAGTGTTCTTGATAAAGGACGGCGACTTGCCTGAAAAACTTTTGAGGTATTTGGCAAGATATTTTGAAAGGTTGTACGTCGGAGAATTGATACCTTCTACAATAGAGCGTAGTTGGGTGTTCTCTTTATGGATTTTAGGAACACCATAAATGCGAGGAATTAACGGATGGAGAGAGCGTAGAGATAAGCGAACGTTTCGGGATAATTCAGTGGTTGTTTTTAATAAGTCGTTTGTACGATTTTGAAGTTCACGAGTTGAATCTCTCTCTCGAGTATTGAGTAGGTATCATTTTGTAGTAATTCAATCATTTTATTCTGGTAATCTTCAGAGTTGAGGATGACTGTTGCATTACTCTTATCCGCAGGAAGGATAATTATATCTCTGTTGTTTTTTAAACTTTTAATAGCTTTGCGTTCTGTTAAAGTAGTTATCTGCAGGTGGTTTAGCGTTATTGATAATAAAGATTGATTCAATACGTAGAAGTTTTGCATCTTGTGAATGGAGAAATGTAGCAGCTTTTTCTATTTTAGTAAGTAGTGTCTCCTTTGGTATAAATTTTGGGGAAGGAATAAAGTTTAGACCTTTACTAAGGATGCTTCTTTCTTCATCTGAAAGTATATGAGATTTGTTGACAACGACTTTGTCAACATTGATGTGTGGTTTTGAGAAGTTCCTATTATTTTGTATTCTTTTTAATGCTTCAAATTTTCTTGTAAGATTTACTTTATTATATATTGTATTGTGGCTGCTTGAGATTCACAGTTTATGTTAAACGTATGCCAACTTTCATTATCTAGAGATTCTTCCAGTTTCTTCGCTATAGTTCTTTTTTTAGTGAAAAGAAAAGCGAGAATTCGTTTTGAATCCGAGATTCTTTCAGACAGTAGGTCTAATTTAGCATTATGATAGATTCTCCTCGCAAGTTCTGTTGTTATATTTTCTTTAAAGGATATAAATTTAGGAAAGACAGCGTGAAACTTACGCTTCAATTAGACTTTAAATACAACCACAATGTTTTAATGTCAATTATGTATAGAGACTCTTTATGTTGTTCATAGTTTATTTAATCTTCAGTGTTTTTTTTTTTCCTTTCTTTTATAATGTCACCTGATGAAGGCTGTTACAAGCCGAAACTAGTCGTGTTTTGATATTAAAACCTTTTTACTTAAATCTCGGTTTTAGTCATTCAATTCTTTATAATATATATATATATTATTGTAGGAAATAGTGCGAGTTTATAGGTCGATTTTCGCTTGAGTTGTGGGATGAAATATCCAAGTTTCGGGGAGAAAAGAGTCTTATCTGTGAAAGAAATCGACTAACTGGAGAAACCGGTCGAAGAAAGAATTAAAAGTTTTCTATTCAGCAACTAGAATCTAACATAAATAGTTTTTCTTCTAGCACCCTACTGTATGAATGCAAACACCATTTCCCCAAGAGATACCCAAGCCTTCTAGATTGTAACAGAATCCAAAATACGAAGTGAATAGAAATCGCGAAGATTACGACCGGAAAAGACCAAAGTTCTCTTGGGTGGTCAGGACTGGGTTGTATTCTAGTAAGCATATGAACTATTCAATATATCAATACCATACAGTATATAGCAAGACTCATAATACACTAGGCGCATGTATTGGTTAATCTGGCTTCGTTTAAATGGAACAATCATTTCCATTTCTTTTAAGTAGATTAACTCCCATCACTTTATCTGTTTTGAGTAATAACTAGTTTCCAGGACTCGATTCCTGACTAACATGTCTCCAGTCAAAAAGCCCTCATAGTTATTTCTCTAGCACCAGATGAATTTAAACCTTCATCTTTTTACAGTTCTGCCTGTTACCTACCATGCTGATATTCACTTTCTGCATCATGCAGTTAGGTGTAAGATGAGTTTCACTGCCCAGTGGGAAACAAAAATATTCTACACTCTAGCATAAACTGTGATAGTGTCCCAAAAGATTCTTTTTTGTCGCAGAAACACTTTTCCCAGATTTCCTTAATCCATTCTCAATAAGAATATACTACATGTTTTCACATTTCGTGAATGAGATTGACATGTTTATAAATAAAAATACTGTCAAGCATTTCACAATTCAACTCAAAACACCTTTTCGTTGGAAATTACAGCAGACGTTTATTTCTAAAAACTACAAGACATAGCATTTTAATTCTGTCCAGAGACTACCAGTGATGTCCACATCAACCATACCAGCTGTCTGTCATACTTATTTCCGAATTCACTGACTACCTGAACTTAACTCATTTCCAAAGGCAATCCATTCGAATCAGGCACCACTCTATAAGAGAAAAATGTAGCTCACCATTTCTTTACGACATTCATTTAACCCATGCTCTATAACTTTAAAAATTCCAGCTACTAGTATACCTTACGACTCTTCAGAATTTCGTAATCTCTCTTATATCACCCTTCATTCTCTTCTATTGTCAGCAATCTAGAAATTCTCAATCTGCCTACATAATATCCATTCTAGTCCCAATATCATGTAACACTCTCCATTGCACTCTCTTCGCTGTATCTCGATCATCTTAGAAACAAAATCTGCATACAAACACCAGATAACTAGGATCAAGCCTTGTAAAGAAGCAAAAGAATTGATGTAATCTCATATATCAGTGTTCGTTTCAGTATTGCAATTATCCTCTAACTTGCATTTGCAATCTTTACAATATGGCCCGTCACCTTCAATTTGATATGTACTAAATCTCCAAGATCCTAACCTGATTCGCCAATATCCAGCCTATTCAAATCATTCTGCAAGTGCTGTAAATCCCCCCCATTCCTGATTACCTTATCTTTGATAATCAACAAACCCTCCACACTATCTTATCTATCTTTCTAAAAATGCTGTGCTCTTTCCACTCGACACCAGTTAGTATATCTGCCTCTGGGAGCCACATCTAACTAATGCCAATGATCTGAGGTCCTGACCTCAGATCGTTAGCATTAGTTAGACCAAGGCAAACAGAATCTACTCATCTTTACCTGATGGTCCAAGAACCACTTTCTTTTCTGGTGTTCTTTTAGTCAAAATTAGACCATATAAAAATGAAGACAGAAGAAATCTAGGTCTTTACAACTTAATAATATCAAGGAATATACAGAGGAATGGAAAGATATCATCTACCAAAAGAAGTGGGTATAGACCAAAGGGAAAGAAAGTAAGAGGAAGGCCAACCACAAGATGGAAAGACCAGAAGGCATATGCCTACTTTGGCCGAGAAGCAGCAGTACCTGGAAAACTCGAAGTAGTTATGTCACGATTCGCATGTTTATAATTGGATCTTCTTTACTTGTCAGTTAATATCTTAAATAATAAATTTAGTTTAATCCTTTATCCAAGTGTGAGCAAACAAAGTTTGAACCTGAAAGTATATTCAGGAATGGCATAAGGTGGTACAACACCAGGGCACTCCTTGCAAAGGTGGAGCAAGCTACCAACAATCCTATCTCAGTATCTCCCATAATGCAAAACACATCTCCTTGCAGATATGTCTAATATTATGCATTAAGGGAAGGGCCACAACCCAGACTAGTTTCGACCTTTATTGAGGTCTCTTCAGTGGGAGCCAGGCCCAAGTGGAGATACCAGGCAGAAGCATTAGCAGGTCATCTCTACCTATAGGAGTTGTCAAATGGTGTGCCACCCTTTTTTAATAAATTACTCTGGATTTAGAGAAAGATGTTGAAAGTTTATTTTTCACTTGGTTAGAGTATAATAAATTTAGTTTAATCCTTTATCCTTGGTGTTGTACCACCTTACCCCAGTCCTGAAGATACTTTCAGGTACAAACTTTGTTTGCTCACACTTGGATAAAGGATTAAACTAAATTTATTATACTCTAACCAAGTGAAAAATAAACTTTCAACATCTTTCTCTAAATCCAGAGTAATTTATTAAAAAAGGGTGGCACACCATTTGGCAACTCCTATAGGTAGAGATGACCTGCTAATGCTTCTGCCTGGTATCTCCACTTGGGCCTGGCCCCCACTGAAGAGACCTCAATAAAGGTCGAAACTAGTCTGGGTTGTGGCCCTTCCCTTAATGCATAACATTAGACATATCCACAAGGAGATGTGTTTTGCATTATGGGAGATACTGAGATAGGA
The DNA here is from genome assembly GCF_054136105.1 of Typopeltis vanoorti. Taxonomy (NCBI): domain Eukaryota; kingdom Metazoa; phylum Arthropoda; class Arachnida; order Uropygi; family Thelyphonidae; genus Typopeltis; species Typopeltis vanoorti. The sequence continues at coordinate 69,112,693 of NC_143550.1, read as the reverse complement.
GTGTTGGTAGCTTGCTCCACCTTTGCAAGGAGTGCCCTGGTGTTGTACCACCTTACCCCAGTCCTGAAGATACTTTCAGGTGCAAACTTTGTTTGCTCACACTTGGATAAAGGATTAAACTAAATTTATTATACTCTAACCAAGTGAAAAATAAACTTTCAGTTAATATCTTATCGTATTGTTGCCTCACTCTTTTACTGCTCAACTTTCTTTATCCTTCCTATGCCCTTTCAAATACCTTACTTTTTATTCTCACGTTGTCTGTCGAATAATTTTGAGATCTGTTGTCTTCAATATCCCTCGTGTTTCCCTTCAATGGGGAAAACTTCTTATAAGTTTACTATTAAATTAGATGATAGCCTTACAGTTTGTTAATGCTCTATCCTTAAAAGTTTTTGTTGCCATTCTATTGAATTACACAATGTTGTGCTATCTCAATGAAATGCTATGAAATACATCATAGTATGATAAAAATATGAAAATCGCATAACTATACTATAAAACACTAATTTTCCAAGTAAAACACGAATAAAATATTAAAATCATGAGTTTAAAATTCAACTTGTTCTCTCACATTAATTTCCGAATGTTCGCTTCTGTTTAATGATTATTGAATAATTGAAATTATCAATTATAAACATGAGTGCTATGAGATCTACTCCCACCATCTGGAATTCAACACTCTCACCAAGTTTAATGGAGTACTAACAGAACTAAGGAAGGATTAAAAACTATTTTAATTCATCCAATATTTCATCTGTCACTGAGACATCTTCAAGGATTACAAACACTCGTAACACACACACACACAAAAGCAATACTGAATGAAACTGGACATGACCCTGAAGTCCTATCTAAGTGGGGTGTCCTCTATGGGCATTTGTAGGCAGCCTAAGTTGTAAATTAAGGATTAATGTTAAGTAAATTTTGGAGTTTCTTGCATCTGTATTTATTTAAATTTAGTTGATTTTTGAGTGCAGCTAAAGATTCCAAAATCAGTCTTTTTTTTAAATTTACTGTGAAGAAGCATGGTGCTTTTTCCCAGATCCTGTTCGTGGTATCCAATAGTCGATTTGTAAGACCAGATTGACTGTAGACACATTTTTTGTTCACCTGTGCAGAGTGTAGCTGATCTACCTTCTGTCCACAGTATGCCAAACACAGAGAGGAGGGAGCTGATCTTTAGTGGAACAGATAATGGTAGCAAGTTTCAGATGGAGCTTCAAAGCTATGCAGAGGTTGTATCCCCCCCCCCCAAATGTACTCAAGATGTAGGGGATGGCATTCTGAAATCCTTTTGAAGAGATGGCTGAGGATTAATTATTATTTTTTTTAATTCTGTAAGAACTGCAGCCATCATTGGATAGTAAGTTGTTGTATATATGGTTGAGTTCTGTCACTGGAACAAAGATTGTAGGCTCCACTGGTTAGTTTTAATGATTGTAGAGAGGGGTAGAAATAGTGGCAGGAAAGTATGTGAATGGGAAGAATGTTGTGAATCTGTCTGTGTGAATGGGTTTTCTGTATGCAGTGAAGAAGTTAGCATTTGGAAGGCATATCACTAAGGTGCTTAAGGAAGTGTAAACTATTGTTGCCCTCTTACAAATGTCCACAGAGAGGCACCCCACATAGATAGGATTTTAGGGTCATATCCACATGCTTCAGTTAGTATTGTGTTGCCTTTGTGTGTGTGTGTGTGTGTGTGTTACAAATGTTAGTTTGTACTGTGAAGATGTCTCAGTTAACTGAGAAAATATTATAAGAAATAAAATAGTTTTTAATCCTTTCTAAGTGTTGTTCTTGCTCCATTAAATTTCCAACATGTTCTCTCAGCACTTTAGTGTTAACACATGGACTTTCACCAGGCCTCCTGAATTATGGAGCATAGTTACTGTAAAACCGTTATACCTCCATATTTGAGTATTTCTTGAATATCATCCTTCAGCTGCCTTTCCACATTTCAGGTTTTTAATGTTATCTCAAATATTGATATGTACTCCTGATTGCATTCCTCTTGATTTCCACTGCCATGCTGTCACTGATTGTTTAACATGGCAATCTTTCAAAGTAATTATTCCAGACAACTAGAATACCTTCAGTTGTCTCCTTCATCATTGATTTCTTTTACAGATCCTTCCTTCCAATTCTAAGTGTTTTCAATAGCCAACAGAATACTTTACCACCTTCCTGATATTTGTGTCCTTACTAAAGTCCTCTCATAACTTGTATTCTCCATACAGCTAATAAGTTCAAAGTAAACTAGTTGACTAACAGAAAGTTACAAAAGGAGTTAAAAGCTCCCAAATAATTATGTTCATATTGTTTTTAAAATTAAAGTAATAATTAAAAACTAGTAGAATATTCTATAAAATCAGTTTACCACAGTTTCTTCTGAAAGTTTAGAATTATCATGAAGTTTTGATCAAATAATAAATTACTCTGAATAATGAGGAAGTCTAAAGGCTAGTTTGGTAAATGAAATAAAAATTAAAAAAAAAAAAAAAACACGAGGCTCGATTGGAAAACATCATTTTTATTATGATTTAAAATATATAATTTATATTAATACACTTGAAGATATTGGCACTTAGCTAAATGTATTCACAGAAGTAGTGTTACATGAATGTAAATGTTAGAGTGATATTAGATCTGATAACTGATATTGCTAATATATCTGGGAAATTAAAAATAATTGTATTCATCTGTAAACAGAATATCCCTTGAGAAAATTCTAAGGTGATTATTACTGATTATTCTCAAAACAATTTCTGAGTAACAATACAATGAATTATATATATATTTAAAAAAAAAAAAAAAAAAAAAAAATTATATATATATATAATAGACTTAGGCACCTGTTTTGTTTTCTGAAAAAGGGACACAGACAATCCAAGGTAAAGTAGTCAATCATAAATATAAAAAGACTTATATGCTGTCATATTTTAATTATTTCAATATAATCAATTCATATATATGAATTTGAATCAAATATCACACTAACTAAAATTTAAAAATGTATAATTTTTCGTAGAAGAATCTTATTCTGATCACTAATTTACCTTTAAAACAAAATCAATGAAAATCAAGCATCCCCCACCTCAAGGTAGTTGCAGAAATTGGAGATACTGAAAGGTCACGCAAATGAAAAGTTCTAAGCAAATCTGAACAGCAATAAGAACATTATGCAAGCCACAAAAACAGAAAATTCACATGAACAAGTGCTCAACATCTGTGTTTAACACAAGGAATATTTTTTTGTTATTCCATTGATAATATTTATTTTTTTAAATTAAAGCACTTGCCACTTTCAAAATAAGAAAATCACCAGTTGCTTCCAATACTTACACTTTATTAACAGTCATTTACTCTTATGAAAAATGTGCACAGTTATGTATAATCTGGTATAAATTTCACTATTTTTAGTAATTTTTAGCACTCATAATAAAAGAGTAAAAATTTAACGAGGAAATGTGATAAAATACCTGGCAGGCAACTTTATTTTTACACTCATTACATCATTAATCAAGTGGCTAGCTTCCTTCACAGTCATTATTTTGACTGATATTCGTCTTTATAACCAGTTTACAAATTGGGATTTTAAGAAGCTTTTTCTACAGGTTTATTTTTGGAATTGCAAATTCTGAAATCCATGCTGCTTGAGATCAATGCATTCAACACAGCATAAAAATTTAATGAAGGTTTGTTTACATGCAACTTCTGATAAGTATAATAAACAAAAAAGCATGAAATTCTATAGTGCAGAATGAAAAACACTGTAGTGGAAAATAGGAATGAAACAATGAAAGTTCAAGACTTCTACCATGAGAAATATATAGTCCCACCCTACTAATAGAAAAAAGTAAAATACAGATTATACACACACACACATTATAGCAAAACATTTTAACAAACTCGCTCACTGTTATTAACAAATTTCCAAAAGAAAGACCAAACCCCACAGGCATAATATTATGCTAAAGAAAATTCACTACAGTAAGCTAATAGCTAATATAACATACTATTCCTGTGGTCTCTACAAGTTTGCTATTAGTGAGAGGCAACTACACAGGCACATATTTAAAGGAAATAAAGGCATGCAAATGGTTTCTGCAACTGCAGTATTTTGAGCAAATCTGGATGTATATTTTTATCCTTGGTAAGATGCTTGGACATTTCAAAGCAAACCAACTGTTCTCCTCTAAACAACTGGCAATCTTAAACTTCACAAAAGATATGTTCATATTTCATTTATAGCATGAATAATTATAATCTCATAAAAATTAATAACTGAGCAAGTCTTCATTCACTACTTGGGTCTTGCAATAAAGTAGATATTTAAAATTTAATGTGTATATGTACATATAATACTATTCAACTTTATATTTTTCTGGGCCTTAATATAAAAGCCCAGAAAAAATGTTCAAATAACCATTTTTCAAAGCAGTTTATCCATTCCTGATTAAGTGTTCTCAAAATTTGTCTAAAATTAAATTCCTAGTCTACAAAACAAAAGCCATTATTCATTGAAATTTTATTTAAAAAGTCGATTCAAAAATCTGTTCAATGCAAAATTATATATTTTAAGTTCAGCAAAAGTCAATTTTAGTGTTCGTGCCTTTCAGAATTCTGCTAATTCCTTTGAAAATGTAATATAGTTTTATTTTCACTTAGATTCACTAGCAAAATTAGATTAATTATCACAGCTCATGGAAAGAAGGGTATTTATAGTCCTATCTTTATCACCACGGTTACTAGATAACACTGACTGAATTACTTCTTTATCCAGATTAGGAAACATTTCATTAATCTGCAAAATAAAAACATACATTTAAAAATTATTAGATTTCATATAATTTATTAAACCAATAAGGATTAATATTATGTATAAAATTTACTATTTAAAATTTATATGGCTTGCATATTCCTGTGTAAATTAGAAGGGAGTTTTGATGTAAAATGTTTTTAAATTTTTATTATTAAGAAAAAGATTAATTTATTAAATTCTAGTCACTGACTTCTAGGCCATCAGTGGCATCAGATTTCTATACTGAAATCTAAGCACACAAGTAAGATCCTAGATATGCATATTTAGCTCTGATAATTCTCTATCTATTCTCAAAATTCAATCTTAACTTCAACAATAATTAAGAATATTGAGCCTTCATATCTCTATTTACAAAAACAAAAAACAGTTGAATAATACTAAAATACATTAAAAGAAATTTACAATATTCTGAACTTTAACCACAGCTTAAAATCTAAAAAAGATATTATATAAATCATATCTTATCTGGGCCCATAATATGCCAGTCAAAAAGAACATATGTTCCTCTGTAACTCAGTAGCACTACTAAATAAAAAAAAAAAGTTGAAACAGTTTCTTTATCTCTCTAGTAGAAATAGTTCCTGTCCTAGAAACTGCTTTTCTTTTACAAAATCTCTAAAATAACTGTAATTTCCTTTTTATAGTCAGAGATATGAAAGTTCACACACTTGGATAATAAAATCCTCAATTTCAAACACTCTTTAGTATTCCTCCATAAAACAACTTCCAGAAAATTCATATAGTGTTTCTTCTTTCTTCAGGATTAACAACTTTTTTTCCCTCTACCTGTACGAAGGATTTCCAAAGAAAAATCATAACACACTTAAAAATCAACTTGCTGCAAGTATCTCCCAAATCAGCTGTTAAATCTTAACTGTTCTAATGGAACTTAAAATCTGATAAACATTTCTCTTTCTTTATGAGAAACTTCTTTTATCAAGTTCCAAAGTTGCTATAAATTTCTCCCACAATTGTTATTCCAGTTATTTTTGTAACATAACAGCTAAATAAGTTTTAAAACCTCTTTCTTTCTGAATCACTGCTACTCATGGAACTTTTTTTTTAATTGTTCCAAAAACTCTTCCATCTCTCCCTCTCACTCACACAAAGTTGTATCCAGCTGTTTATTATTTACTGTGTTCTTTTACTAGCACATTATACTTCTGGTTCTGCTTCACTCATGAAGTGAGACAAGATGCCACCATTACATGGTATCTACATGGCATTTTGCTGTGGGACTTTACCCCTTTTAAAGGGGTAAAGTCCCATGGTTTCATGAGTGAAGCAGAACCAGAAGTATATTTGTTTATATATATATATATATATATATATATATATATATAAACAAATATAATATATATAATATAATATATATAATATATATAATATAATAGTTGTGCATTGTTTGTATATTACTTGTAGTACTAAGTCTTTTAACTTATTTTAAACATAAACTATAATATAAATTTTAGCTAGGCTAAATTACAATCAAGTAAATTCACTTTGTTAAACATTAGTACTACAAGTAATATACAAACAATGCACAACTATTATATCATACAGGTATCCCTCGATTAACGTGGTTAATTAATCCCTTGATGTCACCACGTATATCAAAATCGCGTTAATCAAATCTAATAATCAATGGTAAAAAGTACAATTCGTCCCTGATAATATATGATATATAATTCATCCCTGATAATATATAATATACAATTCATCCCTGATAATATACCATATAAAATGAACTAATAGTTCATTTTATATGGTATTCTTTTAGGAAAGATAAAAAATGAATGCAAAGTAAATGTTTAATAAATACTTGTATCTACATTAGTTATTGCAATTGTTTTTAATCAAAAGAAGTTATAAAGAGTTGTTCGAACAGTTTTAGTTTTTTTCTTATCGGCATAAATTCTACGATAACAAGCAAAATGACTCTCCAGACCTCGGCAAACAAGCATTCTTCGATTAAGCAATTCTAAACTGCGAAATATTCCATCCAGTTCTTTGACTGTTATTTCCTTTGGAACCTCATCTTCACATTCCATTTGTTCGTTGTTCAATTTCAAGAAGATCTTTGTCACTGAAATCTTTTGAATTTGAATCCAATAATTCTTTAACATCTTCTGCATCAACACCATCAAAACCAAGGTCTTCACCAATTGGATTTTGAAAACAACCGAAGCCATTAGCGCATTCTGGCAGAAGGTTTTTTCCAAACAGCTTTCATGCAACTAGAAGCCACTTGCTCCCACGACTCACGAATGTTCTCAATTGCATGTTTAATGTTAAATTTTTTCCAAAATTCGTGGAGAGCATAATCGCATTTTCTCCCATTGTTGTTTCTACTGCCTTTGAGAATGGCTTTTTAAGAAAATAGACTTTGAAAGTTGCAATGATGCCCATGTCCATACAACTTGGGTTGCATGGACATGGGTGCACCAAATACATCATGGGTTGTAGCAGTGATGTTGTATTTGGTGGGAAAAACTTTTACATTCCCACACAGATCATTAAGAGAATTTGGGTGACCACGAGGCTAGCAGCCTCGTGGCGTGAGCATGATTTTGCGTGGTAAATTTAAAGGCGCGTTAATCAAAACTTTGCCGCAATTAATTTCACCATGATAATCAAATCTGCGTTAAGCAAGGGATACCTGTATGTATAAACAAACAACTGACTGTGCTTTTTATTATTATTACGTGACACCGCCAAGGAGTCTAAGGGCTCATCGAGGGAGGGCACCCTACTCTACAATTTTCCGTCTATCGCTTAATCCACCAACTACACAGAACACCACTACTATCATGCTCTAACACACAGAACGACATCTAATTGCCACTACTAGTATTTTTGCTGTAAATTGCATGTGTTCTCATGGGCAATTTGTCTGTATGCAGGATGAAAAACCCTGCTACCTTTGTATGAAATTTTCTACACAATATAAATGCATTAACAATGGAAACCAATAATTTGAAACAAAATATTAAAGTTTATGCTAATTTACACAAACAAATTACACTGATTTACATGGTTGTTGAACATTATCATTATTTATATCCTCAATATTAAATTCTTCTTCACTTAAAGACTGGCCTTCATCTGCACAAATGTCAAACAGATGTGTCTGAAGTAAGGAGTGCATAAACATTTGAAACATTTCAACATTTTTGAAATCTTGACCACAGGTATCAACAGTGTGAACTCAAATTACCTTCTAACCTGAAGTGCTATCTGATCAAATGATTTTTTAGTAATATCAAATTTAGAATCAGATAAATTTTCTACACATTCTTTATTAGAGTTAGACATTGCACTTTCTTTTTACAAGGAACAGATCTTTTATTTAAATTTGCATCAAAAATAAGTTTTCTCAACTTAATTCCTGTCACTACTACAGTATTATCAGAATAGCATTTCTTTATTCTATCACTATATGCTATAATAATCTATTAGGGTATTTTAACATCTATTTTATATGTCACTGATGAAGTTTTCTTCACTATTCTATATGTACCTGAAGTCCCTATACCCTGCTAGCAATTTTTTCCTAAATTAGTTTTTGTCTTTGAGTAAAACACGGTCACCAATTTATAACTCGCTTTTAAATTTATTTATCTTGACTATTACTTCCTGAGGAAGATTCACTAGCACTCTTAACCAAGGACCACATAGTGTCAAATTTTTGCACTATACCACACAAATGTTTATCCATATCAGCAAAATCAGAATTTACAGAGTCTAAATGAATGTAGATTACCAAGAAAAATTGCAGGGAATAATGATAGGCATAGAAACAGTGACAATAGATTGATGATTCTTTATACTAATGCCAGGAGTATCTGGAACAAAGGAGATGAATTCATGGCCTTGATAGCCTCAGCCTGTCCAAAGATTATAAGGATCACATGGTTGAAGGAAGATGATATACCAACAGGAATAGAAATAGGATGGTATAGCATTTTTCAGCAGGATATGAAGGGCAAATGCAGTGGTGGAGTACTGCTATTATAAGTGAGAAGTTGTGGCCTCTTAGAGTGGAGGATTTGGAGGGCAATGGCACTAATGGTTTTGAGAGCATATGGTGTGAGGTGGAGGTTGGCAGAACAGGATATTTAGTGGTGTGTTGTTATAAGCCAGGTACCAGAGAGAGAGAGAGAGAGTGAATAGCAGAAGATTTTTAGGCAGTTGAGCATGGTGAGTGCAAAAAGAATAACTGTCATGGGATATTTTAAAGCAGTATAAATTGGGAAGAGGAAACTGCATGTAGTAGTAAGAGAATGGAATTTCTAGAATTCTTGAGGGACAAATGTCTTAGGTAACATGTAGCAGAAGGAACACAAGGTTCGGGATTTGGTCATAGAATCAGAAGATCTGATTGTAATAACAGATGGCACCTCGGTCCCTGGTTTGGAGAGAGTGATCATGTGATTTTGACTTGGAAGATGAACAGACATGCAGGAGTATCAAAGAGAAAGGAATGTATGTGGAATTATAAAGCAGGTGATTATAATAATCTTATAAATCAGCTTGGGCAGTTCATGGATGGAAGAATTGGCAGGATGAAATATCAGTGCCTGGATACTAGTGAAGGAATATTTATTAGCAGCAATGGCATTTCATACCACAAGTGAAAAAGAGAAGACTATTTGGTATGAAGTGAATGACAAACAATATCAAATGGGAACTGCAGATAAAAAAGTTATGCAAGAGATATAAGAGTGGGGTGGAGGGAAGATGCATGAAGAATATAAGACTCAGGCAAGGAGAGCAACTAGTATGGTAAGAAAAACAAACCTGGAATATGAGAAGAGATTGGCCCTAAGATCCCAAGAAAATCCTAAGGAATTCTTTTGTAATATAGCCAGTAGGAGAAGGAATGATTGTGGAAGAATGATATTACTGGATAAAAATGAGAGTAGAGTGATTGATGTAGAGGAAATAGTGGAGTTGTTCAAAACACTTTGAGGTATTTCATTCTGGAAAACTAGGTTTTAATACTAGAGGGATGGGGAAGGTCTAAAATTAAGAAGTGCAAGAAGAGAGAGAGAATTTCAAATACTGACTTTGGTACTCAGTATTTGAAACTTAGATTGGATGGGATTATGCCACAAGTTTTGAGAGAATGTGCTAATGCAGTGCTGCCCAAACTTATGGATGTAAAGGCCCCCTTGGAAAAAGTAAAATATTTCATGGCCCCCATTGAAAAAAAAAATTCGTAATACAGACATATTATAATATTTATTGTATTTATATTCAATAAAAAACATACACAGTGAATATTGCAAAAATCAAATGAAATATTACATTTTTATCATCTTGCATACACATTTGACATGATACCCTTAGTCTTAAATCATTTAAAATTTGTTTTCATTATTTCATGACCCCCTTAGCAAAACTAATGGCCCCCAAGGGGGGGGGGCACAGTTTGGGAAGTGCTGTGCTAAAGAACTATAGCTCTGGCTTTTCAATGAGATTCTGGCCATGAGAAATGTGACCATGGAGTGGAAGGAGGGTAAGATAGTGCCACTGCACAAGGAGGAGGATGGTAGTAAAATGTAAATATCAAAACTAGCGACCAATTTGTATTTCATCAGTAGTTAAGATGAAAGTTAGCATGGATTTAAGGGGCTCTTTTGTTTTAGTAATCTGATTGCCTTTTATAATAAAGTGACAAGAACAGTTGATGAAAGTAAGGCATATTCTGCCATTTTTATTTTATTATTATTGTTTTTTTTTTTTACAAAGGCATTTCATAGGATGCCACATAAGCTGATATTTAACCTGCAACACATGGGACTGGCTATCTGAGGGAGGAGTATCAAGGAAAGCAGAGGATTACAAGTGGAGTCCGTACAGGGCTCAGTATTGTTAATTCTTTATATCAATGACATTGTCAATGGATTGCGAGAGGATATTCAGCTGTTTGCAGATGATGTGAAGCTGGGAAGAGTTATTAGTAAGAGTGCAGATGTGTTAGCCCTTCAAGAGGATTTGAATAAACTGTACAGATAGGCAAATGAATAGAGGTATCAGTTTAATTCAGCTAAATGTATAACTAAAAGGACAACCTGTGAACTTATGTTACCAAAACAGTTGTGTCTTATTTCTCACAAAAACAGTCTCAATTTAGTTCCCATAATTTTTCATATGAGGGTAATGGCCCAAGAATGATCACTATCAGATTAAAAGGTAAAGAAAAAAATGTTCACTTTACAATAATTCAAATCTACACTCCCAACCAGTCACATGAAGATGAAGAAATCTATACCTTTTATGATAAGTTGCAAGATCTAATAGACAAGACCAATAAGAAAGATATATTAATAGTGATGGGAGATTTTAATGCCAAAATTGGGAAGTTCACCCCAGGCATGGAGGATGTGATGGGCAGGTTCGGAGTTGATAACAGAAATGAATGAGGAGAAAGAATATTAGAATTTTGTAAAGCAAATAATCTATTTATCTGTAATACCCTTTTTTCCATAGACCTTCCCACAAATACACATGGACCTCACCAGATGGTACAATAAAGAACTGTATTGATTGCATTCTAATCAAATGTAATTGGAAATCATCAGTGCAAAATGTTAGAACTTTAAAAACTCCAGACTTCAACACTGACCATGAACTGCTTGCAGCAAAAATTAAACTAACATTCAAGTATCGTAAATCACGAGTTCCTATCAACAAAGTGGACCTGTCAAAACTAAGAGAAATCTATGCAAGATAACTATCAGGCACTAATAGGAAATGAGTTTAGAAGATTGTCCTATGACAATATAGAAAATACATGGAATCAAGGTAAAAAAATTTTACAAGTACTGCAAGAAACATACTTGGTACAACATCAAGACCAAATCATGAATGGATAACCCCTGAATTCTAAATACTTTAGAAGAAGAAAGAGCAGCAAAGTATATATTAAATATAAAAAAAAACAGAAGAAAATAAACAACATTATAAGAATTTTAAAAACAAAAGTGATAAAATGTGCATATCTACCAAAAATAACTAGTTGGAGGAAAAAGCAAAACTGTGCAAAGAAGCTAATAAAAGAAATGATAATAAAACGGTATACAAAATTATCAAAGAATTAACTAAGATCTATAAAGATAAACCATTAACAATGAAAGATAAAAACAATCTAGAAACTGGGTCAATACAAAATATTAAAATAATTTGGAAGGACTACTATCAAACATTATTTCAAAAAGAACAGGAGGAGGAAAGTATAACAGAAAAGATGATATATGAAAAGGCACCAACCATAACTCCAGCAGAAATTATAAATGCAATAAACCAAAAATGAAACTTTCAAAAGCTACGGGTAAAGATGAAATATCTATAGAACTATGGAAATATGGTGGCAAGAAATCTATTAATTTCTTAATAAATTTATTTAATCAAATTCTTTATACTGGAGTAATTCCAACTGACTGGAAAACAGGAATTATACCAATTCACAAAAAAGGAGACAAAAGAATGTGAAAATTATAGACCCATAACACTCTTAAGTCATAGTTATAAACTATTCATTCGAATTATACAAAAGAGAACACAGGTGCTTACAGAAAAAATCATAGAGGAAAACCAAGCAGGATTCAGGCCACATAGATCCACTATAGACCTATCTTCACCATTAATAATATAGCAGAAAAATATTGGGAATACAACCTGCCCATATACTGTTGTTTTATAGATTTTAAGGAAGTCTTTGATTCAGTTAATAGAAACAAATTGATCACTATCCTAAAAAACGTAAAAATGGATTCTGATATTTTAACATTCATTACAAATTATTATGGAGATGCCAAAGCTTTTGTTAAAAAGAACAACATTAAAACTGAGGATTTCAGAGTCGAGACAGGTGTAATGCGGAGATGCCCTCTCTCACCTCAACTCTTTATCATCTTCCTAGAAGAAGTCTGTAAAACCATAGCTGATGAACCAGGTGTAAAAATCAATGGTACCAACATTAATCACATAAAATACACAGATGATATTATTTTAGCAGATTCTAAACCACAGCTAGAAAAAACTATTAATATTTTAAATGACTCCTGTAAAACTTATGGTATGAAAATAAATCATCATAAAACAAAAATAATAAAGATAGGCAAGAGAAAAAGAAAATATTTCTATAAATCTCGAAAATCACCTGCTAGAACAAGTTAATAAATATGTTTATCTTGGCAGTCTTATTTCTAGTAACCTCAACAATATGGAAACAGTAAAACACAGGCTAAACCTAGGTTGGACCAACATGAATAAAACTACACCAAATATGGAAAAATAAAAAATCCCAACGAGTCTAAAATTATATAAAACAATTATTATCCCAATGGCTACTTATGCTTCAGAAGCTTGGAGATTAACTCAACAACCAATCAAGAAACTTCAAGCATTTGAAATGCCTTAAAAAAATTAATAACACCCACTGGATCCAACACAAGACTAATGATCAAGTCAAAATAGATTTAAACTTCCCAGATAATATAATAGACACAATCATTAAGCATCAACTGAGATGGTTTGGTCATATTCAGAAAATGGCCTCTCATAGACTCGCATATTTAGCTCTGAATGGATATATAGGAAGAAAAAGACCTAGAGGCAGACTAAGAAGTACTTGGATAAAGTTTCTGAAAGAACATTCCCATCTACCCAGGTATAGAGTCATGATTGAGATGGCTAAAGATCGCAATAAGTGGAGAACCTTTCGTCTTAGTGGACTCAACCCGTTATCAAGTGGATGAGATGAGAGATGAATTTTGCATAATACCTATATTACTAGGCAAGATCAAATCTCTCTTCTTGACTTCACTTCCAATGCCTTTCCTGCTATAAATGGATTGCATCCATAGCTTCCTCAGTCTCCGTAAAATTTGCTGTCCTTTTTCTGTTCCAAACAGCTACTTCTCATCTGCAGAAGTCCAAAGAATTTATTGTAAGTTCCAAATCTGTCTAATGTCTAAATACCACTTTCGTATGACACACCAAAACCTTCAATAAAACGCTTCATACAAATCCAGATTATGTCTTATGTTCCTATACATCAAGTCTTTGATGTATAGGAACATAAGACATAATTAATAAATAATTAATATAAAACGTATTTAACTAATGCATATATTTTTTGTAAATTGTAAATTCGACTAAAGGAGTCGAATTTACAATTAAGACAGGGTATATGTGGAATTACCGGGCTGGTAAGTATGACAAGCTTAGGTGTGTGCTTGGCTCAATGCCATGGCATGTAAAACTGCAAGGGCTGGATGTTGATGGTGCATGGGAGGTGGTTAAGAACTGCTTGCAGGAGGCAATGGTTGACTGTATACCAAGAGTCCGAATAATAAATCAGGTAGGGGTTAAATGGATGAATAACACTATTAAGCTTGAGCTGCAAAAAAAGAAACAATTGTGGAGGGAATTTAAGGAGAAGGGTGACCATCAGGTGCATGAACAGTATAAAGCTCAGGCCAGGATGGTAACAAGGGTGGTAAGAAAAGCAAAAGCAGATTACGAAAGGAAATTGGCCATGCAGGCTAAAGAGAATCCCAAACAGTTTTTTCAATATGTTGCAAGTAAAAGGAAAAATGCTCATGGTAGAATGATCTTAAAAAATGCTGAGGGTAGGGAGGTAACTGAATCAGTCGATGTTGTGGAATTACTGAGCGAGCACTTTGCAAGAGTATATCATCCAGGTGGTGGCATTGCGGAAATGGAGGAACCAACAGCTTATACTGGAATTGTGATGAATGAGGTAGAGGTAACTAGTCTATTACAGAACCTCAATGTCAATACCAGCTCGTGTCGTACGTGAAGTGGCCAAAGAATTGTCAGAGCCCTTGACCATTATGTTTAATTTGAGCCTCAGGACTGGGTCAGTCCCAAGGGGGTGGAAAGAGGGGAAAATAGTTCCACTGCACAAAGGTGGTTCCAAGGCTGCTGTTGAAAATTACCGGCCAATCAGCATAACAGGAATCATTATCAAGGTCTTAGAGAAAATAGTCAAGAGGAAAATACAAGATTGGATAGAAGAAAATGGGATACTGTATCGGGGACAGCATGGTTTTGTGAAGGGTAGGTCATGCCTCAGTAACTTGCTCACGTATTATAACACAGTGACGGCTGAACTGGATAAGGGTAATGGGTTTACAGTGATTCTGCTGGACCTTGCTAAGGCCTTTGACAGGATACCACATGGAATTCTAATCAGTAAATTGCAGCATATGGGAATGGACATAGGGTTGGTGAGATGGATAGGAGGGTGGTTGACGGAGAGATATCAGAGAGTGGTTTACTCAGGAGTAGAGTCCACAAGACGGCCTGTGACTAGTGGTTTACCACAAGGATCTGTTCTTGGACCACTGCTGTTTAATTTGTTCATAAATGATATAGGAAAGGATCTGAGAGGAACAGTTCATTTGTTTGCGGATGATGCGAAGTTGGGTAGGGCAATAGTGAATACAGATGACGTCAAAATTTTGCAGGATGATTTGGATAGATTGGAGGTCTGGGCTAGGGAGAATGGATGTCAATTTAATGTGGCAAAATGTAAGGTTACGCATTTTGGGGTGAAAAGATGGGAGGCAGTTTACTGCATTGGTGGAACCGTGCTCCAGGAAATTGATGAGGCACGAGATTTAGGAGTGTTGGTGGATAAGGAATTGAAATTTAGGGGACACATTGCAAAAGTGGCCAAATCAGCTCATCAAATCACTTGGTTGCTGAAGAATACGTTGACAAGCAGAGACAAGCAGGTTATTGTTCCTCTGTATCGAGCCTTGATAAGACCTCATCTCGACTACTGTGCTCAGATTTGGTCACCTAGGTTTCTTCTTGATGGGGAGGAGGTGGAGAGGATCCAGAGGCGAGTGACCAAGATGATAGCAGGTCTGTGGAATGAACCGTATGAAAACAGGTTGAGGATTTGTGGGTTGCAAAAATTGGTTGATAGGCGGAGGAGGGGAGATATGATTGAGACATTCAAATTACTGAAGGGTTTCTATAAAATTAATTCAGAAGATATTTTTGAGAACAGGGCTGGTTGTGGGAGGACTAGGGGACATCCATGGAAACTGGGCAAAAGTGTGGTTAGTAAAAGTGTTAGAGCTGGGTTCTTTACTTTTAGAGTAGTGAATGAGTGGAATGCGCTCCCTGAGTCTGTGGTGGATGCTGTGACAGTGAATGAGTTTAAGGCGAGGTATGATAGATACTGTATGAATGTCGAATAGTTGTGATGAAAATGATTTGGGGCCTCCCTCGATGAGTCTAATGACTCCCTGGAGTTGCCCGTAATAATAATAATAATAATAATAATTTTTTACTAAATACGAGACATTTTTCTTTGGACCATGATTCTTTATAAATATATGTATACAATCGTCAACCAGTTTCACCAGCTTGGGTCTGTCAGGCTTCTTCAGGTTACACTAACATTAAATGCTACAACAGAAGAATGCAGTAACGACCTTAAAATCAGTTTAAAAAAATTGAAAAGGACGCGCGACATTAAGAGCATAAAGCATGGAGAATTAATCATTGTTAGTAGATCACGTTTTATAGTTTTTGGCGTAATTCAGTTCTACTAAACATAGTGAATTTATTAAGCTTTTCCAACTGTCTTTTAATATCACGCCTATTATTGAGATTTCTATGATTTCTATTGAGATTGTCTCCTGTACTGCAGCTTCTTTAAAGTTTCTACATTTGAAATCATCTTCAATGTACGGCATGGAGCTGCTGTCCCAATCAATGGAATGGTTTGAAATTGAGAAATGATGGGCTAATCCTGAAATGTCTGTTCTGTTGTTGTTGACATCTCCAATGTGTTCTTTTTTTCAGATTTCTAGGCTTCGTGATGTTCGGCCAACATAATTCAGCCCACAGGAACATGGGATGTTGTATACGCCTGCGTATTTGTAGAAAGCAATGCTGTCCTTAGGAGATCTGCCATGTAGACTAAGTCATACCTTATGCAGACTGAGCCTGCATAAGGTATGACAATGGACGAGGTGTACTGTGTTACTTGAGGTTGTAGCTGTGCATTGTTTCTATAGAGAATCTTTTGAATTATATTTTGTGGATAACCATTTTTGGATAGAGTTTTTGATATGAGTGAGAGCTCATCGAGTAGATCTTTTTCTTCTGTAATGATATTTATTGCTCTGTTTTTGAGCATATGTATGATGTTAAGTTTTTGTGCATAATAATGAATAGATTTAAAATGAAGATAACATCCACTGTCTGTAGGTTTGCGGTAGATTATGAGCTTGATTTGTTCATCATCCAGTTTTTTTACTAATACGTCCAAAAAAGGTAATTGATGGTTGTTTTCCAACTCTAATGTGAACTTAATTTTTTGGTGGAAAGAATTTATTTTTTGAAGGAACTCATGTAAGGCATTTTTCGTGAAAAGCTTAATAAATTCACTATGTTTAGCAGAGATGAATTATGTGAAAAACTATAAAACGTGATCTGCTAACAATGATTAATTCTCCACGCTTTATACTCTTAACATCGCACGTCCTTTTCAATTTTTTTAACTGATTTTAAGGTCGTTACTGCATTCTTCTGTTGTAGCATTTAATGTTAGTGTAACCATTCTCATCCTGAAGAAGCCAGATAGACAGACGCAAGCTGGCAAAACTGGTTGACGACTGTATACATATATTTATAAAGAATCATGGCCCAATAAAATCCAATCATGGCCCAAATATCAAAAACTCTATCCAAAGAAAATGTCTCATATTTAGTATAAAAAAAGGAACAAATATTAACAATCAAAGTGCATATATTTTTTATTAGTATACAATTTTTGTTCCAGTATCAAGGGCATCTTCAACATGACTTTCAAATTAAACAACAAGAACAGAAACTAGTATATTATATTCAACAATGAAATGCATGAACTGAATGCACATGATGTAGAGTGTGATGGTCTAATTATATTCAGGTTCCAGTAAAAATAACTAACGAAATTAAAAAAAATAATAATAATATAAATCTGGAATTTGTGAAGACCTATTTCCCATATGAGGGATAATTTAAGTTCATTTCTATTTAGATTCAATCAATTTAGCAAGGTCTCAAACTCTTTGTATAAATGTTCCAAAAGATTATCATTTATGTAGAAGCTTAATTTTCTTCCAAAGGTCTTATCTTGTGTCTCAGTGTCTTGGATATGTGCTATGCAAGTCCCGAATTCTCTGTCTTGTGGAACTTAACAATTAATCTAAATGTTCATCATGACACATGGCTGTAGATCTGACTGTTTGGCCAAATCACGATACACCAGAATGGCATGAAATTCAATACAATCTATGGTGAGCTAAAGGAAGAAGTTTATCTTCAAGTGATTGTAGAAAAGTAGATATCTTGTTGATAGCATGGACAGACACTTGTAGGCCAACAGATATACCTTCGGGAACACCTTTAACATGGGGAATGGTGACACGATGGACCACCTCTATATTACGATTGTATTATGATCAATCGTTCAAAAGATTCTCCATAGAAACAACCCACAGTGACAACCTCAAGTGACACAATACACATCGTCCATCATCATACCTTATGCAGGCTCAGTCTCCACCAAAATTTCCTTGTCACATGAGACATATGACAAGGAAACTATCAAATATCGTGTTGACATACAATTCCTAAGATGTCCTTATGGTACACAATGTTGATGGCTTTTTCACAGTTTGGTATGGGTCACATACAGATCGACAAGAGTTCATCAATAAGATCAACACTTTTCACCATTGCATCCAGTTCACTCTTGAGTTAGAAGAGAAGAATGTGGGGGGTGGGGGGGGGGGGGGGTGGGGGGGGGGGGGGGTGGGGGGGGGGGGGGGTGGGGGGGGGGGGGGGTGGGGGGGGGGGGGGGTGGGGGGGGGGGGGGGTGGGGGGGGGGGGGGGTGGGGGGGGGGGGGGGTGGGGGGGGGGGGGGGTGGGGGGGGGGGGGGGTGGGGGGGGGGGGGGGTGGGGGGGGGGGGGGGTGGGGGGGGGGGGGGGTGGGGGGGGGGGGGGGTGGGGGGGGGGGGGGGTGGGGGGGGGGGGGGGTGGGGGGGGGGGGGGGTGGGGGGGGGGGGGGGTGGGGGGGGGGGGGGGTGGGGGGGGGGGGGGGTGGGGGGGGGGGGGGGTGGGGGGGGGGGGGGGTGGGGGGGGGGGGGGGTGGGGGGGGGGGGGGGTGGGGGGGGGGGGGGGTGGGGGGGGGGGGGGGTGGGGGGGGGGGGGGGTGGGGGGGGGGGGGGGTGGGGGGGGGGGGGGGTGGGGGGGGGGGGGGGTGGGGGGGGGGGGGCATCTTATACATGGGGGATAACTGGTTGAGAGACTCAACCAGTTATCCCCCATGTTGCCATGGTGAAAGTGCCAGTAGCTTGTCTCCACAAACAGGCTTCTGCAATCACTAGCCTTTGTTAACTCTGTCGACTGATGCCATTAATGGCTGATTATGAATAAACCAATCAGAACTCTGGAAGCATTAATGTCTGCAACTCATTGGCAGAGAAAGTTAATGCATTAACAATATTTTTAGTACTAACTCATAAAAATGTCCAAAAATAAAAAACGATTGTCATATTCTTCAAAATTCAAGTTCATCATCATCATCAAATTCCTGCCATGTACCCTCAAGGGGTGTACAGGATATGACAGTATCCTGTACACCCCTTGAGGGTACTACATGAAAAATTACATCATTACTAACTTCCTATCTACAATTTTCCTCCAAATCAGTCTGTTACTTGTCAAAACTCCAACATTATCAGATCTTATATTTCTATCGTCTAAGGCACTTTGTACCGTATCAATCCACCTATATCATGGTCTTCCTCTGGGTCGTTTTCCTGCCAACCTGGCAGAGAACACTTGTTTTGCTAATCTTTCCTCTCCCATTCTATTTAAGTGACCATACCATCTGAGATTAGCTCTGCTAACGCATTCCTGGATGCTGACAATGTCAAGTTCTTTCCTAATATCCTCATTTTTAATATGATATTGCCATTGATGCCATCTGTTCACGCCTCTAATCTTTCTGAGGACTCTCATATCTGCGGTCTCTAGTCTTTGGTCAAGTGTTTTACTTCTGACCCAGCTCTCAGATCCATAAGTTAAAATTGGTTTGAACACTGTCTTGTATATAGCTAATTTAGTGTTCCGACTAATTTCTTTCTTATTCCATATGAATTTATTCAATTGACTTCCCGCCATACCAGCTTTGCTGATTCTGTTGTCTATTTCTATATTTAGTTGACCATCTTCAGTAAAAATTGTGCCTAAGTAGCTGAAATGTTTTACTTGTTCCACAGGTTCTCCATTCACAACACAGCTGACATTTTCAATGATTCTTCCTATTTTCATTGTCTTTGTCTTTTTATTGCTGACCTTCATACCATATCTATTACAACAGCTATTCAATTTAGTCAGAGAATCTTGCAGACTTGTAGCGGATTTATTTAGAAGTATAACATCATCTGCATAAAGCAAAGAGCTGACATTAACATCTCCAATTTTGATATCAGGTTTAATACCACATTCCTTCATAATGTGATCCATATAGATAATGAATAACAAAGGGGATAATGTACATCCTTGTCTCACACCAGATTTAACATTAAACCATCTTCCTGTACTTCCTTCAATTCTAACTGCTGACTCACAACTCAAATAAAGACTAAGTATTGCTTGATATAATGCCCCATTGACACCATATAACTGCAGCGTATTGAATAGCTTCTCTCTTGGCACCTTGTCATATGCCTTTTCCATATCGACAAAACTTAAATACAGGTTAATTCAAGTTAAAAGTCATAATTATGCAAAAGAACATGGAAATAAAGCTTCAGAGAGACAGTTTTGGACCTCCACCCACTGAGTGTATGATTAGACAGTGGAGATGTTTAAAATATTGATTTCTTAATTTTGGGTTCAAAAAAGTAGGGTTCGTCTTATACACGAAAAAATATGGTAAACAAGTTGGAATGATTCAAGAATGATATAAAAGTTATTCCAATTCGTCTATTGATACATTTTCTGGACTTCCTATGCGATGGCAAGGATTTCCAACATTCATTTTGCATTCTGCTAAGTAATCAAATAAAAGTATAATCAAAGCTACTTTTTCCAATAATTATCTAAAGATTTTCAGATCCTTATATATCAGATATGGGAATCAAACACCCAGGACAGCATAAAATTTGTAGGACATATATCCAAGAAAAACACAACCAGTCTATTTAAAACCTCCTGTGATTAATACAAATCTCAGTATTACCACTATATAAACTTGATTCCTAAGTTTACTGTGTAGTAATGGAAACTACTATTATACAATAAAAATAATCAAATAACCCACTTATCATTATTACTGTCAGTTTTCATATAATTTCTAAACACTGGTGGCTAATATTTCCGTGAACTTCATATGACGGTTCCCCACCCCATCCCAGCTAGGCTAAGGCAGTAGCCATAGATGATGGAAACAATTTTCTGCCAAAAGTGTTTAAACAAAAGGGCAAAGCCTAAGAACACATCCACAGAAATGTCATTCACAGACTTGTCTGATATACAAGATGTCCTACAGGTCACTGCATGTTTTGGTGAAATATGATTTTCAAATAAGTTTCATTACGAAAAGTATATTTATTCTTTTTAACATCTCCATTTATGTTAGAGATTATTATTATTACCCAAGACCCCATGGAGTCAAACACTCATCTAGGAGTGTCCTTTTATCATACACACAGCTCATCATACCATGCTTTAAACACACTCAAATTCTCTGCAGACACCACACTTCCAGGCAAGGCATTCCAATCATTCACAACTCTGTATGAAAAAAAACCGGCTTCTCACTCCTCTACTCACACCCTCTCTATATAGTTTCCAGGGATGACCTCTGGTTCTCCCCTGATCTCCCACTACTCTCTGTAGAACCTCTCCAGCATTGATCCAATAACAACCCCTTAATAACTTGTAGGTCTCTATCATATCTCCCCTCTTCCTCCTGTTCCCCAGACTCTGCAAGTTGCATCTTCTCAATCTTTCCTCATACTCAACATTCCAGATATTAGAAGAAACTACCTTAGTCAATTGCCTCTGGACCCTTTCCAACATCTCTTCATCCTTCTAAAATCCAGGTGACCAAATCTGGGCACAATAGTTCATGTGTGGCCTAATCTAAACAATGGAACAAGAATCTCTCTACTTCTACAAGTCAGTGTCCTCTGCATTCCCAGAAGCCTTGGTGTTGTCTTCACAATTTTGGCTAAGTGTCCCCTAAATTTTAGATCCTTATCCACGATCATCCCCAGATCTCTTATTTCCTTCACCTCCGACAATATATCCTCATCAAGCATAAATTCTGCAACCCATTTTTGTTTTCCAAATTTTAAAACCTTACATTTTGCAAAATTGAACTCATATCCCCATTCCTATGCCCAATCACTCAATTTATTCACGTCTTCTTGTAAAGCCACAACATCTTCTCTACTCTTCATGGTTCGTCCCAACTTTGCATCATCTGCAGACAACTGAATATCTCCATCCAAATCTTCACCAATATCATTAATATACAAGTTAAACAGCAATGGCCCTAAAACAGACCCCTGAGAAACACCACTAGTAACTTTCTTTTTCCTGGATATCGCTCCCACATACATAACTTGATAACTATCAGATAGCCAGTCTCCAATCCAATGCACTAATCTAATATCCAACCCCATCCACTCTAGTTTGACTATCAACTTATCATGCGATAATCTATCAAAAGCCTTTGCAAAATCAAGTATATTACTGTGAATCCTTCTCCTCTGTCCATGGAAGCAGTCACCTTATTGTAATAAGTAGATTACTAAAACATGACCTCCCTTTAGTAAATCCATGCTGTTCATGAAAGATAATACCATTGTTGTCAACCCAATTCTGAACCCTAGTTCTCACAAGCTTCTCCAACAACTTAACTACAACACCTGACACACACAGATAGGCCTATAGTTTGATGCTTGAGTTCTATCACCTCCTTCATGAAGTGGCACAATCTTGCCCTCCTTCCACTCCTTAGGAAAACTTGACCCAGTGCAAGACTCATTAAAAAAATATGTCAAGGCCAGCATCAACTCCCTGGCACATTCCTTCAGAATACGTGGTGATATATTATCAAGTCCCACAACCTTATTTACATATAGTTTGATCAACTCCCCGTACACCTCTTGCTCACTTTCAGTCTGTCTCTCTCTTTTCCCCATATCAACTGCTCTCAATCTCTTCATGAAGTTGCATTCACAAGATTGAAAAACCTTTATGAACTGCTCATCAAGTATCTCGACCACACCTTCTGCAACAGCTGTCTTTATACTATTTTCTCCAATCAATGTCATCCTTCCATAATCATTCTTCATTTTGTTGGCTACATATCGAAAGAACTCCTTAGGATTCTTTTTGGGTTCATTAGCTAACTGCTATTCATACTTCTCTTTAGCTACCCTCACCAAGTCACCTGCTTTGCCTGGTCTTTGCAGTCCTCATGGAATTGGTTATTTTCACTTCTCTTTTCCATTTCACACCTACCTTATTTAACCTTCTCACCCTTGGAATACATTGCATCTACTAGATAGTTTTTGAAAATCCCTTAAGCTGTATTGATCTCTTTTCCAGCTAACTCCTCATTCCATGTTACAACTGCAAGTTGTCTCCTGAGCTTTACATAATCACCCCCCCCTTGTAGTTTAACATATACCCTTTTCTTACAGAGGTCCTCACACTGCTGGCAACCACCCAGGTAATTACCTCGTGGTCACTCTCACCAATTGGTGGGTGTGACCATGATAATGATCACTCTTTTCTTATTTGCTTGGTTATATTTCCATCCATATTTCCTGGTTATAACAACATTCAAGTATTTCATTCCATTCACCTCTATCTCACACCATACTGCCTCAAAACCAGTGGCACGATTTCCCTCTTGCATCTCTACTTTGTATGGACATAACTCTTTCTCTATCATCAATAGCACTTACCCTCACGAAGCACATCAACCCTTCCATCTCTATTCTTGTCAGGATGTCGTTCTCGTCTAACCATGTCTCACTTATTCCAACAATTTTTGAGTGAACAGACTCAATTTGTGCAACCATTTCATCTGCCTTGTTTCTTACACTTCCAGCATTTGTATTTCAATTTTGTATAATTTTCATTAATTTTTTAATATTTTCTTTACAGACCAATATTTCATGAATGTTACATCAAAAGGATAGTGTTGTGAAATTAAAAAATAAAATATGAAATTAAATATAGCATGTCACATCAAAAGGATAGTGTTGTGAAATTAAAAAAAAAAACTTTTTCAAAGGGTTTCCAGAGTCTCAGTCCCACAGACAATGCAATTATAGCATTAGTGAATGAGTTTAAAAGATCCGGGTCTGTGTGTGATAAGAGGCAAGGGGGGGGGGGGGTAAAGAGAGAAGTGGACAGCTGAAAGCATTGAGTCAGTTCACTGAAAAGCAATGATGACAAAATCAATTTTTTTTTTTTTTTTTTTTTTTTTTTTTTGCACAATCACAGGAACTGTGTACCTTGATATGCTTCAACAGTTTCTTGAACATCTATTTCTTGATGGTATTTTCTTGAAAGTGTGGTGTTTCAACAGGATGGGGCACAATGCCATTACACTCTGTATAGGAATATCTCAACAGACATTTACAGAATCAGATTGACAATGTGGAACTATACCTTAGGCATTGCATTGCCCAGATTTAACTCACTTCGATTTTTTTTTTTTTGTATTGGGGGGGGGGTTGCAATCAAAGGTTTATCAATTCCCTTTGAGGGGGCAGGAGGAAGGGGTACAGGATATTATGATAGTAATGGTGTAGCTTTTTCATGTAGAACTAACTAATCAATGCAAAATGATGACATTCCATCCAAAGTAACATGGATACTTTGTTAGGCACTTTGTACCGTATCAATCCACCTATATCTTTGTCTTCCTATGGGTCGTTTTCCTGCCAACCTGGCAGAGAACACTTGCTTTGCTAATCTTTCCTCGCCCATTCTGTTTAAGTGACCATACCACTTGAAATTAGCTCTGCTAATGCATTCCTGGATGCTGACAATGTCAAGTTCTTTCCTAATATCCTCATTTTTAATATGATATTGCCATTGATGCCATCTGTTTATGGCTCTAATCTTTCTCAGGACTCTCATATCTGTGGTCTCTAGCCTTTGGTCAAGTGTTTTACTTCTGACCCAACTCTCAGATCCATAAGTTAAAACTGGTTTGAACACTGTCTTGTATACAGCTAATTTAGTGTTACGACTAATTTCTCTCTTATTCCATATGAATTTATTCAATTGACTTCCTACCATACCAGCTTTGTTGATTCTGTTGTCAATTTACATTATTTATTTACAATCTTCATTAAAAATCATGCCTAAGTAGCTGAAATGTTTTACTTGTTCCACAGGTTCTCTGTTCACAACACAGTTGATATTTTCAACGATTCTACCTATTTTCATTGTCTTTGTCTTTTTATTGCTGACCTTCATACCATATCTGTTACAACAGCTATTCAATTTAGTGAGGGAATCTTGCAAACTTGTAGCGGATTTATTTAGAAGTATAACATCATCTGCATAAAGCAAAGAGCTGACATTAACATCTCCAATTCTATATCATGTTTAATACCACTTTCCTTCATAATGTGATCCATATAACTGTAGGTATTGAATAGCTTCTCTCTCTCTCTTGGTACCTTGTCATATCCATTTTCCACATCGACAAAAACTTAAATACAGATCTTTGTTATATTCCCATGCTTTCTCAACTATTTGTTGTAAAGTGAAGATCTGATCCTGACAGCCTCTATTTGACCTGAATCCAGCTTGTTCTTCACCAAGCTTTTTTTCCACAATTCTTCTCAACCGTTTCTCAAATACACTTGCATAATTCTTGCCAGGAATACTCAGTAGGGAAATACCTCTGTAATTCTCACATTCAGTTTCATTTCCCTTTTTGTATATGGGTACTATTAGAGCTCTACTCCAATCATCAGGAATTCGTCCCTCTGTCCAGGCTTTCTGAACTATGCAGTGCAGCCACTGTAAGACTTTTATACCACCATACGTCAGCATTTCTGGCTGAATATCATCTACTCCTGCTGCCTTTCAACATTTCAAGCCTTTGATGGCTTTTTCTACTTCAAGTATGGATATGTATTCCTGACTGTATGCCTGTTGAGTGTTTGAGTGTTTTTTTACCACTGTGCTATCACTGCTTGTTTTATTTAGCAATTTTTCGAAGTAATTACTCCATATTTCAAGGATATCTTTTTCTCCTGTTTTCATGTCAACTTTATTATCTCTAACTCCTTTTACAGCACTCTTTCCTCCATTTCTAAGGTTCCAACAACCTCCAGAATATCTTACCACCTTCTTGATATTTATTTTCTATGTTCTTGCCAAAGTCCTCCCATGACTTTTCTTTAGCTAGTTTTACAGTGTTTAGCTTTCTTACATTTGTCTCTGTATTCTCTAAGATCACAAGCTGACTTATTTGCCAGGAACTTTTGATATGCTTTCTTCTTTTCCTTCATTGCCACTTTAACTTCCTGTATCCACCATGGAGTTCTGATTTTTCCATTCTTACAGACAACCTCACCACATGCCTCCCTGGCTGAACCAATCAGCATTTTCTTCAAGGCATGTCACTGAATCTCCAGGGTTTGGTTCCTGTTCTCAAACTCTTTCATTTTTTTCTTCAATAATCTTTGTGTATTTTAGTCTACAGTTCACATCCGAGAGCTGCTCAACTTTTATTCACTTTAAAACTTTATCAAATGGATTACATGTTATTCTTTTTAATATGAAATTCAATTTTATCTTGCTGAAGACTAAATAGTGATCACTTCCAATTTCAAATCCTCTGTACACTCTGGTGTCCTGCACCAGGGAGAAAACATCCCTATCAACAATAACATAGTCAATGAGAATTTTCTTATTCCTTGCTTCTTCTCTCCATGTGAATTTGTGCACACTTTTATGTTGGAACATGGTGTTAGTAATAACCAGTCCATGTCCTGAGCAGAAATCCAACAGGTATTTGCCATTATTATTAGCTTTGCTCTTTTTCTCCAAATTTTCCCAAAATATTTTTGTATGTCTGACTATCATTTCCTACTCTGTTATTTAGATCCCCAACAAGGACCAAATTTTCCTTTTTCATTGTGCCAGTTGCTTTCTCTAAAGCATCAAAAAATTCCTCCACTTCTACCTTAGTAGAACCTTCTGTAGGACCATAGGCACAAATAAGTCTCATTGTCGAATTCCCCATTCTGATATTTGCCCACATCACTCTACTGAGACTTCCTGCCATTCAAGAAGATTAGCCTCGTATTTTGTGTTGAATACTATGGCTACTCCTTCTTTGCCTTGATTTTTCATTGCCTGAATATAACATTTTGTATTTATTGCTCAGAAACATCACACCAGTTTTTGTCTTTTTTGTTTCAGTCTCCTATTATGTCGATCTGGTACTTATCTAATTCCTCAGCTAGCTCCATTTCTTTGCCATTCAGGCTTCTTATGTTGACAGCACCAATCTTCAACTCTGGTGATATTGAGTTGGGGTGTGTTTTCAGATTTCTTCCAGTAGCTGACTTTTTGCTGTTCGCCCTGGTTCCCTGGGGAAAACAATGGAGCCTTGTTTAACCGTGCGGCATGAAATTTTGTCGTGTTGTACCATCATTTTGTATATTGGTTTAAGCCAATAAGTTGGGGTGTGTTTTCAGATTTATTCCAGTAGCTGACTTTTCGCTGTTCACCCTGGTTCCCTGGGGAAAACAACGGAGCCTTGTTTAACCGTGCGGCATGAAATTTTATCGTGTTGTACCATCATTTTGTATATTGGTTTAAGCCAATAAGAATACAATTTCGAAAATTGTATTCTGATTTCAGCTAAATCCCAAATTGCCAGCCCATCCTCGTTCGTTCAGTATCCAGGTAGATACCCAACAGGTTGCACAATGAGGAGGTGAGGATTGGACATTAGGTCAGAAGCCCTGGTGGGTTCTCCACATTCCTTTAAAGGCTATGTTGGAGGTCTCCTCTCAGTTATACAGCTTTGACCCTTAAGCACCCCTTTTTTTATTATCGATAACTGTAAATGATAAAGAACAACTCGATGTAATTTTAGAATAAAATTCCATGGATGACACCCCGATAGCTATTATCATCGATTACTTTCCTGAAGAATTCAACGTGACAAATCAGCAATTTGGAAATGCAAATGCTGATCTTTTTTTTATATAGAAAACATGGAAATATAATATATGTCACAAACACGTACTGTTTACCAGATGATAATAAGAACATTAATTGAAGTGCAGAAACCAATTTGGATATTCCTGAATCTGCAATGTAACTTTCTTCATAGAATTTGCAAAACAAGAGTCATTCTTCTGGGAATAATAACAATCAGTTCAATGTAACATATGAGACAAATTCATGTTAATCAGAAAACAGTCGATGCACTTCTATATCCAGTACTAAGCAAGAAGAGGAAATCAGCAGTAGAAATGGAAATATTGACAGAAATAAAAATAAATAAATAAAATCAGTAGACCAAAGAAAGGAAGAAAGAGGAAATTTAAAGATCAAAGAGTTTTCTAGAATAGTGTCCTTGTAAGCAGGAATGTTAAACTTATATTGAGAACTTGAATCATAAGAATGAGTCATGCAGCAAAAACTTACTAGCTTGTGTGTCTATAGCAGCTGAATTGACAGGATTATACTACTGGAGTTCATAGGAAGAAACTGTTAGTTGTTTTGAAAACTTGTACAACTGGACCATGTCAGAAAGGGATATAAGAAAACTTTTCTTAAAATAATTCTACAAAATAGGAAACTATGACACACAAACTGCTTATATTGCTGTCAAAAGTTTCTGAGATCCCAGGTAACAGAAGTAGACTCAGGAAAAAAAGGTTATGAGTACTTACAAAATGAAGATCCATACAGTTTGTAAAGATTTTTTCAAACAACAAAGAATTTATCCTAAGCAGATCAATACCACTTATACAAAATTTAGAGATGGAAATATTAAAGATAAATGTAGTGAAAAACAAGATGGGAGAAATAAGTTGTCAGAAGAAATTATTGGTAGGATTACAAAACACAGAAGTTTCCAACCTACAATTACATTATTGTAGAAATCAAATGGATAGTTTGTATTTAAATTAGGATATTATGAAGAAAAAAAAAGTATGTTTATAGAAGAAAATCTAGTCTTCATATTTCATCTTTTACTACGTTTAATCATTCACCCAGCCATGACGTGTATACACATCAAAGTTACCATGGATGCGAAGTGAATATTAAAATTGCAATACCATTGATATTATATTGAAATACATGATGGATACAATGTATGGGGAGTGGTGTATTTTATCCATATCGACATCAATGTGGTTCAAGGTATATTTTACAAGAAATTTAATCATCATAAAACTGATGCATACAAAACTAAACTTGAAAGTGCTAGATCTGAGAATCAAAGAGAAGAGATAAAATTTGCCCACCACCACCACATCTTCAGGAAACCAAGTTAGCCAGAAAAGAGATCATGAAAGATTTTGATGCAGCCAAAGAGAAATCTTAACTACCCAACATTCCAATTAATTTGGTATTTTATAAGAGACAACTTCATATGCAAGAGGTACCGTTTTGTGTGGCAAATAAGAAGTAGGCTCAATACTAAAAAAAAAAAATTGTTGAAAATCACATCAGCTCCTATACTAAAACTCTTATGTGAATCAACAGCTTTGATGGACAAAACAGAAATATCAGAGTAGTTTTGATGTTGAAATACATCCTCTCCAATCAACACCACATTGGAAATTATATATTTTAAATATTTAAAAACTAGACACAGCTATCTGATTCAATGATTCAGATTTTTTAGATAGAGAAAAAATACCAAACAATCAAAGAATTTTTACAGCCAATGATTGCATGAATATAATGAAAGCTTGTAGGCAGAAAAAATTTTAATCCATTCATTGTAACAAAAAAAAAGATTTTTTTCCCCAAGATTTGATTTTGAAAAAAGATGTTGTGAATAAGAAAATAGGACAAGGACAAAAACAAAATAAGTTGCCTGCAGACAATACAAAGATAATAAAATCTTAAAAAGAACATCCTTTCTCAATTTTTATGCGATATAACAGTATCACTGGTGGTACTTTCATGGAAATACAGATTCGTTAAATAAATACTAGTGAAAAAAAGTAGAATAAATTCTATTTTTTCCAGCAGCATTTCAATTTAAAACAGTGTCTTGAATGGTGATCTCCATTAGTTTAGAGATTTGTCAGATTCTTTGATAAATATCAGAAAGGAACTAAAAGCCAAAATTCATAAAAATCATCACCTGAAATCAATATCTTTTTGAAATATTTCTTTATAGAAATTTCAGTTCAGAACTATTAGATTCATGAAGTTAAAAAATAAAAATAAACTAAAAATGGGAAGGAATGCAAAGTTTCAACATTCAAAACCATTTTCTCTACATTTAATATTTGTTTGGTTTCTTTCTGATAAATATAGTCCAATTGTTCCTTTGAACTCTAATAAGGTAATCCTGTCAATTCAGCTGCTTACTAGCTTATGTCTTAGTTGCAGCTGAATTGACAGGATTACCTTATTAGGATTATCACATGCTACATGACTTGATTCATGTTTTAAATGTAGTTCCTGGGATTTCTCACTGATTATGTTAATGTTACGATATGTTTTCTATATACTGAAAAGGACTTTTTTTTTTTTTCCATTTATTTTGACAAGGATATCAAGGAATGGTAATTTTTTGTGATCTTCCAGTTCAAGAGTGAATTTTATATTGGAATGCAAGCTGTTCAGATAGTCTCTGAAATGAATTAAGTCATCCATTATTCCTGACCAAATAATAATAAAATATCATCAATGTAATGTAAATTTGCTACCATTGCATATCCCAATTCTTGCGTCCATCAAAACCTCCATATCCCATTAAAAAACCAAATGTTTATGAGATTCGTTGCACTTGCTATGTAGGCCAGACAGGAAGATCAGGAGAAATCTGTATGTCTGAACATGCAAGAGATGTCAGAAAAAGAAAACAGCATAAATCAGGTTTGGCATCCCATACAAATGTCAGAGGCCATCAAGTGGTTTGGTGACAAACAAAAATGCCTTATACTGATCATAATTGTTTCACAAGAAAGTTAAAGAAATCCTTGCAAATGCTACAGATCCCCACACAATGTTAAAAAAAAAAAAAGCTTAATCCTACACCAAGTTTGGTCAGCTTTTATTAAAAATTAACTGCCACAGACCTAGGATATGACACATGCAATGTTAGAGCAGCAATGTGACAGTAGCAATAAGCATTCTTTTCTTTTAGAGGCCCCCCCCAGAATATATGGGGTTCCGAAAATACACAAACAAAATGTGCCCCTTCGACCAATAGTGGAAGGAATAGACAGTCCCAATTACCACCTAGCCAAGAAATTAGCAGCAACACTCAAGGAGTTGGTAGGTCATTCCCCCTCCTACATAAAAAACACGCAACACTTTTAGGCTTCTCTCCTGATCAATCGGCTGGCCTTTTTAAAGAGATGCAGAGACAATAACCTCATTCCGATCTGCATCAGGCTAAAAAATAAATTTACGTCCGCTAAGGCACTTCGTATCTATGACCGCACAGAAAAAGCAATGCTTAGAGAACAGATCCAAACAGCCTGCCGAAACCTAGCTACAATACAAAATCTAGTTTCTAAATTACAATCAGAACTATCGAACTATGTTAACCCAGACATTCTACAAACACTTGAAAGAATTACTGACAATTCGGCCAAGCATACCCTGGAAAAGAACAAAGAAAAACTCAAGAAAAAATTCCACAGGTTGACTGAAAAAGGACTGAAACAATGGCAAAATATGGCGGCCAATCAGAGGACTTCCTTCTCGAGAAACAACAATGAACAACAAACAAGGGAGACAAGGAGCGACCAACCACCGACAAGCAAGAACCATGTGATTAACTTATCAAGCCACACCCTGAACAACGGCGAACTCACGCTGCTGAATAAAGGACTGAACTACGCAATAGCACCTAAAAAGGTAAACAAATTAGATTTTATCTACCACATTGAAAGAGGCATCAGATCCCTACCTAACAATATAGCAGACAAAATACGACTAGAAACCAGTAATGTCCTAAATACCAAGAAAACCATACAGAACAACCTGACTAAAACAGAATTAGCAGCAATTAAATCGTTAAAAGCCAAACAAAACATAATAATAACGAAAGCTGATAAAGGCAGTGCCACTGTTGTCCTTGACATGTCAACATACATACTGCAAATGAACCAACTAGTAGCCGATAACAACACATATAAAATGGTAAATTATAACCCAACAAAGAGGATAAAGGACAAAACAGAAAAACTACTAAAGTCCGTCACTTCTTGGCCACCAGACGCAGTTAAAAAACTCAAACCCCATTACGCCCCCCCCCCCCAGAATATATGGGGTTCCGAAAATACACAAACAAAATGTGCCCCTTCGACCAATAGTGGAAGGAATAGACAGTCCCAATTACCACCTAGCCAAGAAATTAGCGGCAACACTCAAGGAGTTGGTAGGTCATTCTCCCTCCTACATAAAAAACACACAACACTTTATAAACATAATCAAAAACATTACACTCGACAAAGACAACTTATTAGTCAGTTTTGACGTTTCTGCCCTTTTCACTAATGTCCCCATCAATGACACAATTCTACTACTACAGAACAAATTTCCGCCCGACATTACGGCCCTCTTTGCCCACGTACTAAAGTCCGGTTACTTCGTGTGGCAAAACAAATTCTACCTACAAAAGGAAGGTACAGCCATGGACTCACCATTATCCCCCCCCAATCGCGAACTTCTACATGGAAACCTTTGAGCAAAGGGCTCTTGATTCCGCCACGCTTCGACCGACAATCTGGCTCAGATACGTTGACGATGTGTTCGCGATCTGGCCGCGTGGGCGACAAATGCTAAACACATTCCTCAGCCACCTAAACAAACAACACGAACGCATACAATTTACCATCGAAATCGAAATCCAAAATTCGCTCCTGTTCCTAGACACACTAGTTACACGTCTTCCTTCAGGCAGTCTATCCTTCACGGTCTACCGAAAACCGACACACACGGGCCAATACATACATGGGAATTCATACCACCACCCAGCACAAAAATATGGAGTCATAAACACCCTTAAAAACAGAGCCACAACTATTTGCTCTAACCAGCAAGCCCTGAAACAAGAACTAAAAATCCTTAGTGACACATTCATAAACAATGGCTATAACAAAAATACTGTCAATAAAATACTCTATAAAACCACAACAAAAACGAATCTAGATTACAGTAAAACCATAGCCATCCCATACATTAAAGGGTTATCAGAAAAAATCAACAGAATCCTACAACATTATAACCTCAATGCCACCTTTAAACCACCCACTAAACTTAAAACCATATTCAGCTCCTCTAAGGATCCTCTCCTCCCATTAGCACATCCTGGAGTCTATTGCATCCGCTGCACCTGTAACTTACCGTACATTGGTGAAACAGGACGGACAATCCCTATACGCAAGAAAGAACACATTAGACACATTAAATATAACCATTATGGTGAAGCAGGCCTCTCAGACCATGCACTTAACACCTTACACCAAATCAACTGGAAAAGCACCTGCTCCTTACACCGCACAAAAACATGGTACGAAAGAAAATGTAAAGAATCCTGCAAAATCCTGATAAACCACCCAAATATCAACAATAAAGATGGTATGAAAATTCCAAGGATCTGGATGGCACACATTCAGCCAACCTAATATGAAAGATTCAACATAAGTTAGGACTCTAGCCAATCCGCTAGTATTAGAAACCATTCCACTCCAACTGGCTGGAATGATGTTAATATATGTATATAGTAGACAACACAAATAATAGGACTCTAGCGTTGATGTATATTATTATTTCCCCCCCCCCCTCACCAGAGGTCAGGCCAACAATTGTGGTAGCAGTTAGTCAGTGTCTTTAACGAACCAGTATGATTGTAGTATAGCTTGTTTCTTGTGTATATCGTGTATATTTGTACGCTCCAGAAGATGACCTTGACATAAAGGTCGAAACGTCGAATTGTAAAATTTTAGTAATAATAAACTAAAGTTTTTATTCAAACACGGTAGTTGTCTCCATAATTTCCAAAAAAAGCAATAAGCATTGTTTTAACATGTGTACAATAATAATTAATTTAAGCTTTTTATTCTGGTTACTTATTTACGTGTAGCAATTATAAAGTTGATAACATCCGATATGTGTAATTAATCGTTTCTAATCTCTTTTTTGTACACCTGCTAATATCCCCTAACAATATAAATGACAACTTAGGAAACTTGTAGGGTTATATTTCTTTGGTTGTTTATTAAACTTATTTATCTAAAAACATTTGGTCTCAGATTCATACTACCACCCAAAACAGAAATTTGGAGCCATCAGCATTTTCAAACTTAGAGCCTTAACAATTTGTTATGATGAGAAGGCACTGAAGAAGGAATATAAAATTATTAGCCGAACCTTTATAAAGAATGATAACAAAAAAAAAATAGTTCACAAGATCTTCAACAATAATGCAATGACAGATAAAACAGTTTACAAAAATCCAACAGCCATATCCTCCTGCAAAATTAAAAAAGTATACTTAGCTCATTAAAGGATTTAAAAATCCAGTGTATACCTGCAAGTTACCCTGGAGAAACAGGATGCACAATTCTAATAAGAAAAGCAAATTTAAATGCCATGTTCAATTCCATCACTATAGTAAAACAGGCCTGTCAAGACCATGTGCTCCAAACCTGTCGCAGAATTAACTGGAAAGGACCAAGTCCCTACGCACATCAAAACCTGGTTTGAAAGACAATTACAAGAAGCTTTTGAGATGCTGATTCATCACACTAGTCTCAACAAGAATGGTGGATTAATAATTCCAGGAGTCTAGAAGACCCATCTACAATCTACATAGCATCCAAAACAAAAAGACAACACTCTACACAAATAAACCTTAAGATACCAAGACTGTAGAGATGCATTAGATGTAGTTCCACTGTAATTAATTTTTAATTTAAAATAATTTTTGTTATTATTTATTGTATTGTGTGTATTTTTTTTCCCCACACCATAGGTCAGGCTAGTTTAAGAATGTAAAGTTTGACACTTATGGATATTGTCTGTGCACATAAGAACATGACAGTACACAGAAACATTGAGTGTTATTTTCTTAATTGTCAGTACAGTAATTGCTCCAGCATAGGTATTTTTGTGCCCATAAATTTTTAATAATGAATACTGACCACCATGTAAACCTGAAATAACTGCTCTAATGTCTCCATAAATTCTACACAATGAATAAATAGTTTTTTATTTTTTTTTTGTAATTTTCTGTTACATCAATGTCATAAGCACGCACATATGATTCATGGCTGAATTTATATAGTCATTTATCAGAGGGTGTATATTCAGTGTGCACCACACACCCACAAAATAGCAATATCACAGATATATTTTTGCATTTATTGTTTCTTGGCTTCATGCGATTCCTAAAATTAAACACAATATGCTAATACTTCATGAAAAAGACACTTTTTGATGCGTAAACATTGCCTGACATTTCATTAATAGCCTGGGTGTGCAGTCACAAATACAGATCCCTTTGAGCCAATTGAACAGACGTATAGATGGTGCAGCAGAACAAATTCTTAACATTCCAGTGGTTTTAAACTACCCAGAAGGCAAGACAAGGTGTACACTAAGACAATAGCAGCCAGAAATCAGTGAATATTGATTGGTTGGTTATTATGTCAACAAATCCAATTGAATGTTCTCATTTGTCATGAGTTGCTGTTTTTGTTTTCTGAGTTTCATCTGTTTTGCATGCATGAAGTGTGAACTGATATGTTTAGGTAACTGGTAATTGACTTAAGAAATTTACAACGTAAAAAACGGATATTAATCAAAGGAAACTTTAATGAATAACTTCAATATTTCGGCAACGTCACGTTGCCATCTTCAGGAACATACAAATATGGTATGTGCATGCAGGCACTAACAAAAACAAATGAGGAAGAAGTAGGCAAGAAACTAATATTGTTCCTAAAGTCCTAATGGTGCACCCTACTGGGCTAAAGTTCTCATGATGTAAGTTTCCCAATTTTGGGGCAGCCTCATGCACCCAAATTCGTTGAGGTTTGGAACGTTTTTTAGAGCTGCTAATGATTCCATGAATAATCTTTCGTACTTGAATTTGCTGCAGTGTATTATTTTAGATTACTTCCAACAAATTCTATGGCGGGTATCTATGGCATGGTCTGCAAGCCCAGAGTGGCTGTACTGGTGAAACCTGATGAAGTCTGTGTTCTGAAATCCTGATATTCGCTGTCCTGTCTGTTTGGCCAAAGTAGGACAATTTACAGCTGCAAGGGATCGGGTATACACCACCAGGTAGGTCTAGAGGAAGTGGTTGGTCTTTGATAGAGCAGATAAGGGATGCCAACTTTTTATATGGTCTATAACAAGTTAGGTCATATTTTTCGAGGATATCGGTTATTTTCTCAGAGGTGCCCTAGATGTGGGGGGGGAGGATGGCGATAGATTTAGTGTAATCTTTATTGTGAAGAGGAGGGGGGGGGTTTACTGGTTTTAGTATTTTTGGGGGGTTGTAGCCATTGGCTAAGAAAGTGTTGAGGATGTGGTTTAGTTCAGTGGTTAGGGCATTGTCATCTGAGCAGATTAATTTTCCACTGTTATATGGTGTTTATATAACCTCATATTGTTTTGAGGGGGAAGGGGATTGTTGGTGAATGTATCTGCCTATATGGGTGGGTTTTCTATAAACAGAGAAAACCAAAGTTCCATCAGGATGGCGAGTGATTAGTGTCGAGGAAGGGGAGGTTGTTGTTTTCCTCTTTTTCCAAGGTGAACTGGAACGTGGGATGTTGGTTGTTTAAGTGTGTTAGGAAGGAGTGTATCTGAGCAATGTGGCCAAATAGCAAACACATCATCCACGTACCGAAGCCAAATAGTGGGTTTTTGTGGGGCAGAGTTTAAGGCTTTCTCTTCAAAGGTCTCCATGAAGAAGTTGGCCAAGGGTGGGGAAAGTGGTGAACCCATGGATGTCCCCTCTATCTGTTTGTAGAATTTTCCTTGCCAAACAAAATAGCCTAAGTTCATTGTGAACTAAAATAGGGCTGAGATATTAGGCGGAAATTTGGCTTGGATGAAATTTGGCTCTAGGGTTTCCTTGAGTGGGACATTTGTGAATAGGGAGGAGACGTCAAAACTGACCATTATGTTGTTGGAGCAAGAGGATTTCTATACTGGCTTTGAAGTGGGCTGTTTTTTTTTTATGTGTAATGGTGTGTTGCCAGTATAGTGTGTGAGCGCTTTGGCCAAATGTTTGGCTAATTTATATGTGGGGGAATAAATGCCATCCACTATGGGACGTAATGGCACATTTTGTTTATATATTGTTTTGACATCTCCTCCCTATTCACAAATGTCCCACTCAAGGAAACTCTAGAGCTCATCCAAGCCAAATGTCCACCGGACATCTCAGCCCTATTTCAGTTTACAATGAACTCAGGCTATTTCGTTTGGCAAGGAAAATTCTACAAACAGATAGAGGGGGACATCCATGGGTTCACCACTTTCCCCACCCTTGGCCAACTTCTTTATGGAGACCTTTGAAGCCTTAAACTCTGCCCCACAAAAACTATTTGGCTTCAGTACGTGGATGATGTGTTTGCTATATGGCCATATGGCTCAGACACACTCCACTCCTTCCTAACACACTTAAACAACCAACACCCCATGGTTCAGTTCACCTTGGAAAAAGAGGAAAACAACACCCTCCCCTTCCTCGACACTAATCACTCGCCAGCCTGATGGAACTTTGGTTTTCTCTGTTTATAGAAAACCCACCCTTATAGGCAGATACATTCACCAACAATCCCCCCACGCTCACAACAATATGGAGTTATAAAAACACTATATAACAGTGCAAAATTAATCTGCTCACTTTCTTAGCCAATGGTTACAACCCCCCAAAAAATACTAAAACCAGTAAATCAACCCCCCCCCCTTACAATAAAGATTACACTAAATCTATCACCATCCCCTACATCCGGGGCACCTCTGAGAAAATAACCAATATCCTCAAAAAATATGACCTAACTTCTTGTTATAAACCATATAAAAAGTTGGCATCTCTTATCCGCTCTATCAAAGCCCAACCACTTCCCCTAGACCTACCTGGTGTATACCAGGTCCCTTGCAGCTGTAAATTGTCCTACTTTGGTCAAACAGGCAGGACAGCGAATATCAGGATTTCAGAACACAAAGACTACATCAGGTTTCACCAGTACAGCCACTCTGGGCTTGCAGACCATGCCATAGATACCCGCCATAGAATTCGTTGGAAGTAATCTAAAATAATACACTGCAGCAAGTTCAAATACGAAAGATTATTCGTGGAATCATCAGCAGCTCTAAAAAAAGTTCCAAACGTCAAGAAATTTGGGTGCACGAGACTGCCCCAAATTTGGGAGACTTACATCATGAGAACTTCAGTCCAACAGCCAAGACAACCCATTTAGCCTGCTAGGGGGCACCATTAGGACTTTAAGAACAATATTAGTTTCTTGCCTTCTTCCTAATTTGCTTTTGTTAGTGCCTGCGTGCACATACCATATTTGTATGTTCCTGAAGATGGCAATGTGACGTTGCCGAAATATTGAAGGTATTCATTCATTAAGTTTCCTTTAATTAATATCTGTTTTTTGCATTGTAAATTCCTTAAGTCAATTACCAGTTATGTATGACCAACGTATAAGCCTTGCTAGAAGAATTACGATATGTGTAGGACACCAATATACACAAGTTTTTAATATATGATTTTCTATAAATAACTTTTTTTTTTTGCCCATATTTACAATGGGAAATACTGCTTACGATCTAATGAATCTCCCATTTTCTGCTAGAGCTTTTGCGTATTATATGATTATAGTCGAAGGAGATTGGAACTTCTGTATAAGTAAGCAAAACAAGTTATTTCAGCCTTTCTTTGGTTCAATCTGGAAAATAATAATTTCCCAGGCGATTTTCTGATTTCTGTGCGTATTATATGGCTGTATTTAAAAATCATATCAAAATTCAAATTATCCGTGTCTCACTCTAGTATTTGTCAATGATAATCTAATCTCCCCATTAAGCATAAACTCTTTGTGCTTCTCACATAAACAGCATGTGTGAAGCATAGCTATTGTTCATTTGCCCTTTATGCTTTCCATATTTAAAAATTACATTAATTGATAAATTAAAAGGTATCCTATAATTAATTGCAGTGGACCAATTAAGATGAGTGCCGATGCATTATGCATTCTTAAAACTTTCATACATCAATAAAAATGCACCCATATGGTCAAACTGGCATGAATTTTGTAGCACAGGTTGTATAAGCCACATGGCAGCACACCCAACCCAAATAGGCATGCAACACCACTGATATTTATATAGTTTCAATCCACAATATTTTATTGTACCATTCACATACAGAAATCCTTTAAACTGAGTATACTTTAAACTACTGCTGTCTACCTGTTAGGTGGAGAGCAGTAATGGACAGCATTACTGCTCTCCACCTAACAGACTTGTTTGAATACCAGATCTCTGTTTTACTAATTACATAATTAGTGCCTTCTTGTTAGTGGTATTGGACTTTCATCCACCAAAACCAGAGAAGGTTGTATTCATTACAAAGTCATAAGTAGAATGGTTTCAGCAACTTTCCATCACTATCTATCACTTGTACCTTAGTTGCTTGCCATCTTGTTTCTTGAGTACTGACATTGTCTGCATATTTTTCAGGTTGTAATCAACTCTTACAGGAACAGATCTTTTGCTCCTGTGGCAGGGTTGACAGTCTCTTATGAAGCTATGGGCTTAAAAGAGAAGAAGACAGGAAAGATGAAGGGAGTGGTCTGTCCTGAAGGAGATGGGGGGGGGTTGAATAATTATAGATCATATAGGATTTCTTATTTAATTTTACTTTTAAGGGACTCTCTCTAGTTTTGAGGGACAGTTTCCCAAAAGTGGATTCTGGCAACTCAATGGACTAGACAGTATTGTCTTTTATAATTTGTTTGGTGTTTTTCCTTACTGTTAGTGTTTTTTCCTATGTTATATAATTTTATTTTAAGTTATTTTAATTTATTTTTTTAATTTAATTATTTATTTAATAATTATTTAATTATTATTTTTTGGTTAAGGGATAAAGATAACTAGCTTTTCTTCTCTGCATCCAGAGAGTTGCTCAGGTGTTGGTTATTTGGGAATTTTGAATAATGATTTTCATTCCCATACCTCTGCATTCACATTGGTTATTAGGTGTATGTCAGAGGCTTGGGCGAACACTTCTCTGAAAGTGATAGAGATATTGGTGTGCTTATTAGCCTGGTTAACATATGCTCTGGTAGCATTATTTAAGAGTATAGTACCATACGCTTTAAGTAAATAAAGAACCTAAAAGGTTGATTAAACCTGAGCATGGGGGCCAGGCTAACATAAAGATCTGTTTAGGATTAAATTATAATCAATTGTAAAAGTGAGAATTTTTGGGGATAAAAAAAATTTTTTTTTTTAATTTTAAAAAATAGAATAAACACACAAATAAAAAAAATAAAAATAAATAAAAAAAAGAGGGTTGTTGTGCATTTTGTTTACTTTTCTTGGAATTGGTCATGGGAATTTCAGAATGATGTTGCCTTCAGATAGGTAGCATAATGCAGGTGGGGAACTCCATCTTTTCCTGAAAAGATTTGGTCCCAGTTCTGCTAACTGTAGTCTCAGGTAGTTTTTGATTGAGGCTCTTGAACTTCTTTTAATATCCTCTATTGTTTTCTTTTGTTTTTCATATGTTACAATATTCCTGATTTTCCAAATGTGATATTTAATTACAATTAGTAAGCAGAATAGTTGATTTTTCAAGCTTCCTTTCCCCTGGTAGGTCTTGCAGGTATAGTGCTCGTTCCTTCTGAGTGTGGGGATGTTGAAGCTGCTTACATTAGCCCATATTTGTGTTGCCATTGAGCATTCATAGAACAGGTGTTCTTGGGTTTCTTGTAGGGTGCAAAAGGCACAATTTGCACTTTGAAGTATTCTCCATTTCAGGAGTTTTGTGTTTACTGGTAAGATGTTATGTAACATCCTCCAGTTAAAATTATATCTGGAGGATGTTACATAACTTGAAGTAGAAGTACTTGAAGTAGCAGTGTTTCCATTTTTCCTTTTCTTGGGGGAGTGTGTCTGTTGGAATGTTACTAATTGCCTGTAATATGTCCTCTTTTTTTAGTTCTTGAAGGTGTTGTTTCTTCTTCTTTGTGGTGATGATTCTTGCTTGTCTAGATATGGTTCTGTAGTATTCTGATGAAATTTTTGCCTTTTCAACAATGTGGATTTGGCCTGTGAACATTTTGTACTTTACTCCTAGCCAGTACTGGCACATTTCATGGGAGGGGTGTGCAGTTTGCATAATCTTAATTACCTGCATAATTTTCTCTACTGAAAGCATATCTGTTATTCTTGGGATGTTCAG
Source organism: Typopeltis vanoorti (assembly GCF_054136105.1). Lineage (NCBI taxonomy): Eukaryota > Metazoa > Arthropoda > Arachnida > Uropygi > Thelyphonidae > Typopeltis > Typopeltis vanoorti. The sequence goes on along the minus strand of NC_143550.1, from coordinate 69,071,111 downwards.
ACCTCCTTGTTCCTTTCTTTGGGCCAATTTGTCTTTGCTAACCTTTGCCTTTTTATTGTTCCAGAAAAAGCTGTAGATAATGTCTTCCAGTCTTTTAGTTTTTAGTTTGCTGAGAGGAAATTGAGTTGTATAGTATTTTATCAAGGGGATCATTAACTGTTTGATGATTTGTGCTTTTCCAGCGGCAGTTAGGAGTACAGATTGCCAGGTTTCTTTTATACAGATGATTTTCTTAATTATTTCTTCTTCGTTTTCAAGTTTACCTAGGCGGTTGAAAGGAATTCCTAGTATGGTGATTGGTGCCGGATGTTGTGTTGCACCAGTTTTGTTTTGCTAATAGACTGGGCGGGTTTGAATTTCACTGCTGCATGGTTGTTTGTGAAAGTCTTTGTGTAATGAAAAAGAAATGCTTAATGCATTCTTCACTTAATGGAGACCTGAAGTTGCTTGAAAAAAAATACCATGTTTGTTCTCTAGAGCAGAATTCCCAGACTAATCTTAGCCCATCTATATTAACAATTGTATGATATCTATAATAAAATATATGAATTTATTTATAATAAAAAAGATGTGAAAAGATTTAGAATCTTTTATGAATGGGATTCACAAAAAACATATCCTAAACCAATAGATCCTCCCCCACCTCCACCACCACACACAATATCCATATAGTTTGGTTTCCATAGAAAGTAAACCAAAATTCATCATGTGCCTCTAATTAAACAAATAGAAAATATGACATTTTTTTTGTATTCCAACTCCTAAGCAAATACACCACACAATTCTTCCCTTCTGCTCTTCCTGAATGTTAAGAAAACAGAACTATTCTCAGAGTTAATGATAAAATCTCATTCTGCTATTTTATCCTGCTGATATCCCAGTCTGTCCATAGCAGCACTTATTTGCAATGATTATAGTACCTGAGTACCTCATACTCCTCTTAATTTGCCAACAATCTATAGTTTTGCTGTGAACAAAAAAAATTACATCTTAAATTATATTTGCCGAGAAATTATATTCTTGATGAAAAGATACACGGCTATTTTTCTGGTGAAGTTAATTAAATTAAGGGGATAAAAATCCCTTATTATTTTACAGCCAGTATGCGAAACTCTAAAATCGAAAACTACGATCTAAGAGTTTCATGCCGATGAACTATCGGCGAATCCAAGTGTAAGTGACCACCAGGTAGTACCACACCAAGGCGACTCGAAACAAGAGTTTTGAGTTTTAAATAATATAATATCCCTTATTATACCTTATATAATAAGGGATTTTTATCCCCTTAATTTAGTTAACTTCGCCAGAAAAATAGCCGTTTGGCTTTTCATCTTAGTTATAATATAATATATGGGCACACCTTTTTGGCATTCGTATAGTGAAGGTATGCAAGTTCTTTTCACTTAAACTTTGATATCATCCAGGTCTAGCTACTCACTGATGAGACTTCAAAAAAGGTTGAAACCAGTCTGGGTAGTGACCTCTCCTCATAATGTAAAGCAGTATTACATCTCCTAGGAGCTGCGTGTTTTTACATTATGAGAAAATATCAAGGATAGCGAGGGAGCTTGCTCCACCTTTGCTTTGAGTTGCCTTGGTGTGGTACTACCAGGTGGTCACTTACACTTGGATTCGCCGATAGTTCGTCAGCATGAAACTCTTACATCGTAGTTTTCGATCTTAGAGTTTTGCATACTGGCTGTAAAATAATAAGGGATTTTTATCCCCTTAATTTAAATTATATTCTTGTTTAATCCTTTAATCAAGTATAAGCAAATAAGTTTGCACATTGAGGAACTTCACACCTAAGTCATGAAAGTGCTTTACCCAAACTAACATTTGGGTAAAGGTACTTAAAAAAAATAATATAACTTCTTTGCAAGTATAATTTACTTTGAGGATAACAAATGAAGCTTGCAATAAAAATTACATCTGAGACAAGTCACTGCCTTCTTACTCTGATAGCATGTACAAGACAAGCACGTGAATCTCAGGACAAAATATACCACATGTGGCAACATCTTATAAAATCTATTTTATTCTTTTAATAAAATAAAATACGATAAATATCTATAATTAGATAAATATTCATAAATGATGAATATTCTTACAGACCTGGTGCATAAGGTGGTACTGTAGGAATGACACTATAATAAGGAGAAGATGGCATAACCATTACCGGTTGTCGATATAAAGGTACATCATTCTGAAAAGAAAAAACAAATTTCAATTAATAATATACTAGGAATAATAATTTGGGATCAGTTTAATTTTGTACCTATTTATGTCAAATTTCCTCAATAACTTTCTTGCTAGTATTCAAAATGAAATATCTGAGAAAAAAAAAAGAATTAAAAAAATTTAATCTTTTTAAAGATTTTCTCTCATATAGGAAATGGAATATTTTAATTCAATTTGCAGGTTATTTAAAAGCCTGCAATTTACTAGTTGTCTCGTTATTTAACAGCCACACTCTACGAGGTGTGGCTATTAAAAAACAAGACAAGGTGCGCTGTGAATCATGTACTCATTGCAGCAGGATGCGCTTGCACCATGAATGATCTTGAAGGTTCGAGAAGCAGTTGAGATAAGCAATGTTCGCTGTCGCTCGTAGTTAGTCTAGCAGTATTATATAAGATGCTATTCAAACCAATTTTAACTTGTACAAGGCGGTCCCATAAGTCATGGAATATTCCATGACTCTGTGAAGTCTTTATGAAGCCAAAAACGGAAAGCATTAATGTGATGTGGCTTTTCATAATTTAAAAAAAATATATTATATATATATAAATATATGGATGTTAAAAAACTTATGCAGTTGCTTCACAAAGATGGGACCTTTCTATGCAGATATGAAAGTATATATCAATACTTGGTTTAATGTGAAATGATGTGAAGTCATTAGCTTCTATATACGAGTTGTCCCAGTCCTGAAAATACTTCAGGATTTGGACATTCAGGTACAAACTTTATTTGCTTACACTTAGATAAAGGTTTAAACCAAGTATATAATTTCTTGGTATCTTTAATTTATAGTATAACCAAGTGGAAAAATACTTCAGCGCAAACTTTATTTGCTTACACACTTGGATAAAGGATTTGTAAAATCTCTCATGATAAGTAACTTCATTACTCATCATGTTTGGTTTTACATGGTTTTTAATTCAGGAAAATGTACTAAAAAGATTTGTTAAATATTCGTTTAAATTATATTTTTTGTTAGTTGTGTTCGTCTTTGTTACAATAATGTGGCACATGAGTCAGCAAGTCTAGCAGTAAGATTGTAAAGAATTAAGGATTACTATAAGTGGAAAGTTACAGAGACTTGTGATGAATGACGTCATCACATCCAAAAGTCAACCAGTACCATGGCCAATGAATTCGAAAAGCACACAAAAAGTGACATCAACATGCCCAAAGGTGAGCACATAACCAGTTTCGAGAAATGCTCGTATGTGAAAAATAACGAAATCTAGGCCCTATATAAGGCGCCCCATCAGAAAGGAATTTTATCCCAATATTTTCAATGCTTTCTCTTACTTGAAACAACAAGTAAGGTCAACAAGAAGGACAATGAATTCAAAAAGCATGCAAAAAATGACATCAACATGCCCAAAGGTGAGCACATAACAAGCTTTGAGAAATGCCATTCATGGTCGAGAGTGAAAGAGAAGCTTCGTTCATAATTTACTAGCATTGCCACCATGAGGGAAACATTGTATTGAGTTGTCAGGAAGAAAAGGAGCTACATAACGTAGCTATGATGAAGATCTAATAAAGAAAAGGCCGATCGACTTCTTGAGCAAAGAAAGAAATAGAGAAAGATAAGAAGATCCTCATGTTGGAATACTAAGATAATGTGAAGGATTGATTGCTGAAAGGGACTTTTAAGTAGTTGCATTACTGAATGTATGCAAATATTGTATGTAAATTGTTTGTGAGACATTGTATAAATAATGGTAATTTAGGCTTAACCAGCATCTGTCTCATAATCGTGTAATATTACATTTAGATCTTAAACTAGCTCAGAGCTAAAGTTTAGAGTAGTAAGGAAATTGTAACTACTTTGTGTGTATACTGTAAATACTATTTAGGGTTAAATAAACAGTTTGTAAACAACACACTGAAGTCTAATTTGTCAATGCACTGTCCTTAAAAAATTTGAACTTGTGTGTGAACTGATTTAAGGTTAGAATAGATTAAAGCAGAGAATACGATATCTGCATTGTCTTTGGATTAATGTCTCGTATTCTCACACTCAATATATAGTCTAGCTGGCGCAGTCGATAAACAAATAAATTTACTAGACTATAGAGCATGGGATATAAGATATAGTATAAGCATATACCGGGTGATCCAAAAGTAACAGAAAAAGTAAAAATTCAATAATTTGAAAAGTATAGACAGTAGAACGATGCGGTTTTCACAGAAATGCACAGAAAGACATGGGACTTTTTTTAATAAACAAAAAATTTTATTACCAGAATAGTTACATTTGCCGCCGACAGGTGGCACTTCAGTTGTGTCAGTAGTTTGTGCAGTGGCACAGCACAGTTCGCAATGTAGCAAGGATTACAAATGTTCAATGTGACAGCCATCATTCATGAGAATGGACATCAGACACGGCAGGACACCCTGCACGGCATTGAAGAGGGTTTCAGTTTGTAATTCCTGTCACATGATGGCGAATAGCTTCTTTCAACATAGCCAATGACGTCGGCCGACCTCTGTACACCTGTGACTTCAAGTAGCCCCATAACCAAAAGTCACAAGGTGTAAGGTCTGGAGATCTTGGTGGCCATTCGTGCGGGAAAGAGCGACTGAGGACACTGTCATTGCCAAATGTCGATTGCAGCAGGTGCTGGACAGGACCTGTGATGTGCAGAGGTGCTCCATCCTGCATGAATGTTACACTATAGAGCGCTTGTCTCTCTTGCAAGGAGGGAATGATGCTGTCTCTTAAAAGCACTGCATAACACATGCCTGTGACAGAAACAGTACTGCTGTGGACTTCCTCAAAGAAAAAGGGGGCCTATAATTAATGACGCAGTGAACCCACACCATGCTGTAACCTTTGGCTGATGCAAAGGGGGTTTCCACAATCGCATGTGGGTTCTCTCTCGCGCAGATGCAGCAGTTGTGTGCATTTACACTTCCATTAAGCGAAAAGTGTGCCTTGTCAGTTCATGATGTCTCTCGAAATCGGATGGTTTCAGTTCCTGTACGTGTTGGATTTTGTAAGGATACCTCTTGAGGATGATCCTGAGTGATCGCTACGCAGTCCTGTACGAAATGCCAGTACGTCTTGAAATTTCACGCACACTGCATTCCCCATGTGCGGAAGCTGCCGATTGTGTGTCGGTCTTGTGCTCGACCTCGTGCACAACTGCAATAGTTTTTTTTGGGTCTCCCACTTCTTGCACGTGCTTCTAAACTGCCAGTGTCGTCAAACCTTTTCATCATAGCTATCAGTGAGGAACAAGACATCAATCCCTTTCCACTTCTAATACCCCACATCGAACGATAGGTGCGCAAAGCCAAATTTGCACATTCGGAGTTCTGATAATACAGCTTAACTACAAGTGCTTTATCTCATAACAATAACATACCTCACCTTGGCAGAACGTTTAACTTCAGTAATAAACATTAAATGCTGAAAGTTTAACTTCAGTATTTACTACATCTGAAATTTACATACCTCATGGTTTAAACAGTGACAGGTAGCAGTTCCAGGACCACTACAGTGCAACCTGTCGGTGCCAAATGTAACTATTCTGGCAATAAAATTTTTCCTTATTAAAAAAAATCCCATGTCTTTCTGTGAAAACCGCATCGTGCTACTATCTATACTTTTCGAATTATTACTTTTTCTGTGACTTTTGGATCACCTGGTATATATGGCAACAGTGAGAAGTTAAGATGGCCAACCATTAAAGACAACCAAGGACAAGGCAGGGTAGTAAAAAGATATTGCAAATATATTACAGCCACAGGTATTTTACAGATTAAACCAAGTATATAATTTCTTGGTATCTTTAAATTCATACTTCACATTATAAGCTTATAGAATCACTCAGGAAGCTCATGATAAGAAAACTATGAATGAAAAATAAATGAACCCAAGAAACTTTCATTTTTATAAGGAAAAGATTACTCTAAATGCTTACCAAATTGAGGTTGTAAATTTTCACAATCCCCCCCCCCACACACACACACTTTTTTTTTTTGTTTTGTTTTGACTGTTTTCCAGGAGGCACAGCATAATATACATATAGATTTGACTGAACTGGAAAATTATTTAAGTTTTATTTTTTAACTTGATCTTCCTTTCAACAAATCAGAGAACACAGTTCAGTTAAAATTTGCTTTATGGTATGTTAGAATGCTATGCAAATAATACAATTTATTTTCAGGTGTTAACTTCATGTTGGCTTTTTTAAAGTTGTCAAACTGACAACCCACACAAGAATAAAATAATTTATTGGGCTGCTGCTATTTCATTGAATTTCAAATCATCTTCAGAGCACAAAACAGTTGAAAAAGTTTTATAAACTAAATAAATTGGAGTGATGAAAGAATAACTCTCATAGGAGAATCAAAATTATGGATTCATACATAGAATGACTATGTATAGACCATTAATTTAAGGACCCTGTTTCAAACAACATGCTACTAATGGGATAATGATGAGTAATATATAAGTTTAATTGTATAAAATTTTCACCCTCCTGGTTGCCCAAGTTTCAAAAGCATCTTCAGTATGAATTCAAAAATTCAAAACGGCACAAGTGACTTAATTGATGAAATGAAGATGAGAACATCTATCTCATGTGAATAAGCAGAGAAGCACAGTCTCAACAGTTCTGAACTCCCAATGATGTTTTTGTGTGTTTAAAAAATCAAATGAAATGAAATATAAAAATTAACCAGGATAGGCTATCAAAGAAGAGCTTCCCAAAATGGGGATAACTTCAGCTTATCAGATCTATTCAGATTATGATGTAACATGGCAATGTTTCACAGCTTTCTTTATTTAACTGCTTCACAGAAATAAGGTTTTTATGTAAGGCTTTAAAATTTTGACAAAAAATTCTAAATTTGGAGGAGATGGCATGTTCTGTAAGTCAAAATTATTCTAGCTTATAGAATTTCATATAGTTCAGATGGTCCTCACAACAAAACAGACACAGATCTACAGGTGTGACTGAAGGAGGAGATGGCATGTTCTGTAAGTCAAAATTATTCTAGCTTATAGAATTTCATATAGTTCAGATGGTCCTCACAACAAAACAGACACAGATCTACAGGTGTGACTGAAGTGTGTTAGGTAAGGGAGGGAATTTGATAGACACTACAATAGGACAAATGAGAAGAGTCTAGAAATGAGAAGTTTATTGTTAACATGTTCATGCTAGGCAAGACAAATTTTGTTGTTTGGCATTTGCCCATGGGGGTGAGATGCAACAAATTACTGACTAGCCATCTCTTAGGCACAACAAATCATTACATGTGCTTTCTAGAAAAATCAAAGTTAGAAAGGAAAAGACTTCTTGCTTTCTAATTGTATAATTCACCAATCATTAAGAGAAATTCTATAATTATTATTTTTATTTTCCTGACCTTGGAATCTTAAGACTTATCATGGAAGGTCAATGCTAGACAAAACGAAGCCTATCATACCACCCTCTCAGACAATGCATTCCATTGCCCTACCACTCTTCATGCAAAAAACTTACCTCTTACCATTACTTCCTTTTGCAATTTTCAGGGATGGCCTTGCCAATTATCTCTGTTCCTTCTCCTCGTTCTACCATCTGAGAAATCTTCCAGTGTCAATCTGATAATAACCTTTCACTAGCTTAAATCTCTTAATCATATTCCTCTATCAAACTCCATAGTTTGCATACCCTCAATCCATCCTCATTCCCAACATTGCACATTCATTTCCAATATCATTTTCATTATCCATCTCTGCACCATCTCCAATTATTTCAACCCCGTCAAATCTCAGTGACCAGATCTGAGCACAGAAATTCAGACATGACCTGATCAAAGACAGGTCTGGGATGGGAGAACTAGGGAGACATCCTTGGAAATTGAACAAGAGTGCAGCAAGCATGGGTGTGAGGACCAGATTTTTTGCTTCGAAAGTGGTGAATGAGTGGAAGAAGTTCCCAGACTCTGTTGTGGGTGCCATGACTGCGATGAGTTCCAAGAAAAGTATGATAGACACTGTGCAAATGTTAGATAGTGCTTGGCATGATGTTTAGGATCTCCCTCGATGAGTCTAACGACTCCATAGAGTTGCCGATATAATAATAACAATAACTCCAATTAGGTATGGATCCCAAATTTGAAAATCTTACATTTATTTTCATTAAACTGACATCCCGATACATTTTATTCATCCCATATCCCTCTCCCCATAAATAAACAATGTCTTTTAAAATTTGTAAATGGCATAAGTAATTATATTTCACTCCAATAATCAGAAATGCACACTCTGCTTATAAGATAAGCATGAATGTAAATAGACTTGTTACAGTCAAATAAACTGTCCAGTAATTTACAGTTAAGTGGTATTTATGGATGGTGCAGAATGAATTACATATCATCCTATGAACTAGTTATGCATGTGTGTGTGAATCTATTAAGAGCTTTACTCAAATAAAAAAAAAAAAGGGAAGTGGTTTATTTTGCAGAAAATTACCAATAAAGTTTGTGTGTATGCACGTGCACGTATCATTAGTTTATTAACTATTAACAACTACATGGAGAAACAAATCCAACAATTATAAAGTATGATCATATAATCTGTTGGGCACTGTTGGTTACACATACGTTGAAATAGCTCTTAGCAAGCAAATCAATGTGTAAGATTTTGTTGGAGACTAACAAGATGCGATCTTTTATTTTATATATACACACACACACACACACACACACACACATATATATATATAAAACATAGGTTAATTTTTATACACTAAGATTTTTATTTGCAATGCAGTGAAGATGTATATTATATAGTGAATATATTTCTCACACACAGCACTGTACTCCACTGGAAAAAGCAAAACAAAGTATATATATTATTTAAGGAAATACAATAAGGAAATTTTTTTCTAAAAATTTTTGATTATCTCACATCTATTCTTCTAACTCCCTCTTTGCAAAAAAATACTTTAGTTTTCACAAATCCAAGATTTGTTGAAATCTTGCTAATCCTAAATCCTAATCCTTCTACAATTTTGGAAATCAAATGAGGAATAAAGATGAAGCTTTATGAAAAATCTATGCATTTCCAATCCTGGTGAGGTATCACAGACTTTACTCAAGACAATCACGAGAATTATTTTTTAATTTTTTCTGAAATAATATATATCATTTCAGAAAAAAAAAAATATATGAAATGTGATTATTCATCATCAAATTCCTGACATGTATCCTCAAGGAGTGTACAGGATATTACTACATGAAAAATTTACATCATTACTAACTTCCTATCTACAATTTTCCTCCAAATCAGTCTGTTACTTGTCAAGACTCCAACATTATCAGATCTTATATTTCTATCATCTAAGGCACTCTGTACCGTATCGATCCACCTATATCTTTGTCTTCCTCTGGTTCGTATTCCTGCCAACCTGGCAGAGAACACTTGTTTTGCTAATCTTTCCTCGTCCATTCTGTTCAAGTGACCATACCACCTGAGATTATCTCCACCTGAGATGGAGAGATATCAAACTACTCTTTGATATCTCTCCATCAACCACCCACCTATCCATCTCACCAACCCTATATCCATTCCCATATGTTGTAGTTTACGGATTAGAATTCCATGTGGTATCCTGTCAAACGCTTTTGCCAGGTCCAGCAGTATCACTGTAAACCCATTTCCCTTATCCAGTTCTGCCGTCACCTTGTTATAAAACTTGAGCAAGTTACTGAGGCATGATCTAACCTTCACAAAGCCATGCTGTCCCCTGTACAGTATCTCATTTTCATCAATCCATTCCTGTATTTTTCCCTTGACTACTTTCTCCAAGACCTTGACAATGACTCCTGATATGTTGATTGGTCGGTAATTTGCCGCCGTAGTCTTGGATCCACCTTTATGCAGTGAAACTATTTTCCCCTCTTTCCACGCCTTCGGGACTAAACCAGACCCGAAACTCAGATTAAACAACATGGTCAAGGGCACTGATAATTCCTTAGCTGCTTCACGCAAGACCCGTGCCAGTATACCATTCAATCCCACAGATGTATTCACATTAAGGTTCTGTAATAGACTATTCACCTCCACTTCATTCATCACAATTCCCGTATAAACTAATGGTTCCTTCATTTTTTCAATGTCATTGCCTGGATGATATACTTTTGCAAAGTGCACGCTCAGTAACTCCACTATATCGACTGGTTCAGTGACCTCCTTACCATCATCATTCCTCAAAATCCTTTTGCCACGTACAGTTTTTTTCCTTGCTTGCAGCATATTGAAAGAACTGTTTGGGATTCTCTTTAGCCTGCATGGCTAATTTCCTTTCATAATCTGCTTTTACTTTTCTTACCACACTCGATTTACCCTTCTTGCCTGCGCTTTATACAGTTCATGTGCCTGCAGGTCAACCCTTTCTTTGAATTCCCTCCACAGTTGTTTCTTTTTTTTGCAGCTCAAACTTAATGGTGTTATTCATCCATTTAACCCCTACTTGTTTTACTATTCGGACCCTAGGTATACAATCAGCCATAACCTCCTGTAAATGCTCCTTGACCACTTCCCATGCTCTATCGACGTCCAGCCCTTGGCAGTTGTACATGCCATGCACTGATTCAAGCAATCTCCTAAGCTTGTCAAACTTGCCAGCACGGTAATTCCACATATAATTCCACATATATCCTATCTTAATCAAAAATTCCACACCTTTAGCCACCTCCCAGGTCAAGACCTTATGATCACTCTCACCAATAGGTGGCAACATGGTCATATTCATTACAGTCAAATTGTGAGATGCTATTACCAGGTCAAGCACTCTCACACCCCTAGTATTTTCAATTACATGCTGTCTCAGATAGTTATCCCTTAATAATTGAATAAAATCCATTTCCTTCCTCACATGTCCTCTCCTCCTTCCAATCAATGTTACCATAGTTGAAATCCCCCATAATAATTACCCTCCTTCCACTCATTTCATCACTTTGTTTATGCATACTATCTCCACCATCTATTCCATCACCTGGTCTATAGCAGCACCCAACTGTATATTTTATTCTGCCAGTCTCAATCTCACACCAAATAGCCTCAAATGAGCTACTTTTGCTATCCTGCAATACAACTTCAATTCTCCTTGGCTGCAGTTCATCAGCTATCATCAATAACACCCCTCCCCCATTTTATTCTCCCTGTCCCTCCTAAACACACTATAACCTACACATTCTATCCCACTAACTATATCATCTTCCGTCAACCATGTTTCACTAATGCCAATAACCTGTGGCCAGGAAGAGCCAATCAAGGCCAAAAATTCTTCCTTCTTGTTCCTAATACTCCTGGCATTAGTATACATGAAATGCAGTGATCCCTTTGTCCCACCCCTATCTTGATGCCTTATTCTAAATGTCCCATTCCCATTTTTTGTCCTTAGTGCTGGCTTGGGTACATTATATACATTTTTACACTCAACTGTCTCACTGAAGTTTGCATATCCACTCCCCCCCCCTTGGTAGTTAGTTTCTCTTGTTCTGCACATCCATTTTCACTCCATTCAGCAACACTTTTTCCAGTCTCCACACACCAAGTCCATCCATCTTGTATAAGTCCTTTCGCCCATCAAATTCATTCCACATGTCCACGAATTCCACACCACACCGTCTGCATAACCTGCGCATAATGTCATTTGCGATTTTGGCCCTCCTAAACTCCTCTCTGTCATACCACAGCAACAGACTCACCATTTTAACTCTGTCACTCTTTTCTTTCGCTACCTTTAACAATACTTTCAAGTCCTCTCTCATAAAAAATTTATCACCTTTCAATACATTCGTACCCGCCACAATTATTAATTCTTTCACCCTCTGTTTCTGCACTAATACTCTCACTTACATCCTTAAATTTTGCACTCGGTAAGTATGATTTAGTTACACTCCCATCCATCAATCCTCTTAATAACGAGTCACCATACAACACTCTTTCCTTCATTTCAGAAACTCTCCCACTCTTACGCTGTTTATTTATGTTAGCCGAATCACTCTGGAAAGAGTTTTGCAGGTGCTCTAATTGCAGCTGCGCATTTTGTATCACTGCACGCAACCTAGCGATCTCACTTTCTACAAATAATTCCTCATTTTTTTTATCATTCAAACCATTTTCTTTCTGTATAGTTGCTCTCACTCTTTCTTAGATCAGCGTTCTCATTGCGATCTTGTACATCGCAATTCCCTATCAAGCCACTATTTTCACTCTCATTCTGGCTTTCTTCAACCATAACTGTCTCACAACCTGACACATACTTCAACTCCTCACTTTGCTTACACTTTCTGCACATTCTCCCACCACTATCACTTTCAAACCAAACTCCAGCCTCATTTGGGAATGCATACATTCCACACACATCACATTGGACAAATTCTCTCACATTATAGTTTTTGAACAATGCCGTTGCCATTATCTTATGTTGCATTGGCGCCATATTCAAATCTATGAAACGTATCGTTAAATACTGAATTAAATAACGGAATTCGCACCAAAATCACACAGACACAACAAGCTACCGAAATTAGACAATATTACGTTATGATTTTAACCTATATTCTAATTTTCATTCAAAATTATGCTTAGCTTTCAGGAGCTCCCTGAAAATACGACCGTCTGGCCCTCTAGCCTATTATATGAATAATAAGGAGTTCCCCCCCCCCGTGTGGTGACCGGGATCAAAGAATAGTCCCAGTGTAGCCAATGCATGTCGTCAGAGGTGACTAAAATGGTTACCCAGTGCCTGGAGGTATAGTTGGGCCACTCTACCTCCAGGGGACAAAAATGTAGAGGCCTGGTCCTCCAGGTTGGGGGTTTTGGCAATGGGCTAACAACCAATTCCTGTAAAAAATCTCTCTTGTTAAGAAAGCTAAACAATTGAAACCCAGACTAACTTCAAGGTAACGACATATGAAAAGAATAAGGTTAATGAATTTTGGAATATGGCATGTTAGAATAATATTACAGATAGGAAAAATGCAAAGTATATTGGAAAAGGAAGAATAAATAAAGACTATATTATGTATTATAGTGGTGCTGAAGAACAAAGAAATTATGGAGTAGGATTTATCATTAGAAATAAGATATTAAATTCAATTTAGAATTCACACCAATAAATGAAAGAATTTGCAAGTTATGAATTAAAGGAAAATTTCGTAACATCACTTTTGTTAATGTATATGCCCTGATTGAAAATGATGAGATTGTTATAGATCAATTTTATGACGATTTACAAGAAACATGTGAAAAAAATAAATAAAAATGATGCCATGATAATATTTGAGGATCTTAATGCAAAAACAGGGAGAGAAGACATATTTCATGAAGTAAATGGAAAGCATAGTTTGCATGAAGAAACCAATGAAAACGAAATAGACTTATACAATTAGCAATATCAAATACTTAGAATAATGAGTACATGTTTTCAACATCATAAGAAGTTACATTTGGGGATTATTCCAACAACCAAAGAATGTAATCAAATAGATCATGTCCTAAATTCGATAATTTAGGCAAGTTCAGTTAATGAGCATAGTGAGAAACAAATTGTGAATCTCATCATATGTTAGTGAAAATTAAATTTACATATAGAATATTAAATGTAGATCAAAAGAAAACTGAAAAGATAAAGAAATGGAACACTGAAGCATTCCAAAATAGAGAAATAATATCACAATAAAATAAAATTTTATTTTATTGTGAAATAAATATCACAACAAAATAACAGATAATATTAAAACAACAGAAAAAGGAAAGAATGTAGAAGAAAAATGGGATTCGATCAAACAAACAATCATAAATGCAGCTGAAGAAATAGGAGGGTATAGGAAAAACAGAAATGAATGGTTTGATGAAGAATGTAAGGAAATAACTGAATTGAAAAACAAAGCAAGGAAAAAGTATTTATAAAGGAACACAAGAAATAATAGAGAAGAATATGAAGAGAAAAGAAAGTAGGCAAATAAAATTTGTAAAAAGAAAAAGAAAGAATTGAGAAGAAAGTGGAACAAATAGTGCAGCATAATGAGAAAAGAGAAATTTGAAACAGTTAATACATAATTTTGATACACAAATGATAGGATTTAAGAATAAAGAAGGAAAAGTATTAACTGAGAAAGAATTAAAGAAAGATGGAAGGAATGTTTTAAGGAATTATTTATAAGGACAGCAGAAGAAAATAAGGAATATGAAGATATAAAATAATTGTAGAAATATGGAAGAAAGAATTCAAGAACCAGCTTATAAAGAAATAGTAGAAATAATAAAACAAATTAAAAGTTTTAAAGTCCCAGGAGTAGATGGGATAATAGTAGAACTTATATAGAATGCAGGTGAAATCATACTGAAAGAAATTTATTATTTGATATTAGATATACGGAAAGAAGAAAAAAATGCCAAATAATTGGAAAATTGGAATAATCCAACTAATATATAAAAGAAGAGATAAGGTGAATTGTCAAATTACTATAAAGGAATTACAATAATAGGTGAGTACCAGTGTGGTTTCAGAAATAAAAGATCCACAAGTGATAATATATTTATGCTATGAAATATATGAAAAATACTTAGAATATGATATAGAACTTCATAATTTGCATAATGATTTCCAACAAGCATTTGATAATTTAAAGAGACAAGAAATGATACATAGCTTGAAAACGCTGGGAATACCAGGAATACTAATTAGATTAATTAAAATTAATTAGAAGGATCCAAAGCAGTAGTTAAAGCACAAGGAGAATTAATGGATCCCTCTGAAATAAGCTGTGGAGTAAGACAAGGAGATGTACTTTCAGCACGTTTATTTAATTTGGCACTTGAAGAAATAATAAGAAAGTTAAATATGAGAGGATTTATTAATAATGAATTAATACAAATATGTGCATATGCAGACAATATAGCAATAATAAGTGGCAGGAGAAAGATTTAGAAGAGAAATTTCAAGAACTTAATAGAAACGCTAAGAAGTTGGATTACAAATTAATGAACAGAAGACTAAATATATGTGGAAAGACAATATAGACATTACAAGATATAATATAGGTGAATACAGTTTTGAAGTTGTAGATAGTTTTAAATATTTGTTCATTAATAACAACAAACAAATATATATCTGAAGATATATATTTGTTTGTTGATAATGAACATGGCTGGAAATAAGTGTTATATTTATAAAAAGTTAATGAGTAATAAGATTCTTAATTGTATGGTGGTGGGAGAACTAGGAGCCATCCATTGAAAGCGAGTAAGAGTGTAGTTAGCAAGGATATTAGAACTGGGTTTTTTGCCTGGACAATGATGAATGAGTGGAATAGGTTGCCATGACTGTAAATGAGTTCAAAGCAAAGTATGATAGATACTTCGCAAATGTTGTATAGTGTTTGACATGATATTTAGGGCCTCCCTCGATTAGTCTAAGGACTCCATGGAATAGCCCATAATAATAATAATATGCTCTGGATGAATTCTGTGTTACAAATTTTGATCCTTTAAAATCTTGTCATAAAACATATCACATTGCATATTGCAATTTTGACTTCCACTTAATACAGCTCTCATAGTTTCAACACTTAATCTGGATTTCTTCTTTTATCAAATGATAATCATTATGGAAAATAATCTCTCAATGGAAGTTATACTTTGCAAACAAAAATATACATTGTGCTACACTACACTATTAAAATCCTAGACATTTTTAGAAAGCTAGACATTTTTTGCTCATTTCAGAAAATAACTGAACTCCAATCTAATCAGTTGTACAGAAATATTTCTTTATTCCATGTCAAACTTGATACTATCCTTCATTTCTCTCCATTCGGGTACCTTTCTTAGCAGTACCCTTTTTTTTTTTTTTTTAGTATGGCACAAAAATCAGTACAGAACTTCAACAACCTCCTCCTATTCAGTACCGTTTTTTTTTTCCCCACCATACTATATTTCTCAAACTTCATTTCCACTTTATATATTCTAAATTAGTTTCATGAAAGTTCTTAACTACTTGAAAAAACTGACTTCATTAATTTCACTTATATTGTTGTTTGTAGTTCACAAGTTAATAGGAGTTCCATAAAGTGATTAATGGTGTCGCATCCATGTTTTCTTAAAGTTAAAAATATTGTTTTGTTTAGAAAGTTTTTTTTATTAAAAAAATTTTTTGTCAAGTCAGCAGCTATTCACCATGTGCAAGTAGGCAAGCACATTTCTTGAGTCCTGTTCATAGCTAATTTTGCTGCTGAAATATCTTTTTCAATAATGCTAATATTTTTGGAATGTAATATTTTGATCTACTGCAAATGACAAACCATAATTTCAAATAATTTTTTCCAGCATTAAAGACATTTCTGTTGAGAAAGAAAATACGAAGTCCCATCAAACATGACTAAAATTCTATCAACTGATTGGCCTAAGAACAAATATCTTATTTCTACGCTCTAATTTTTTTTGCATAATTGCTTCATGCAAATTCACAAAAGTTTTTAAATTCTTCTACTCAGACCATGTATATACAAAATTATTTGTATATTTTAACTGCAAAACATTCAGTCTTGATTGGTAGAAGTCAAACACGCTAAAGACAATTGTTAACATGTGCACCACCAATAATCACCCTCTCCAGTTCTTTTTCGATTTTTCATTTTTTTTTTTTTATCAACTTATACCACCTCTAAAATTTGTGCCAGTATAACTGGCAGACAGAGTAATAATTTTGTTTTGTAAGGTGATTATTTTCTCCAACATCTTGTAACTCAGATGTTTTTCCAGGTAAAGTAAATCTATAATTTTAACTTTAACACTACAGTTTAACAAAAGATACTGCACAACAATCAAAAACAGTTTGTCTTTTTTTTCTTTTTTGATGCATCAAAACTTATTGTAATGCATGTAGTTTTATTATTGTTTCTAATTTTGTAGGTGCAAAAGAAAATTTTGGATAAACATTTATCAATTATGACAACCAGTCATTTGTATAAAAACTTCTCATCGTGATGCATAGTATGATAGTAAGTTTTCACATGCTGCAATTTTTACTTTCTCCATTACATCTTACGATAAATGAGCTGATACTTTATAACAAACTCAAAATTTTTTTCTACATCACTATACACTGTTCAGTTTAGTAAATTTGAATTCTTTCTGAAGGTCTTCATTAAATGTGCATGCTGGCCTTTTTGAGATTTAAATTCTGAGACCTAAGACTTAAAATTATAAACTAAAATCGTTTGAGTATGCATATGCAACCACCAAAAAAAAAAAAAACAAGTAGAACAAATGCCTAAACATGGCAAATCATAAATGCATAGAATACAAGCCTAACTCACCAGTAGTGAGTTCTCACCACTACTTACATCATACTCATTTTTTCAAACCTGGGTGAAACACATTAGTAACCAGTAACCATGTTTGAAGGGAGAAAAAAATTAATTTCAAATACAGGATAACTGGACAGGATTTTTTCAAAAATTGGGCAAAAATGATATTTTTACTAAGAAAGGACAGCTGGGACAGAGCAAAAAAAAAAAAAAAAATGGTACTGTTCCATTGAAAACAAGACATGTGGTCAGCATAAGTAACTGCATGCTTTACATTCACAGTATCATTCTTTGCTCTTGCTGATACTTAATCTCTAACACTAAAAGAATGTTTTTTTTTTTTTTTGTAAATGCAGGTAAAGAGTAACTGGCCATAAAACAACTAATCAGTTTCACAGAAACAATGTTCAATATACAATATCAATCTCTT
This sequence comes from Typopeltis vanoorti, assembly GCF_054136105.1. NCBI lineage: Eukaryota > Metazoa > Arthropoda > Arachnida > Uropygi > Thelyphonidae > Typopeltis > Typopeltis vanoorti. Next base: position 69,053,119 of record NC_143550.1, on the reverse strand, counting down.
AAGATAGACCAGTTCTAGTCCAGTTTTATAAAAGAGAGGAAGGATAACAGCTCAGTGTATACAAAGTATATAGTCAAATCAAAGTAGGCATGGTGTGAAGCAGCTTACCACAATGAATCAATGGGATTTCATGAAGGTAACATGTAATAATACTCACTGACTGAACATTATATGCTTTTCAATGAACAAAAACTGAAATCATGTAACCAGCAGATGAAACAGAAGAGGAAAAATAAATTTTGATATCTGTAGGTATGTGAAACATATCTTACGTTATATGATAAAATTAAATTAATGGATCCTTCCTTTCCATCTCCTTGACGACCATTTAAAGGAAACCACTCATCAATTGTTTCTCCTGTAAATACAGTTTCAGGAATGGTAATATTGGCCCATGCAATCTTCTCATCTGACATCAGAGAGCGCTATAAAAGTAAAACAGCTCAGATAAGAAATAATGAATTAACTATAAATGAGATATACAACTTTTTTTTCCATTCAAAATTTCAAGTATCTCTGTAAAATGAATGAGTATCCTGATATACTACAACACTGAAAAATAGTTAAAGAATTAATCTAAACTGAAATTTTATAACCTTAATAAACACAGGTTGAAACTGCTTTTATAATGCGATCATAAAATTTAATATATACAAAGATACATGAGCTTACATGACACTACTTAAAAGAGGATCTCTGAAAAGTCTATATATTTCCTTTTACTAGGGTTCTTCTGACCTGAAAGCACCATTTTAAACAAATGGTTTTCTGAAGAGATCAAGTAGAAAGTGATATCTGCATCATTATATGTCAAAATTTATAAATGATTATTACTACAAAAGGATGTAAAAAAAAAAAAAAAAAACATGCAGCTAATTATTTTAGGACTAAAGCTTAAAACCAGAATAATTATAATATATTGCATTTGTAAACCTGCAGTCATCTTAATATATACAGCTTTTACTTGGAATGCAAAAACTAAGTAAATTGATGACAAAGTTCTAGCCCAAAACGAAGCATTTACCTTTTTTTTTTTTTTCTTGACATTACTTAAGACTAATTTCAACTGGTAACAAGTTTTTTGTGCATTCAAACTAAAATCTGGATGTATTCATACATCAAAATTCAAAAAATCTAAACTGTAATATTTCTTGATGGAAAGAATTATGGGAAATTCAATTAAATAATAAAACATGTAATCATACATAGGTGATAAGATTATAGTATAAAACGTGTGTGCATGTGTTTATCACTAACTGCCTTCAGTATAGAATAAACAACAGAAAATTTAAATATTACAAATTAAAACATGATAAACAATGGTTATCTACTCATGTAGTCACTAGGGTAGCAGTTTGACAAACTATAAGGTCCTTAAAAAACAATATAAGGTTCTTAATAAAACTGCCAAATTTTGGGTATGGATAATCCACCTCTGAGGTTTAGGTTAGGACAATGCAGATGATACTCAGAATTCATTGAGGTGTTTCAATTTGTAAGTACTTTCATGCAGCAGCAGCTAAGGATCATTTCAAAGGATCCTGTGACAGTGTTGTTAATCCGATGTTTAATGAACTGAATGCAAGACTGATGTTCTGAAATATGTCTATTATACTTATCCTAAGACCCCCAGAGTCACACTCATCACACCACGGAAAAACATCACAACTTGTTGATACCTATCAGACAGCCAATCCAATGCACTAGTCTAATATCCAATCCCATCCACTCTGGCTTGACTATCAACTTATGTGGTAACCTATCAAAGTCTTTGCATTAGCTAAGTACACTACTGTGTATCCATCTCCCATGTCCAATGGCGCTGTCACCTTATTGTAATAAGTAGATTACTAAAACATGATCTTCTTTCAGCAAATCCATGCTGTCATTCAAAGATAATACCATTGTTGTCAACCCAATTCTGGATCCTGATTCTCATCAGCCTCGCCAAAACTAACCGCAATACCTGACACTCAGATTGGCCTATAATTTGATGCTTGAATTCTCTCACCTCCTTTATGAAGTGGCACAATCTTGCCTTCTTTCTGCTCCTTTGGAACTTGACCCAATGTAAGACTTATATTAAATAAATAGGTCAAGGCAGATGTCAACTCCCTGATGCATTCCTTCAACATAGGTGGTGATATATCATCAAGCCCACAGCCTTATTTGCATATGGATATTTGCATCGAATTTGCTTAATTCCCCTTATATCTCTTGTTCACTCATAGTCTCTCCTCCTCACCATCCACTGCTCTCAAAATCTCCACAATATCACATTCACAAGAATGAAAGACCTTCATGAACTGCTCATTAAATATTTCAACTATATCCTCTGCAGCAGTTGTCCTTATATCATTTTCTCCAATGAATGCAACCCTCCCATAATCTTTTTTTTTTTTTTTGCTTCATTAGCTAACTGCTGCTGAACTTTTGCTACCCTTACCAACCAAATCACTCTTCTTGCCTGTTCTTTGCATTCCACATGGAATTATCACTCCTTTTATGTTGCCTCCATAATGCCATTTTTCTCTGTATTGCATGCTCAATCTTTTCGTTCATCCATTTCATACCTACTTTATTTAACCTTCTGACCTTTGGAATACATTTAGACATGGATTCTATTAAATAGTCTTTTTATATATGCAAGACCTATGACAACAGTGCTGAGTGTGGGCATGGTTAGAGAGAAGAAAGGAATTTGCTGATGTTTCTTGAAGCGTTGAGAGTTATAACCATTGGGGAAAGAGTATGAGGAATTCCAAACAATGAAAAAGAATATTAAGTTTTTTGGAGACTGATAGACTATGGATAATGTTTGTGTCAGGATAGGCAAGATGTGAAAGTCAATCCAAAAACAGAAAAAAACTGATCTACTGGGAAGTAGAATATTGTCAAAAGTGAAGGAGAGAAAAGGATGATCATCCTTGGAAATAAGACAAGATTACATTTTAGTAGCATTAAAAATCACCAGGTTATCTATCTTCACTCCATTTAATAATGTCAAGGAGATTGGTGTTTAAGAAACTGGTTACTGAATATCCTAAAGCCTGAGTAACCTGAGTGCTACAAGGTGTTATAAATGAAAAGAAATGAATTAACTGTTTCAAATACCTTGGATGTGCTGTATCATATACAAAAGAAGCTGACATTGACATCAAAATTTCAAATTTTCTGAAGATAACAGGAATGATCAATAATATTTTCAAGCCTAACCAAGTTCAAAAGCATACAAGCATTATAAAGTTTTGGCAAGACCTTTCTCTACTATACAAAAGTGAATTATGGACCACAAAAAACTGCAGAAGAAAAAATAATAGAAACTGGAGAAATGAAATTAGTGCAAAGGACAACAGGCTATACTCTCTGGGAAAAAAGAAGCACAAAAATATGTAAAGAACTAAAAATAAACTCGGTATTGGACAAAGTATATGAATTGTGAAAGAAGTGGACTGAACATATCGAAAGAATGGACAGTTCAAAACTACCCAAAAAATACTCCAATACCACCCATTTGGAGGATATAGAAGTCAGGGACAACCTGACCTCTATATCCTCCTAAATCCCTGAAAGGATGATGAAGATAAATGAATAATACGGGCATACCCCAGTCATACATGTTAAGTTCCAGACCACCATGGTATAATGATCACTGCTTTTTATTTACTTCTTCCTCTTTCTTCCACTTGTTTATGCATGTAATGGTTTAATGATGTTTTAAACAGTCATATAAGCATTTATTTATGAGAGATATGCAAACAAAGAATTTTGAATAATTTCACAAACCTAAAAGTTATTATTTATTCTAATTGTGAGAGCTTTCAAGTATTGTAATAGTTACATTATTCAAGAACTCCACTGAGTCTCGTAGACAGGCTTACACGTTGGTTATGCATTACTAAATCACTTAAGGAATTGAACAACGTAGCTACGAATATATATTAAATTACACTTTAATAAATATTTCCGATATTTCGGCAACGTCACGTTGCCATCTTCAAAAGGAACTTACAAAAAAAGGCACGTGCACGTAGGCAATACAACACAGTAACTGAGAATGAAGAGATGAAGCTATTATTCTCCTAAAAGTCTTGATGGTGCCCTCTAGCAGGCTAAGTAGGTGTTTTCTTGGCCGTTGGGCTGAAGGTCTGCTGATGTAAGCCTCCCAAATTTGGGGCAGTTGCATATAAACAAATTTGTTGAGGTTTGGAGAGTTTCTTAGGGCTGAGGCTGATTCCATAAACAGTCTTTCGAATATGTATTTGCTACGGTGTATTACTGTAGTTTTCTTCCACCATATTCTGTGGCGTGTATCCAGATGTCTGCAAGACCAGAATGGCTTGTGAAAATGGATGTAGTCCTTGTGTTCAGAAATTCTGATATTCGCTGTCCTGCCTATTTGGTCAAAGTAAGACAAAGTCTCCTCCTTATTCACAAATGTCCCACTCAAGGAAACTTTAGATCTAATCCAAGCTAAAATTTCTCTCGATATCTCAGCCCTATTTCAGCTCACTATGAACTCAGGCTATTTCGTTTGGCAGGGAAAATTCTACAAACAAATAGAGGGTACAGCCATGGGTTCACCACGCTCCCCACCCTTGGCCAATTTCTTTATGGAGACCTTTGAAGAAAAAGCCTTAGCCTCTGCCCCACAAAAACCAACCATATGGCTTGATGATGTGTTCACTATTTCGACACATGGCTCTGAAACACTCCTCTCCTTCATAACACACTTAAACAACCAACACCCCCAGAATCAAGTTCACCCAGGAAAAAGAATAAAACAACAGCCTCCCTTTCCTAGACACACTAGTCACCCACCAGCCTGATGGAACCTTGGTTTTCTCAGTTTATAGAAAACCCACCTATACAGACAGATACGTTCACCAACAATTCCCCCCCCCCCTTCACAACAATATGGAGTGGTTAAAACACTATACAACAGGATAAACTAATCTGTTCTAACGACATGGCCCTAAACACTGAACTAAATCACATCCTCAACACTTTCTCAGCCAATGGCTCCCCCCCCCCCCAAAAAAATGCAAAAATATTAAACTTACAAACCACAGCTCCCCCTCCCGAACAAGGATTACTCTAAATCCATCACCATTCCCTATATCCAAGGCACCTTGGAAAAAAATTACCAAAATCTTAAAAAAACATGACCTGACCTCCTGTTACAGGCCTTACAGAAAATTGGCATCCCTTATCTGCTCCACTAAAGACCAACCACTTCTCCTAGACCTACCTGGTGTATACAAGGTCCCTTGCAGTTGTAAACTGTCTTACTTTGGCCAAACAGGCAGGACAGCAAATATCAGAATTTCTGAACACAAAGATTACATCTGTTTTCACAAGTACAGCCATTCTGGTCTTGCAGACCATGCTCTGGATACACGCCACAGAATATGGTGGAAGAAAGCTACAGTAATACACCGTAGCAAATACAAATTCGAAAGACTATTTATGGAATCAGCCTCAGCCCTAAGAAACTCTCCAAACCTCAACAAATTTGGTTGTATGCGACTGCCCCAAATTTGGGAGGCTTACATCAGCAGACCTTCAGCCCAACAGCCAAGAACACCTACTTAGCCCACTAAAGGGCACCATCACGACTTTTAGGAGAACAATAGCTTCATCTCTTCATTCTCAGTTACTGTGTTGTATTGCCTACGTGCACGTGCCTTTTTTTTGTAAGTTCCTTTTGAAGATGGCAACGTGACGTTGCCGAAATATCGGAAATATTTATTAAAGTGTAATTTAATTTATATTCGTAGCTACGTTGTTCAATTCCTTAAGCGATTTAGTAACTCCTCTGAGTATTTGTACTTGTGGCTACTTTTAAAAACAATGTCAAGTTATAATGCATTTTATTAAACTAACTCATTTTTAGTTTAATAAAATGCATTATAACTTTAATGACCTCAATCAGTTTGATCAAACTACACTAATAAGTTTTGCATTTCAACAATAAGATTGTTAATACTACAGTTATCGATAAGTGTTAACTACCAAAATGTGCTTTGATTTTGATTGGATGTGTGGTTTTTTCTCCATTGGATGTATGCTGAATTTTTGTATATTTTGAATATTTTGGCACAATGATTAGAGAAAGAATAATTTTGGTTATTAGGTGAGCAAGTGCCAGGATCACAGTGTGGAAATCAGTCTGCTAGAGGGCTACACAGTGTATAGTGTTTGCAGAGAGCTCCTGAGAAGATAAGTATTATTTTGAGAAAAAATGGGCAATATTGATTTAATCTTAATGAAGTATTGTTTGTTTTTGATAACTTGGTGTGTCTGTGTGATTTTTGGCGATTTCCGCTTTAGTTAAACTAGCAGTTTAAAGATACGATTGATAGTTATCTTTAAACTACTAGTTTAAAGATACGATTGATAGTGTAGCAATGGACCAATGCGATGAAAAATAATGGCAACCAAAACTTCGCCGTCTTGATTCAAAAACTGCAATGTAACAGAATTTGTCCAGTGTAATGTGTGCGGGATGTATGCTTTCCCGAAAGAGGCTGGAGTTTGAATAGATAATGATAGTGGTGGGAGACTGTGAATTGAAGTGTGTATGTCAGGTCGTGAGATAGTTGTAGAAGAAAGCCAGAATGCGAGAGAAAATAGTGGTTTGATAGTAAATTGTGATGTTGTACAAGATAGCAATGAGAGCGGTGATGAAAGAGAGAGGGAAAATAATTATAGAGAGAGAAAATAGTTTGAATGATGAAAAATATGAGAAATTAGCTATAATTAGTGAGATCACATGGCTATGCGGAGTAATACATAGGACGAAGCAGCAGCTAGAGAGACTGCCTTGGCCAATTGAAATAAGCAAATGTATGAAAGGAAAAATAAGTGTATTTATGAATAATTTCTGAAACACTGGGAGTGTTTCAGAAATGAAGGAAAGAGTGTTGTACGTTGACTTGTTAGGAAGAGGTGTGATAGATGAGAGTTTGACTAAATCGTACTTACCAGGTGCGAAAATTAAGGATGTAAGTGAGAGTATTAGAGCGCGAAAGAAATGATAGTCATAGCGGGAACAAATGATTTGAAAGGAGATAAATTTGATATGAGAGAGGACCTAAAGGAATTATTAGAGGTAGTGAAAGAAAAGAGTGACAGAGTTAGGATAGTGAGTCTGTTGTCGTGATATGACAGAGAAGAGTTTAGGAGGGCCATAATCGCAAATGACTATGCGCAAGTTATGCAGACGGTGTGGTGTGGAGTTTGTGGACGTGTGGAGTGAGTTTGATGGGAGAAAGGATTTGTACAAGATGGATGGCTTACATTTAAATGGATTTGGTGTGCGAAGACTGGAAAAAGTGTTGCTGAGTGAAGTGAGAGTGGATGTGGGAAACTAGAACTATTAAGGAGGGGAGGAAGAGGATATACAGACATAAGTGAGGCAGCTGAGTGTAAGAATGTATATAATGTGCACGAGCCAGTACGAAGGACAAGATATCAGAATGGGATAGTTAGTACAATGTATCATGTAGGGGTGAGACAAATGGACCTCTGCATTTCATGTATACATGAAATGTATACTCCATTAGTATACATGAGTATTAGGAAGGAGGAGGATGAATTTTTTTGACTTGGTTGGCTCTTCCTGGCCACAGGTTATTGGCATTAGTGAAACATGGCTAACAAAAGATCATATAGTTAGTGGGATAGAATGTGTAGGGTATAGTATGTTCAGGAGGGGCAGAGAATAAAATGGGAGAGGAGTGTTATTGATAATTGCTGATGAACTGTAGCAAAGGAGAATAGAAGTTGTATTGCAGGATAGTGAAAAGAGCTCATTTGAGGCTATTTGGTGTGAGATTGAGACTAACGGAACAAAATGTACAGTTGGGTGCTGCTATAGACCAGGTGATGGAATAAATGGTGGAGATAGTATGCATAGATAAATTGATGAAATGAGTGGAAGGAGAGTAATTATTATGGGGGATTTCAACTATGGTAACATTGATTGAAAGGAGGAGAGGACACATGCGAGGAAGGAAATGGATTTTATTCAGTTACTAAGGGATAACTATCTGAGATGGCATGTAATGGAAAATACTAGGGGTTCGAGTGTGCTTGACCTAGTAATAGCATCTGAGAATTTGACTGTAATGAATATGACCATGTTGCCACCTATTGGTGGGAGCGATCATAGGATCTACCTGGGAGGTGGCTAAATGTGTGAAATTTTTGATTAAGACAGGGAACATGTGGAATTACCGTGCTGGCAAGTATGACAAGCTTAGGAGATTGCTTGATTTGGTGCCATGGCATGCAAAACTGCAAGGGCTAGATGTTGATAGGGCATGGGAAGTGGTCAAGGAGCATTTGCAGGAGGTTATGGCTGACTGTATACTTAGAGTCCGAATAGTAAATCAAGTAGGGGTTAAATGGATGAATAACACCATTAAATCTGAGTTGCAAAAAAAAACAACTGTGGAAGGAATTTAAGGAGAAAGGTGACCTGCAGGCACATGAACTGTATAAAGCGCAGGCAAGAAGGGTAAATCGAGTGTGGTAAGAAAAGTAAAAGCAGATTATGAAAGGAAATTAGCCATGCAGGCTAAAGAGAATCCCAAACAGTTCTTTCAATATGCTGCAAGTAAAAGAAAAACTATACACGGCAGAATGATTTTAATGAATGCCGATGGTAAGGAGGTCACTGAATCAGTCGATATAGTGGAATTACTGAGTGAGCACTTTGCAAGATTATATCATCCAGGTGGTGACATTGAAGAAATGAAGGAACCATTAGTTTAAATGCGAATTGTGGTAAATGAAGTGGAGGTGAATAGTCTATTACAGAACCTTAATGTGAATACATCTGTGGGATCGGACGGTATATTAGCACAGGTCTTATGTGAAGCAGCTAAAGAATTGTCAGTGCCCTTGACCATATTGTTTAATCTGAGTCTTGGGTCTGGTTTAGTCACAAGGGGTGGAAAGAGGGCAAAATAGTTCCACTGCATAAAGGAGGATCCAAGACTACTGTTGCAAATTACCGACCGATCAGCATATCAATAGTCGTTGTCAAGGTCTTGGAGAAAGTAGTCAAGGGAAAAATACAGGAATGGATTGATGAAAATGAGATACTATATGGGGGAAGCATGGTTTTGTGAAGGGTAGATCATGTCTCAGTAACTTGCTCAGGTTTTATAACACAGTGACAGCTGAACTGGATAGGGGTAATGGGTTTACAGTGATACTGCTGGACCTGGCTAAGGCCTTTGACAGGATACCACATGGATTTCTAATCCGTTAACTGCAACATATAGGAATGGATATAGGGTTGGTGAGATGGATAGGAGGGTGGTTGATGGAGAGATACCAGAGAGTAGTTTACTCAGGAGTAGAGTCCAAAAGACGGCCTGTGACTAGTGGTGTGCCGCAGGGTTCTGTTCTTGGACCACTGTTGCTTAATTTGTTCATTAACGATATAGGGAAGGAACTGAGAGGAACGGTTCATTTGTTCGCTGATGATGATGCAAAGTTGGGTAGGGTAATAGTGAATGCAGAAGATGTTAAAATTTTGCAGGATGATTTGGATAGATTGGAGGTCTAGGGTAAGGAGAATGGATGTCAATTAATGTGGCAAAATGTAAGGTTATGTATTTTGGGGTGAAAAGATTAGCAGCAGTATATGACATTGATGGACCTGTACTCCAGGAGATTGATGAGGCCAGGGACTTTGGAGTTTTGGTGGATAGGGAGTTGAAGTTTAGGGGGCACATAGCAAAAGTAGCTAAATCAGCTCATCAAATCACTTGGATGCTCAAGAATACTTTGATTAGCAGAGAAATCAGAATGTGGATGCTATGACAGTAAATGAGTTCAAGTTATTGTTCCTCTGTATCGAGCCTTGATAAGACCATATCTCGACTACTGTGCCCAGATCTGGTCACCTAGGTTTCTTCTTGATGGAGAGGAGGTTGAGAGGATCCAGAGGCGAGTGACCAAGATGATAGCAGGTCTATGGAATGAACATTATGAAAACAAGTTGAAGATTTGTGGGTTGCAGAAATTGGTTGATAGGTGGAAAATGGAAGATATGATTGAGACATTCAAATTGCTGAAGGGTTTCTATAGGATTAATTCAGAGTATATTTTTGAGAACAGGACTGGTGCTGGGAGGACTAGGGGACATCCATGGAAGCTGGAAAAGAGTGCGGTTAGTAAGGGTGTTAGAGCTGGGTTTTTTACTTTTAGAGTGGTGAATGAGTGGAATAATCTGCAAGAGTCTGTTGTGGGTGCTATGACAGTAAATGAGTTCAAGGCAAAGTATGATAGATACTGTGTGAATGTCAAATAGTTATGATGGACATGATGTTTAAGGCCTCCCTCGATGAGTCTAAGGACTCCTTGGAGTCGCCAGTAGTAATAATAATAATAATAAAATAAGGCACAGAAATCTTCAACATCACCTGTATGATCTGTAGAAAAAGAAACATGGATATGGTTATAGTCGGATTCGACAAGAGAAGTAACATGAGTGGTGTATTCTGAGGGTAAGTTGGGTAAGAAAAGGAGTAGGGTGTTAGTGTTGTTAAAAGAAAGATAATTACCATTAATAACTTAACATGTATAAAACCAACAATAATAACTTTAATGAATTAAAGGTACAAATATTTCATACTGAAAGTAACAGTACATCATCAGTGTAGAACAGTGCTTCCCAAACTTGTGGATGTAAAGGCCCCTTGGAAAAAATTAAAATATTTGACGGCTCCCATCGAAAAAAAAAAATTGTAATACAGACACATTATTATAATATTTATTGTATTTATATTCAATGCAAAACATACACAGCGAATATTGCAAAAATCAAATGCAAATATTACATTTTTAGCATCTTACATACACATTTGACATGGCACACACTTAGTCTTAAAACATTTTAATTTTGTTTTCATTATTTCATGCCTCCCCTCAAAACTAATGGCCCCCAAAGGGGACGCGACCCACAGTTTGGGAAGCGCTGGTGTAGAACAAAGAGTTAAAGGAATGGAATACAAAGTACAGAACAATCGGTGGATTACCATTGTATTCAATTACTTTAACTGTTTGTTCTATACTGATGATGTAGTACTGTTACTTTCAGTATGAAATATATGTATCTTTAATTCATTAAAGTTATTACTGTTGGTTTTATATGTGCCAAGTTATTAATTTTAATTATGCCATGGGTACCTCTAAAGATTAAAGATAATACCATATTTTTCCAAGTATAAGATGAAACCTACTTTTTTGAACCCAAAATTAAGAAATCAATATTTTAAACATTTCCGCTGTCTAATCATACGCTCAGTGGGAGGAGATCCAAACTCTCTCTGAAGCTTTATTTCCATGTTCTTTTGCATAATTGATGACTTTTAACTTGAATTTTGAAGATATGACAATAGTTTTTTATTTTCGGACATTTTTATGGGTTTGCGCTCAAAATACTGTTAAATGCATTAACTTACCCCGCCAACGAGTTGCAGACGTATGAATGCTTTCAGAGTTCTGATCGATTTATTCCGAATCAGCCATTAATGACGTTCATTGACAGAGTTAGAGTGTAGTGATTGGTGGAAGCCTGCCCGCAGAGAGAAGGTACCAGCAGTTTTGCCATGGCAACCTCAGGGTCTCTCAACCGGTTATTCCCCCCCCCCACACACACACATGTATAAGACAACCCCCAATTTTTGGTCTAAAAATTTTAGAAAAACGTATAGTCTTATTACATGAAAAAATACAGTATCTGGAATTCTACAGTATCTGAAGTATTACTACAGTATTACAGTATCTGAAAAAAAAAAGTGCAAAAATACAAGTACTGTAAAGAACAGAGTAATATAGAAGTGAGTGATTGTGAATGATGTATGAATGAGAAATGCATAAATGAGAGAGAAAAAAGCATAGAAATGAGGAATGATAAAAACAGTAAGTTTAATGAGAGAAATAGTTCACTTATGCAGTCTTTCACAGAACAATGCATGGGTTAGTGACTTAAGAAGCATCATGCAAATTGTAACACGGAGGAAGAAAAGCAGAGGTGAGAAGAAAGAATTTGACAATATTCTTTCATGAATGAGGGGAAGGAGTGCTCAATGTGTTCAGAATGCAAGAAGAAATCATGCTTTCCTGGTACAAAGATTAAAGATGTTATTGATACTTATAGAATGGAATAGCAATAAAGAATTTAATTTTGATAGAAAAAACAAATGATTTCAAAGGTGAAACTTTTGGAATGCAAGAGTATATGAAATGAAAACTGAAAGAGCCATGAATTCAGATGAGTCAATGCATGGGCCAGGTAAGAAGAACAGTGTGCAATTTTTAGATGTCTGGAGTGAATTTGATGAGCAAAATGACATATATATATATATATATATATATATGGCTGATGGATCAAACTTAAATGGATCTGGAGTTAGGCAGCTGAAAAAATTTTGTTCAGTGAGAGAATAGAAGTGCAAAGGTTAGTGGAGCAGAAGCATTTACAGGTAAGTGAATGGGTATAAGAAAGATCAAAGAATGCAGGCTAAAATTTTTAAAAGATGCAATGGTACCTATGAATCCAAGGAAATATTGCAATGTATGTATGTAACTAATGACAGAGGGGCATTAGGAACATATCTTGTTTATTTTTTAACGGTATATATTAGAACACAGAAAAATAAGTAAATAATTAATTTATTGCTGATATTTCGCTGGTGTTATAACCAGCATCTTCAGAGAACAAAAACACAGTTTGTCACAATACGTGAGACTATAAGTCTGTCCACACATTTAATAATGAAATAATTAAATTATACAGAAGTGAAAGTCATCACACTTGCCATTAAACAAGAGATACAGGTTCTGCATTATGAAATCTAGTTATGAATACCATTAACTGTCTTGTCAATTTTCAAATTCCAACAACAAATTTGAATAGAAATCTTCAAGTACTTTAATATCAATAAATAAATGTCAATCAAATAGTTGCAAGTGGAGATGTACTTTTTTAAATCCGAACTCCAGTGTTCAAAATTGTTTTTAATTAAATTTTTTTTCACTACAAAGCTACAAAAAAAGTTCCTTACATAAAAAAAAATAAAAAGCTGGTATTGATAAATTACTATGCGTTAAAGAGTTCTTGATAATAGTAAATGTAATAAAAATCTTACAAAACTTGGATAAATGGGGTGGTGGCGCAATGGTAGCACATCTGACTCCAGATCAGAAAGTTGCGTGTTCGAATCATGTCTAGCTCAAGGAAGTTCTTTGTTTTTAATCACAATTTTATAGAAATTGTGATTTCTATTTCGGAACTTTAAGTTTTCTAATTAGTAATGTTGCCGGCCTGGTTGGCCAAGTGATTAGCATATCTGCTCTCCAGGCAAAAGGCTGCGGGTTTGAATCCCACCATGGGCATGGATGTTTGTAATTGTCTGTGAAAATACTAGTGGTAGTCGGCAGTAGAAGGTAGTCGGTGGTAGATGAAGGTAGTTGCGATTGGTGGAGACAGAGTTGTAAAGTAGTTGCCCTCCCTCGATGAGTCTTTGGACTCCCTGGAGGGATTATTTAATAATAATAATAATAATAAAAAATAATATCCCATCCCTCAAATTATTTTCTATATTAATATACAAATTAAACAGCAACAGATCCAATAAAGAGCCCTACAGCACTCCACTGCTCACCTTAAAGAACTGTGCTCCACCATACACTACTATGGTGTTTGTCTACCAGCCATCCTCTTATCCATGTCCTCAAGCTTGAGGCCAATTTAACTCATTCACCACTCTCCATTCACATCTAAGTACTATTCTTTTCTGTTGGTCTTTGTAGCCCGATAAAAATGCATATCTGCTGAGAAATTTCTTCCGGAACAGAGAGCATAAAAATGTGATTTCTTGAATGGCTTAATATGGAGTAAAGCTCACTTTTCACAGGGTTTGACATATTAATGGCCTGTTAAAACTGCATTCGGTTATGTTTTGTATAATAGAACTATTGGTAAATATTTTTTGAGGTCACTTAAGGGTCAAAGCTAGATAACTGGGAGGGACTGCCACATATCAATTAAATAATGTGAAGAAACATCTTACCACAAAACCTTTTAAAGAATCGGGAGAATCATCTGGGCTTCTGATTTCCTAATGTCTCCCTTCTTACTTTTCATGGACCATACTGTTAGAAGGTATTTATCTGAATGCTGAACAAAGACAGGCTGACAATTTGGATTCAGTCAAACAAACTGTATTCTTATGGACTTAATCCAGAATACAACATGGTATAACATGATAAAATTTCATACTGGCTGGGGCTTTGTCCAGTTAAATAAGACTCAGAGAACAAGGGGGGGGGGACAGTAAAGTCGGCTACTGGAACAAACTCCAAACTACCATCAGCAGAACTGACACCATCAACATACGACATCTATGCAAGTGGAACTGGCAAAAGGACAAGAAGAACCAGGAAAGCACATGATGCAGTATGTTCTGCAAGAATAGAAAAATCAGGTGATCAAAGACTGGAAACCACAGATGAAAGTTCTGAGATAGATTAGGAAAATGAACAGGTGGCAGCCTGGTGATGCTGAAACAGACAATGAGATTCTTCTAAATCACCACTACCTGATGTTAAATTGATGCAATAATGATCAGGGAAAAAGAAGGAGTAGCTTTAGTAATCAAACACTAAACATAACATAAGGTTCTTGAATGGCAGGCAATATCAAACAGTGATTTTTTCAAAATATAAAAATAGGAAATTGAACAAGGAAACTTATTTGTGTCTGTAGTCCAACAGAAGAAGATTCTACTAAAGAAGAAGGGAAGGAATTTTTTCAATCAGAGAGGGCAGGTGACAAAGAAAAATAAAGTAATCCTTGTTTATCTTAATAGCAGAGCAGTTGATAAATATAAGACAGAAATGTTTTGTGAAAATTTGGAGAAAAAGAGCATAGCTAATAATAATGATAAGCAGCTGCTGGATTTATGTTCAGGATACAGACATTACTAATACTATGTTCCAAAGTCACACTGACTATGTTATTGTTGATGGCGATATCTTCATACTGGTTTATGACAGAGCAATGCAGATTTAAAACAGGAAGTGGTCAAGATTTAGTTTTGAGTAGAATAAAAAGGAATATCATACTGAAAAGAAAAGTGTGTATATTTTAAAATGAATCAAAGTCAAGATGCTTTCAGAGATGAATTGTAGACTAGACCTAAATATACAAATATTAAGAAAAAAATGAGTTTGAAGACAAGAACTGAAACAAGACACCCAGCAGCAAATGGTGAAGAAAATATTAATTCAGCCAGGAAAGCACATGAAGTGTGTTTTGCAAGAATAGAAAAAAATCAGAACTTTATGGTGGATCCAGGTGCCTAGCAGCAAGTAAATCAACATGTGCTTGGAGAGAATAAAGATTAAAATATAAGAAAGAAAGTAGCACGTAAAAGCAGCTGAAGAAGTCATCATGGGAAGACTTTTGGTAAGAATATAGAAGATAAATATCATGAAGATGACAAAATGTTCTTGAAAGAACATTTTGTCATCTTCTTGGAAAGAGAACTGTAAAAGGAATTAGAATTGGAAAGAGAACTGTAAAAGGAATTAGAGATGATAAAGGCAACATAAAAACTGAAGATAAAGATATTCTACATGTGGGAGTAATTACTTCGAAAGACTGTAAAATGAAACAAGCAGTAAACAGCACAGTGATAGAAAACATTCAAGAGAAATTCAGTCAAAGGAGCAAATATCGATATATCAGGTAGAAAAAGCTAACAAGTGAAATGTAGAAAGACAGCTGAAGTAGATGATATCATCAGCATCAAATTCCTGATATGTACACCTAGGGAGTGTACAGGATAATTATGATAGTATTACATGAAAAAGTTACACAATTACTAACTTCTGATCAATAATTTTCCTCCAAATTAATCTGTTATCTCTCAAGACTCAAATATTATCAGATCCTATATTTCTGTCTTGACAGATGACAGATTAATTTGGAGGAAAATTATTGATCAGAAGTCAGTAATGGTGTAACTTTTTCATGTAATACTATCATAATTATCCTGTACACTCCCTAGGTGTACATATCAGGAATTTGATGCTGATGATATCATCTACTCCAGCAGTCTTTCTATATTTCACTTGTTTGTTAGCTTTTTCTAAATCGATATATGCTCATCTGAATGTTTTTCCACTTGAATGTTTTCTACCACTGTGCTGTTATTGCTTGTTTGATTTTGCAGTCTTTCAAAGTAATTACTCCCACGTGTAAAATATCTTTATCTTCGGTTTTTAATCCATTTACATCTTGGTCCTCCTCTGGGTAATTTTCCTGCCAACTTGGCAACGAACACTTGTTCTGCTAATCTTTCCACTCCCATTCTGTTTAAGTGGCCATACCATCTGAGATTAGCTCTACTAACACATTCCTGAATGCTAACAATGGCAAGTTCTTTCCTAATATCCTCATTTTTAATGTGACACTGCCATTGATTCCATCTATTCACTCCACTAATCTTTCTCACAACACTAATATCAGCATTACTAATTCTGTTATCTATATCCATATTTAATTTATTATCTTCACTAAATGTGCCTAAATAGCTGAAATGTTTTACTTGTTCACCATTCAGGATACAGTTCATGTTTTCAATGTTTCCACCTATTTTCATTGTCTGTCTTTTTATTGCTGATTTTCATAACAAATTTATTGCAACAGTTATTCAATTTTGTCAGGGGAATCTTCCAGACTTGTGCTGGATTTATTCAGAAGTATAACATTATCTGCATAAGCAAAGAGATAAGATTAACATCCCCAATTTTAATATCAGATTCAATACCACTTTCCTTCATAATGCGATTCATATAGATAATAACAGTGGAGATAATGTGCACCCTTGTCACACACCAGATTTTACTTTAAACCATCTTCCTATACCTCCTTCAATTCTAACTGCTGATTTACAGCTTAAATAGAGACTATATATTGATCGATATAATGTCCTATTTATACCATATAACTGTAGCATTTTGAAGAGCACTTTGTCATATGCCTTTTCCCGATCAACAAAACTTAAATACAAATCCTTGTTGATGAATGTTTCTTTTTCGACCATTATATATTATAAGATGATATAAACTGGGTTTAATAGGTCGGAGGTTTTTGATACATAATATTTAGTTTACTAGTTTCGCCATCTGACTGGTGGTTTCGTCTGGGCAAGATAACTCTATACAAAACAGCTTAAAGAACAAAAAAAAAAAAAAAAAAAGAAACTTAAATTACATCTAATACATAACTGAATGGATGAAAAATATCAAATTCATATGAACCGTTACATGAATGCTCCACACATTCATGTAACGGTTCATATTAATTTGATATTTTACAATACAGTGGTATCTCACTAATCCGAACTAATAAAAACTGCGCTCGTTCAGATTAGCGAATTTCCCCCCCAAGAGGCAACAATAACTAGCGTTTAAGACAAAAATAATCAGATTCTAATGGTACATCAATTTAATTCTGTAAATAAATTAACTGATAGAAAAAATGCTACTGTACTGTAATATAAAACTTAAAAAGATAATACAGTATGCAAGTTAATTTTAGTAAAATATTTAGTTTGTATTTACCTCTATTGTTGAGGATTCTGATTTAATAAAATTGCATAGTTCAGTAATAACTTAATTTGCATAAAAAATATCACTTTCTTGTACACAACACACAAAAAGTTTCACAAAATAATACAAAAAAGTTTTTTTAAATTTCTTTTTAAAAAAAGTCACTGATTTTCTTTTGCTTCTTGGAAGCTAAACTTTTTTCGAATGCTTCTTCTCGGAGCTGCATTAGCAATAAAATTTTGTCGAATGGCGTATCATTCTGCTTAGCCCATTGTATACACATATTAAAACTGCCAACTGCTTCTTCGTGTTTTACTTTTTTTTCTTAGAGTTGAAGGCCACAGTTTTTTTCCGCTTTTTGTATATCATTCTAGTTATCTTCGTAAATTCTAGAAGGCCACAGTTTTTTCCATAACGCTCGACACAGTGATTCATGCCGACAATACAGTACGTACTGTACAGCATGAAAAAGCAAACGTGAACACACAATAAATCAAAATAGGCCTACAGTGTAACCATACAATCGACAGTATGAAAAAAAATATATACTGTACTGTAATAATAATAAAATAAATAATAATAGTTAAAATAATAATTATTAAATAAAAATAATAGCACACAAAATAATAATACGTAATAAATAAAACTTTTTTTCTTTCAAACCGCAGTTCAGATTACTGGAGGGTTTGGACTAGCGAGATACTACTGTATATGAATATACAATATGAATTTGATATTTCATATTTTACACACACCATGCGTTCGTGTAACAGTTCATATGAATTTGATATTTTTCATCCATTCGGTTATGTATTAGATGTAATTTAAGCTTTTTTGTTCTTTAAGCTGTTTTGTATAGAGTTATCATGCCCAGACGAAGCCACCAGTCAGATGCCAAAACTAGTAGGCTCTAACATTATGCATCAAAAATCTCCAACCTATTAAATTAAAGTTTATATCATCTTATAACAAATCCTTGTTATATGCCCAAGATTTCTCAACTATTTGGCTTAAAGTGAAAATCTGATCCTGACGACCTCTATTTGGCATCAATCCAGCTTATTCTTCTCCATACTTCCCTTTCATAATTTTGCTTACCATTTCTCATGTATACTTGAATAAATCTTACCAGAAACATTCAGTAGGGAAATATCTGTAATTCTCACATTCGATTTTATTTCTCTTTTTATAGATGGATAATATGAGAGTTTTGCTCCAATCCTCTGGAATTCAACCCTCTGACCAGGCCTCAGAATTATGCAATGCATCACTGTAAAACTTTTACAGTACCTCCACATTTGAGCAATTCTGGCCGAATTTCATCTACTCCAGCATTTCCACATTTCAGGTTTTTTGATGATGTTTTTCTACTTTAAGTATGGATACGTATTTCTGACTGCATTCCTATTGGGAGTTTTCTACTATCGTGCTGACAATGTTTGTTCCGTTTAGCAGTCTTTCAAAGTAATTACTCCAAATATCTAAATTATCTTTATCTAGTCTTCATGTCACCTTTATCATCTAAGATTCCTTTGACAGCTTTTTCCTCCATTTCTAAACTTTTCAATAGCCTTCAGAATATTCTGCCCTGATATTTATTTTCTATGTTCTTACCAAAGTCTTCCCATGACTTATTTAGCTAGTTTTACATAGTGCTTTGATTTCTTGCATTTTTCTCTATATTCCATAAGAGCACGAGCTGACTTACTTGCTAGGAACTTTCAGTATGCTTTCTTCTTTTCCTTGACTGCCACTAACTTCCTGAGTCCAGCATGGAGTTCTGATTTTTCTATCCTTACAGACAACCTCACCACATTCCTTTCTGGCTGAATCAATCAATGTTTTGCTAAGGATTTGCCACTGAATCTCCAAGGTTTGGTTTATGTTTTCAAATTTTTTCATTTTTTCTTGAATAATGTTTGTGTATTTGAGTCTACAGTTCACCTCTGAAAGCTGCTCAACCTTGATACATTTCAAAACTTTCTTACACACACTTCTTTTGAATATGAAATTCAATTTCATCCTGCTCAAAACTAAATATTGATCGTTTCCTATTTCGAATCCTCTGCATATACTTTACTGACCTGAACCAGTGAGGAAAACATTGCTATCAACTATAACATATTCAATGAGACTTTTCTTATTTCTTGTATCTTCTTTCCATGTGAATTTATGCACATTTTTATGTTGGAACATGGTGCAAGTAATAACTAATCCATGTCCTGAACAGAAATCCAGCAGACATTTACCATTATTATTAGTGTTAGATCCTGAATGCAGAGCTTTACAAGTAAATTCTTTATTCAGGATTTAACATAATAAACTACTACTAATTAAGTAGATATCTGCACATCAGCTAATAATTATAAAGTCTTGTTTTATGTCTTGTAATAATGTATAGTCCATGTGTGCAATATAGTGAGAGTTATTGTTAGGTTATTTGTAATTCCCAAGTAAGCTGTCTAGTACATTGCGAAATTCTGAGAAAAATTATAAGTAGCAATCCGGAATAATCGCGTATAATCGGTACGAGTCGAGCATAGCGATGGAGGCTATACCTACGTGGAAATATGACGTCAGAGCGTCTACCTAGAATAATGTAACCGGACAGGTTAGCGAGAGTGTAGGATCACCCAAGGGGCATGAATGATGGGGTTCGTGGGTTGGCGCCCGAATAGGGCGAATAAAAGACGAAGCACGCTGTTTTAAGGGGCTTTTTTGACCTTTTGATCTACGGGTGCGGATTCGAGTTTTAGGGGGAGTTTGTCGGAGGATTCGCGAGAGAGCGGAGGGTTGACTACGGGAATGACGGAGGGCAGGTTCTTTTCTTGAGAATGCTTGAAGATTTTCAAGCGGAGCTGATCGCAATATGACGGCCTATGTGGAATCAAGCCTTAACAGAATGTCCCATTGGAGAAAGTTTCCTGCGGAGCGGTAGACAGCACGCAACAGTCGGAAACGATTAGAAGAAAAAGCGTAGTACATCGCCAGGCGCAAAGACAGCTGAAGAATATGCAGTAAGGTAATCCAGACCTACATGAGATGGCAGCATGAAATCTGAGAAGATCCGGTAATGTAAGAGTTTTCGTTCTATGTTAAAAATTTGTTTAGAAGAACAAGAAATTTGTGTGTGCTGTAACTAAAGGACACCAGTAGAGAACTTTTAGTGAGAATTTGACTGAATTAATTAAGTCCTTGTGGAACAAAGAAGAGTTGTTAAATAGGCAGTGATTTGTGAATGGCTAGACTTGCTTAAATGAAATTTAAGCAAGTCTAGCCTTTCACAAATTACTCACAGAATACTTATTGAACACTTTCATTGATAGAGTATTAATGAAAGTGTTCAATAAGTATTCTGTGAGTAATTTGTGAAAGGAGTTATATAGTAGTAGTATTATGCTTAAACCTAATCCTTTCATAATTGAAGGATTTAATTTGTTCTGATTCATTGTGATTTAGTATAACCCTTAACTTAGAGTGAATTTTGATCCATTGAGTATTTAAACTTAAATAACTGTAAAATGTTTTATGTTTTTCCAATAAACATGCTTTGTACCTTATACCTGAGTTATGCCTGATTACGAATTCAAACCACCACTTATGAAATTGAACCTTTTTGGCAGGAAGGAATTTAGATATAATTGTTTAAGTGAGATTCGGTCTACGACTGCTAACTGAATCTGCACAGTGCTAGCGTGAGATAAATTATTGTGTGTATCCTTTTAAATTGTGAATTATTTCCCCTGAACAAGAGTCTCTTCTGTTATAGGATATTATTGGCTGGCACAGCGAAATATAAATTTTGCCAATATCCGAAGAGGAAATAAATCTGAATTAGTATTTTAGGAGCACGACAATAGATTAGAAGGAGAGTTATTATAGAGGTCGAATAAGATATAACATAGAGAGATAGCGACATAACAATAGAGTAGCCAGTAGGACTTTGATTGTACAAAGTTTTGAGTAAGCTAAAGGATAGATTCTAGAGACAGTAAATTAATGTATGATAAGATTAAACTTACGATTTACGAATAACATTATATGAAAGTAAGGATATAACAATAACACAGCAACGAATTTCAGATTTAACATTAGCTTTGCACTTTTCTCCAAATTTTCCTAAAGCATTTCTATATATCTGGAAATTATTTTCTACTCTGCTGTTTATTATTACGACTCCTGGAGGTGTCATGTAATAATAATAATAAATATATTTTTGTATCTTCTCTGAGTCACACCTATTATGTTGATCTGATATTTATCCAATTCTTCTGCATTTACTTTCCATTGATTCTTCTTATGTTGACAGTACCAATCTTGAGCTCTTTTGATGTTGAGTTGGGATGTGTTTCAGGATTTGTTCCAGTAGCTAATTTTTTGCTGTTCATCCTGGTTCTCTGGTGAAAACAATGGGGGGGCCCCCTTGTTTAACCAGGTGAGGCCTCAGCTGGCATGAAATTCTGTCATGTTGTACCATCATTTTACATCGTGGTTTAAGCCAATACAATTTAGTCAGCTAAATCTCAAATTGCTAGGCTCTCCTCATTCATTCAGGATCCAGTTAGATGCCTAGCGGGGTGCACCACAAGAAGGTGAGGATTGGACAGACATTAGGTCAGAAGCCGTAGCCGGTTCTCCATATTCCTTTAAAAGCTATGTAGAGGTCTTCTTCCAGTTATACAGCTTTGACCCTTAAACCCCTCAGGATATGGGATTTTTGTTATTTCTTGTATCTTCTCTTCATGTGAATTTCTGCACACAAGTTCTAATAGTCTAATTCCTTATTTACATGTTTGATCATTTCAATCCAATCTTCCTCTTTCATGCTTACATTCTCTTCCTGATTAATATACACTATCTTACTTTTGGCATGAAAAACACTTTTAGAACTTGCTTTCCTAATGTTTCCAGCATTATCTTTCTCCATTCTTGCTTATAACCAGCAAACTTCTCATTTTTGTGAATAAAGACATGTTCACATGCATGCCACCTTGTATTAATCATTAGCTTATGATTAATATGAGGTGTATAGTAAAACTATACACCTCATACTTTAATCATTAAAACATTGTTTTTTACTACTGTATAATAAAACATCAATATAAAGTTTCAAATAACATCATCTTAAAAAAAACTGAATACTCAAGATGAAACTATCTTATGAACTAAACATATTACAGTCATATTCAACCAAAAATACTTAAATATAGATGTATAAAAAAAGTTTTATAGTGGCTATATTAAAGTTTTAGACAGCATAAGTCAGATAACATGAACAAATTCCAGCTGATTAGAGCAGAATCTCATAGTACCCATCTATAAAAAGGGAAATAAAAAAAATGAAAAGATCAGAGAAATCTTCTTACTAAGCATTCCAGGCAAGATTTCATTTAAGAGACATTTACAAACACATTTAAGAGACTAAAAATAAGTGTGGAAAGAAAACTTGAAGAACAAGCTGTGTTCATGCTAAATAGTTGTCAAGATCAGATTTCACTTTAATACAAGTCACTGAGAAATCATGGGAATATAGCAAGGATCTAGACTTAAGTTTTGTAGATCTAGAAAAAGTATAATAAGGTAACAAATGAAAATCTGTTTTGAAGCACTACAATTATATTGTGTAAATGGGTATATATTACACATTGAGCAATACCATCAAGTCTACATCTGAGTTGTAATTCAGTAGTCAGAATTGAAGGAGGTACAGGAAGAGGCTTATGTCAAATTAAGTGTGAGAGAAGGGTGCACATTATTTCCACTGATATTCATCATTTATGAGTCACATTATGAAAGAAAGAGGAATTAGGCTTTATATTAAAATTGGAGATATTCAATTAAGCTCTTTATTCCTAAACAAACCTAATAGAAAACTGCAGGATTCCTTAACTAAACTGAATAATGGTTGTAAAAATTAAAACTATGAAAACAGGCATAAACATGCATTCTCAATGTAGAATCTACAGAAAACAAGTAAAATGTTTCAGCTATTTAGGAACAATTTTTTTTGAAGGCAGTAAATTATATATAGAAATAGATAACAGAATTGGCAAAGCTGATATGGTAGGAATCAGCTGATTAAATTTATATGGAGTAAGAAAAACAAGTCAAAATACTAAACCAGCTATAGTTGAAACAAATTTTAACTTTTGGATGTAAGAGCTTGATTAGAAATAAAACAGCTGATCGAACACTATAGACCATAGTTGAGAGGTAAGATTAGGAGAGTAAACGGGTGGCTTCAATGGCAAGAATCATATGAAAAATAAGGATATTATGAAGGAAGTTGATATTATATTCTTAGTATTCAGGAGTGTGTGAGCAGAGCTAACCCCAAGTGATATTGTCACTTAAGCAGAATAGGAATGGAAAGATTAGCAAAACTAGTGTTCTGTGCTAGGATGGCAGGAAAAAGACCCAGAAGAAGACCAAGATCTAGGTAGAGTGATACAACAAAAAGTGCCACCGAAGTATAAGATCTGATAATGCTGGAGTACTCATAAGATTAAGATCTGATAATACTGAAGTCCTGATAAGTTTAATTTAGATGAAAATTGTAAATAGGAAACAGGCAGCTGGAAGTTTTTCCACTTAGTTATACTATAAATTAAAGATGCTAAGAAATTATATTCTTAGTTTAATCCTTTATCCAAGTGTAAGCAAACAAAGTTTGTACCTGAAGTAATTTTAGGACTGAGTAACTCGTACATAGAAGCTAATGACTTCACATCACTTGTCTTAGTATTATAGGATACTAAGACAATAATGCAAAGCATTATTGTCTTATGGACATGTATAATGCTATGCATTATGGGAAGGGCCACTATCCAAACTGTTTCGATCTTTACTGAGGTCTCATCAGGAGCTAGACCCAGAAGTGATACAAGATTGAAGTAATGCAGAAGTCGTAAATATTACAGAAGTGCACACATGGAAATATGAATTCTGCATTACTTCAACCTTGGTATCACTTCTGGGTCTGGCTTCCACTGATAAGACCTTAATAAAGGTCAAAACTGGACCAGGTAGTGACCCTTCCCATAATGCTATGCATTATGGGAAGGGCCACTACCCAGACCAAAGCACATATCCATAAAGATATGTGCTTTGTATTATGGGATACTCAGGCAAGTGATGTGAAGTCATTAGCTTCTATATATGAGTTGCCCTGTCCTGAAATAACATCAAGTGCAAACTTTATTTGCTACACTAGGATAAAGGATTAAACCAAGAATATACTTTGTTGGCATCTTTAATTTATTATCATTACATGACACCTCTAGAGAGTCCAGGGACTCATCGAGGGAGGACACCTACTCTACAACTCTGTCTCCACCACTCAATCCACCAACTAAAGCAAACTGCATCATCTACACCAACCATCTACCTATTATAGGAAACCCAGAAGTGATACCAAGGTTTATGCCACAACTTATTATAGGAAATAGGTTGCAACATAAACTTTCAAGTAGTACTATCACAATATCCTACTTTTAAAAGGTACATGTCAGTAATTTGATGATTATAGTAAATGTTTTAAAAATAAGTTCAGCAACATAGTAATTTTAAAAATGCTACTTATGTAAATTAAAAAGATCACAATAAATCTCCAGTTTTTTTTTCATTTTTAGCACCAGTGCAAAACAGCAGCACTACAAAAAAAATAATAATAATAATAATAAAGTAGAAAAAATAACTCGGCACAGTCTTTTTGGAAAAAAAAAAAAAAAAACTACCTATAGCATGCATAGTCTGATAACTATAGTAGACTATGCATATGATCAACTGTACCATTATGACATTAATTAGGTTTTATGATTACTTAGCTGTACACACCACTGAAGATAACATGCTCAGAAGATAAAAGAAAGCAAATTTTAACCACAGAAAGCATTGCAAGACAAACATCAATATCAATGAACAAGTTTTTTTTTTTTCATTATCAATATTTGAAAAAACTTGAAGGCAATTTAATGATAACTTAACAGTGAATATTCCGAAAGGCAGTCCTGTTTATTTCTAAAAGTCACTTGCAGCACATGATCTTTTAATTTGCCAAATCCATCTATTTATGGACAACATTCAAATTCAACCAATTTCTTCCACGAGTTCATAGGATTCCTTTCATGTAATTTAAATTATGAAGAGACTGTCCATTCTGCAAAAATTAGGAAGACATGGAATAGCCAACTTCATCAACAAATTGAGACCTTCCTATATATCATTCAATCTACAACAAAAATTATTCAATTTTGTTGTAGTTGTACTCTCACAGAGTACATATTCATTGTGCTTGTTTATATTCATCCATTGTACTCTCACAGAGTACATATCATGCACAGAACTTAATGTTTCATAGTCATCAACATTGTTGTTTGCATAATTTGAACCCTTTTGTATTGCTTTTTAATGGTTCCTTTAAGTCTACAACAATCCTGCTCTGACGATAATTATCAGAGTAGGATTGATAATTTTAGTTAATATGGAGTGATTATAATCGCTCCATATTACTAAGTCAATGACTATTTGTTCCCATTAATATCATCTCAATTCACTCAAAAATAATGGAGAAGGTCATTCTTTGCAACTCAGTTGCAGTTTTGTTGATTACAATACATTGCATCCTCTTTTTCATGTGACAACCCTTGTAGTACTCAAATATTCTAAACAAAAATTTCCAGAATGCTTTAAACATAAAGCTTTTTTCAATTTCAATGAACAAAGATCAATTCACCTCCCTTATTTTTAATAGAAAAATTGGATTGATTGGATCAATTTCTGTTCTAGTGCAAAGTTATACCTATAACTTTATGAATGTGATGTGTTTGTACAATGGTTTCCTTGGCCTTCAAAAAAACTTTGTGTCCTCCACCATTCACCCTCTCCTCATGTACAAATCTTGACATTATATAAATCCCAAATCTATACAACCTTAGAACACTGCAGTTAAATTTGGGATGGGGCACCAAAAACTTCCCTAAAAACTGACCAATGCTACCCAGAAAGAAAAAGGTAAACTAGTTGATAGTAAACTGCCCTCCTCCACTCAGACTCCAATTAGCAGTTTGTAATAATGCATCATTTCATTAAAATGATATTCATAATAAGCATTTATTGATAAGATGGACATGAGCATGTGACATCCATTAATATAATCTGCAAAATTATAATATTATAATCTTGTGTATTAAATCATAAGATGAAAAATCAGCAAACTTCTAGACTGTTTTTTCAAGATTATAATAATGGATGTCACATGCTCATGTGACATCCATGGTTCTCTATTATTTGGCTTTTGTTTTTTATATATAGCAGAGCAGGTTTTTTTCTTCCTTAAAGAAAAATAGGTTCAGTTTATAAATTAATTTAGTTTTTCCATATTATATATATAATGATAAGTATAAAATGCATAAGTGATGGAAACTTTACTTGAGAAATAGTAACAGTGATAATTTAAAGAACTAACAATACCTCATCATAAATTTCCAGGAAGACATTCTTTACACCAACAGGTAAATAACTAAAAAGAAAAATTATTTAAATTTTCATATTAAATAACATTCATTAACAGAAAAAATATTACAGAACAGTTAAATTTTATTTATTTATTTATTTTTAAATTCTGCTTCGTGCAATAAAAATAGTCTATAAAAAGTAATGAATTCACACAAGTATTGTACTAATTTTGTACCAATTTTGTACTAATAAATATTGTACTAAATATAAAAAATAAAAAGAAAGAAAGAAATATTTACAGAAATCAACATGCAAAACAGTGTCAGCTCTTACTAAAAAAAGACAATCATAGAAAAAAAAATATTCATAAAAATATTCAGACTTTTCTGTAGTACTACAGAATTCAACAATATGCTACTAAATGAAAATATCCAAGAATCTCACCAACTACCTTCCAATACTGTCAATACTGAGTCAATACAGAATATTTTGTAAACAAGCTTCCTAGTTATTCAAGTTGAAAACTGAGTACTGTTAAGTACATCTTTGCTGTTCTTCCTATTCTTTAAAATATTTTTCCACCACCTCCTTACCTCAGTACAGTTTATCAGTATCCCAGTTGAATACTAAGTATCAAAATGAAACAGTACATTTAAGATTAAATAAAAATGGAAAAACTAAATTAATTTATAAACTGAACCTATTTTCTTTAAGGAAGAAAAAACCTAGTCTGCTGTATATAAAAAAAAAAGCCAAATAATAAAGAACCATCACAGCAAAACTTATCCATAAAAAATCTGAATAGCTGATTAAAGAAAGAGCAGCAAATATTCCATTATCAAAGCAACTTTTGCAGCAGTTATGTATTTTTTTTTCTTGTTTTTTTTTATTTTTAAATAGCAATCCTACCTAAAATACACTAATGTCATAGGTACACAATGGCATTTACCAATACAGTATACACCAATTCTATCTATTACCATAAGTCACACTTTCATGATCACGTTTTGCAGTGTTCACAAATCCTTTGGAAAAACATAAGCCTCACTCAAAATAAAAAAAAAAAGTTTTAAATGCAAATACCTGTTCAAAGAGAATCCTGGATGCCCTGCTACACCATCCTAATTTAAAATGGAATTGGAGAGATTGGATCTCAATCCTTCTCAAGATCTTTAACTCATATATTATTCTCATTACCATTTTTTAATCATTATTCTGGTTTCAATTTGTACAATGTCATCTTTCAAGCATACTTTATCTGTTAACTGATTACTTTATTCTCCCTTGTTTAAAACTACACTTGAATAATAAATAACCAGGTTTTCGCTCATGTTATTTTTATTTATTTATTTATACTACATGTATTTCCTCAACATATTCTATTATTTACATGGCTAACAGCATCTTCAGGAGATTGCTAAACATAAGTAAAATAAAACAGACAAAAAATAAATAAATAAACATTTTCCAACAGCTGTTAATATCTATAAATTGAAAAGACTGGAATGATAGTTTAATCATAAGTATCACTAAATAGAAACCAAGGAATGATCCTCCTATGCCAGCAATCATATACAAAGTTTTATACAACAATGTGGAGATTGCACACAACGTACCTAATAATACTCATGATTAAACTATCATTTCAGTCTTCAATTTATAGATATCAGTAGCTGTTGGAAAATGTTTATTTATTTATTTTGTTGTTGGTTTTATTTACATTAAGCAACCATCTGAAGATGCTTTAATTATTAATTGACTTAAGGAATTCACAACGTACAATAGAATACAAATTAAATTAAACTTTAATATATATTTCCAATATTTCGGCAAATTCACGTTGCCATTTTCAAAGGAACTTAAAAGAAAGACACGTGCATGCAGGCACTACATACACTAAATGAGGACAAAGCAGGAAGCTATCATTTCTCCTAAAAGTCCAGATGGTACTAGCAGGCTATGCAGGTATTCTTGGCCGTTGGGCTGAAGGTCTCATGATGGACGTCTCCCAAATTTGGGGCAGTCTCATGCAACCAAATTTGTTGAGGTGTGGCATGTTTCTTAGGGCTGAGGCTGATTCCTTGAAAAGTCTTTCAAACTTGCTATGGTGTATTATTGTGGCTTTTTTCCACCATATTCAGTGACTTGTATCCAGAGGTCTGCAAGACCAGAGTGGCTATACTGCTGAAAACGGATGTAGTCCTTGTGTTCTGAAATTCTGATATTCGCTATCCTGCCTGTTTGGCCAAAGTAGGACAGCTTACAGCTGCAAGGAACCTGGTATACACCAGGTAGGTCTAGGGGAAGTTGTTGGTCTTTAGTGGAGTGGATAAGGGATGCCAATTTTCTATATGGTCTGTAATAAGAGATCAAGTCATGTTTTCTTAAGATTTTGGTCATTTTTCTGAGGTGCCTCGGATGAAGATAATGGTGACGGATTTAGAGTAATCCTTGTTGTGAAGGGGGTGGGTTGTGAATTACTGGTTTCAATATTTTTTGGATTTTTTCGCAGGGTTAGCCATTGGCTGAGAAAGTGTTGAGGATGTGATTTAGTTTAGTGGTCGGCATTGTCATTTGAACATTTCTCATCATCATCATCAAATTCCTGCCATGTACCCTCAAGGGATGTACAGGATATGATAGTACTACATGAAAAAATTACATCATTACTAACTTCCTATCTACAATTTTCCTCCAAATCAGTCTATTACTTGTCAAAACTCCAACATTATCAGATCTTATATTTCTATTGTTTAAGGCACTTTGTACCGTATCAATCCACCTATATCTTCATCTTCCTCTGAGTCGTTTTCCTACCAACCTGGCAAAGAACACTTGTTTTGCTAATCTTTCCTCTCCCATTCTATTTAAGTGACCATACCATCTGAGATTAGCTCTGCTAATGCATTCCTGGATGCTGACAATGACAAGTTCTTTCCTAATATCCTCATTTTTAATATGATATTGCAATTGATGCCATCCGTTCACGCCTCTAATCTTTCTCAGGACTCTCATATCTGCAGTCTCTAGTCTTTGATCAAGTGTTTTACTTCTAACCCAGATCTCAGATCCATAAGTTAAAACTGGTTTGAACACCGTCTTGTATACAGCTAATTTAGTGTTATGACTAATTTCTCTCTTATTCCATATGAATTTATTCAATTGACTTCCCACCATACCAGCTTTGCTGATTCTGTTGTCTATTTCTATATTTAATTTACCATCTTCACTAAAAATCGTGCCTAAGTAGCTGAAATGTTTTACTTGTTCCACAGGTTCTCCATTCACAACACAGCTGACATTTTCAATGATTCTGCCTATTTTCATTGTCTTTGTCTTTTTACTGCTGACCTTCATACCATATCTATTACAACAGTTATTCAATTTAGTCAGAGAATCTTGCAAACTTGTAGCGGATTTATTTAGAAGTATAACATCATCCGCATAAAGCAAAGCGCTGACATCAACATCTCCAATTTTGATATCATGTTTAATATCACATTCCTTCATAATGTGATCCATATAGATAATGAATAACAGAGGGGATAATGTACATCCTTGTCTCACACCAGATTTAACATTAAACCATCTTCCTGTACTTCCTTCAATTCTAACTGCTGACTTACAACTCAAATAAAGACTAAGTATTGCTTGATATAATGCCCCATTGACACCATATAACTGCAGCGTATTGAATAGCTTCTCTCTTGGCACCTTGTCATATGCCTTTTCCAAATCGACAAAACTCAAATACAGATCTTTGTTATATTCCCATGATTTCTCCACTATTTGTCGTAAAGTGAAGATCTGATCCTGACATCCTCTATTTGGCCTAAATCCAGCTTGTTTTTCACCAGCTTTTCTTCCACAATTCTTCTCAACCGTTTCTCAAGTATACTTGCATAGATCTTGCCAGGAACACTCAGTAGGGAAATACCTCTGTAATTCTCACATTCAGCTTTATTTCCCTTTTTATATATGGGCACTATGAGAGCTCTACTACAATCATCAGGAATTCGTCCCTCTGTCCAGGCTTTCTGAACTATGCAGTGCAGCCACTGTAAGACTTTTAATATCATCTACTCCTGCTGCCTTTCCACATTTCAAGCCTTTGACGGCTTTGTCTACCTCAAGTATGGATATGTATTCCTGACTGCATGCCTGGTCAGTGTTTTTTTTACCACTGTGCTGTCATCACTGCTTGTTTCATTTAGCAGTTTTTCAAAGTAATTACTCCATACTTCAAGGATATCTTTTTCCCCTGTTTTCATGTCACCTTTATCATCTCTAACTCCTTTTACAGTACTCTTTCCTCCATTCCTAAGCTTCTTCAACAACCTCCAGAATATTTTGCCACCTTCTTGATATTTATTTTCTATATTCTTGCCAAAGTCCTCCCATGACTTTTGTTTAACTAGTTTTACACAGTGTTTTGCTTTCTTACATTTGTCTCTGTATTCTCTAAGAGCAAAAGCTGACTTATTTGCCAGGAACTTTTGATATTCTATCTTCTTTTCCTTCACTGCCTCTTTAACTTCCTGTGTCCACCAGGGAGTTCTGATTTTTTTATCCTTGCAGACAACCTCACCACATGCCTCTCTGGCAGAATCAGTCAATGTTTTCTTCAGAGTTTGCCACTGAATCTCCAAGGTTTGGTTCTTGTTCTCAAACTCTTTCATTTTTTTTCAATAATCTTTCTGTATTTTAGTCTACAGTTCACATCTAAGAGCTGCTCAACTTTTATTCGCTTTAAAACTTTCTTACATGTTATTCTTTTCAATATGAAATTCAATTTTAACCTGCTCAAGACTAAATAGTGATCACTTCCAATTTCAAATCCTCTGCACACTCTGGTGTCCTGCACCAGGGAGAAAACATCACTATCAACAATAACATAGTCGATGAGATTTTTCTTATTCCTTGCCTCTTCTCTCCATGTGAATTTGTGCACATTTTTATGTTGGAACATGGTGTTAGTAATAACCAGTCCATGTCCTGAGCAGAAATCCAACAGATATTTGCCATTATTATTAGCTTTGCTCTTCTCTCCAAATTTTCCCAAAATATTTTTGTATGTCTCACAATCAATTCCTACTCTGCTATTTAGATCCCCAACAAGGACCAACTTTTCCTTTTTCATTGTGTCAGTTGCTTTTTCTAAAGCCTCAAAAAAAAAAAAAAATTCCTCCACTTCTACCTTAGTAGAACCATAGGCACAAATAAGTCTCATTGTCCAGTTTCCCATTCTCATATTTGCCCACATTACTCTACTTGAGACTGACTGCCATTCAAGAAGATTAGCCTCGTATTTTGTGTTGAATACTATGGCTACTCCTTTTCCTTGATTGTCATTGCCTGAATATAACATTTTGTATTTATTGATCAGAAAGATCTCACCAGTTTTGGTCTTTTTTGTTTCAGTCACCGATATTATGTCAATCTGGTACTTATCTAATTCCTCAGCTAGCTCCATCTCTTTGCCATTCAGGCTTCTTACATTGATAGTACCGATCTTTAACTCTGCTGATGTTGAGTTGGGGTTTTCAGATTTGTTCCAGTAGATGACTTTTCGCTGTTCGCCCTGGTGCCCTGGCAAAAACAATGTGGGCCTTGTTTAACCGGGCGATGCCCCAGCCGGCATGAAATTTTGTCATGTTGTACCATCATTTTTTATTTTGGTTTAATCAATAAGAATACAATTTAGTCAGCTAAATCCCAAATTGCAAGCCCATCCTCGTTCGTTCAGTATCAAAGTAGATACCCAACAGGGTGCACCACGAGAAGGTGAGGATTGGACATTAGGTCAGAAACCCTGGTTGGTTCTCTGCATTCCTTTAAAGGCTATGTGGAGGTCTCCTCTCAGTTATACAGCTTTGACCCTTAAGCACCCTTAACATTTGAACATTTATTTTGAACATTTCTATGGAGACTTCTGAAGAGAAAGTCTTAAACTCTACCCCACAAAAACCAACCATATGGCTTCGCTACATTGATGTGTTCACTATTTGGCCACATGGCTCAGACACGCTCCTCTCCTTAACACACTTAAACAACCAACACCCCCATAATCAAGTTCACCCTGGAGAAAGAGGAAAACAACAGCCTTCCTTTCCTAGACACAGTAGTCACCTGCCATCCTGAAGGAACCTTGGTTTTCTCTGTTTATAGAAAAACCACCCATACATTCACCAACAATCCCCCTGCTCCTCACAATAATATGGAGTTATTAAGACCCTATACAACAGGGCTAAACTAATATGTTCAAAGACAATGCCCTAACCACTGAACTAAATCATATCCTCGACACTTTCTCAGCCAATGGCTACCCCCCCCCCCCAAAAAACCAAAAATTATTGAAACCAGTAAACCACAACCCCCCCCCCCCTTCACAACAAGGATTACTCTAAATCCATCACCATTCCCTACATCTGAAGCACCTCAGAAAAAATTACCAAAATCTAAAGAAAACATGACTTGACCTCTTGTTACAGACCACATAAAAAATTGGCATCCTTTATCCACTCTACGAAAGACCAACCACTTCCCCCTAGACCTACCTGGTGTATACCAGGTCCCGTGCAGCTGTAAGCTGTCCTACTTTGGCCAAACAGGCAGGACAGTAAATATCAGAATTTCAGAACACAAGGACTACATCCGTTTTCACCAGTATAGCCACTCTGGTCTTGCAGACCTCTGGATACACGCCACAGAATACAGTGGAAGAAAGTACAATAATACAACATAGCAAGTTCAAGTTTGAAAGACTTTTCATGGAATCAGCCTCAGCCCTAAGAAACATGCCAAACCTCAACAAATTTGGTTGCATGAGACTGTCCCAAATTTCGGAGATGTACATCAGCAGACCTTCAGCCCAACGGCCAAGAATACCTACATAGCCAGCTAGGGGGCACCATCTGGACTTTTAGGAGAAACGATAGCTTCCTGCTTCGTTTCTCCTCATTTACTGTATGTAGTGCCTGCGTGCACGTCTTTCTTGTAAGTTCCTTTGAAAATGGCAACATCACGTTGCCATTTTCAAAGGAACTTATTGGAAATATTGGAAATATATATTAAAGTTTAATTTAATTTATATTCTATTGTACGTTGTGAATTCATTAAGTCAATTAATAATTATGTATAACCAGCGTATAAGCCTTTCTACGAGAATTACTATCATCTGAAGATGCTGTTAGACATATAGACAGTGCAACATGTTGAGGAAATACACCTAGTATAAATAACAAACATACGAGTTAAACCTGGTTATCAATTATTCAAGCAAATTAAACTTTTTTTTTTCTTTTTGATATCACTCCTTCCCATACAAGAGTCTGCAAGGATCAAGAGAGATTTTTGAGTAGCTGGAGGTTATAGTTTTTGGGGAATGCTTCAGTAGACCATTCCACACAACCTAAATATATGGAATGAAAGATGAATGAGAATAACAGGTTCAATGGATAAGCAATTCAGCTGTTAAAGGATGCAGGCTAGCTGTTGCTCATGTTGTTATGGGTTTAGCAGAAATGAAGAACATGATGGATGCCAGTTCTTTTGAAGAGTACTGCCACATGGCCTTTTGGGGAATGTGGAGAACTGGCCAGCACTTCTGACCTGATGTCCAATTCTCACCTTGTTGGGTATAAACAAACAAGGATGGGCTGGCAATTTGAGATTTAGCTGACTAAAATGTATTCTTAGTGGCTTCAACTATAACTCAAAATGACGGAATTTCATGCCAGCTGGAGCATCACCCAGTTAAATAAGGCCCCTGTTGTTTTCGTCAGGGAACCAAGGCACACAGCAAAAAGTCAGCTACTGGAACAAACCCCCAACTCAACATCAGGAGATCTAAACAAGATTGGCACTATCAACATAAGCATCAGTGGAAAAGATCAACATAATAAGTGTTACTGAAACAAAGAAAACAAAAACAGGTGAGATCTTCCTAAGCAACAAATACAAGATGTTATTATTATGGAAAAAGAAAGAGTACCCATAATATTAAAGAATAAATATGATGATAATCTTCTTGAATGGCAGGCAATATGAAGTAGAGTGATGTGGGCTAATATCAGAATGGGGAACTGGACAATGAGACTTATTTGTTCTTATACTTCCCCACAGAGGGTTCTAATAAAGTAGTGGGGAATTTTGCAGGAAAAGTTGATCCTTGTTGGAGATCTAAACAGCAAAGTAGGAAATGATGGGTAGACAATATGAAGAATTGAATGACAGGCAATATGAAGTAGAGTAATGTTTGCTAATATCAGAATGGGGAACTGGACAATGAGACTTATTTGTTCTTATACCCCCCCCCCCAGAGGGTTCTAATAAAGAAGTAGTGGGGAATTTTGCATTAGAGAAGGCAGGTGACAATGAAAAAGGAAAAGTTGATCCTTGTTGGAGATCTAAACAGAAAAGTAGGAAATGATTACAAGACATGCAAGAATGTTTTGGGAAAATTTGGAGAAAAGAACAAAGCTAATAATAATGGTAAGCACCTGTGAGATTTCTGCTCAGGACACGGACTAGTTATAACTAGCACCATGTTCCCACTTGAAAATGTGCACAAATTCACATGGAGAGAAGATGCAAGAAATAAGTCTCATTGACTATGGTATTGTCAATAACATGTTATTGATGTTTTACAACTGGTTCAGGACACAAGAGTATAGAGGTTTTGAAATAGGAATTGATCACCATTTAATGCTGAGGATGATAAAATTGAACTTTTTATTGAAAAGAAGGATGTGTAAGAAAGTTTTGAAAAGAAATCAGAGCTGAACAGCTATCAGATGTGAACTTTAAACTCAAATACACAAACATTATTGAAGAAAAATTGAAAGAGTTTGAAAACAAGAATCAAACCATGGAGATTCAGTAACAAATCCTAAAGAAAACTTTGATTCACTCAGAGAGGCATGTGGTGAGGTAATCTGCAAGGAAAGAAAATTCAGAACTCCATGGTAGACTCAGGAAGTTAAAGAGGCAGTCAAAGAAAACAACGCATATCAAAAGTTCTTGGCAAGTAACCCATCTTGTATTCTTAGGGAATACAGAGAAAAATGTAAGAAAGCAAAGAACTGTGAAAAATTAGCTAAACAAAAGTCATGGGAAGACTTTGGTAAGAACATTGAAAATACAGCAATCCCTCGATCAATGCCTCCGATTAGTGCGTTTTCGATTAGTGCTTCATTTTTTTTCGATACCCAAATTCGAGTGCACCTCTAAAATTCGATTAGTGCACCTATATACATCTTAAAAATAAATGTTACAGATTTAAAAAATCTTCGATCTATACATTTTTATAGCTAACTATTTTTAAAAATCACTCACAAGGATGAAATGATTTAGTTACCGATTTGAAACATTTTACAAAGTTATTTTTTAATAGCATACTACACTGAATGATATATGCACATAACCACAAGAAAGATATTTATTTAACCAAATATTTCGGTCTGGAAATAGCAGACCATCCTCAGTGGTATTACAAGAACAGTTTAAAAAAATACAAGCTAGAATACTAACAATAGATCGTTAAAAATAGAACACGCCACGTGATGTTATATCATTAAGTATGAAACGGAATATTTTGAAATAGAGACATGATTGGAAAAAAAAAAAAAAAAATTAATGAGTAATCTTGATTAGACTTTCCCAGATTTTTGATATAGATATACAGTCATTACGATTCAGGTTGGGACAATGGAGCAAGGCCTCCATGCTTTCCTTGAACAAACGTTCAAACCTATAATGGGATCTATGTAAGAGGCAAGTCCTGGACCACAAGATGCTGTGGTCAGTTTCAATCCCATGTTGAGGCAATCCAGACTTTTCAGGTTTGTTGTGAAGAATGGAGGATTGATGTTCTTGGATTCTTTTTTCAAGAGAATGTCTAGTCTGTCCAAAATGGGAGAGATCACAGCTGCACGGAATTTGATAAACTCCAGGAAGAGATAAAGTTGAGCATTTGTCTTTAGGAGAAGGAAAATGAGAAGACAATTTGTTAATAGGTGAATACTTAGTTGTTAAATCATATTTCTTTAAAATTCTTGTGATAGGTTCTGAAATACCGGAGATATAAGGAATAGGCACTCGACGTATTGAAACTTTGTTGTTTTGTGGAGGATTATAAGAATTGAGAAGATGTTGAGTACTTTTTTTCAGAAAAGCCATCGAGTTTCATGTGTTGTTGGATAGTAGAAAGTTCTTTCTGTAGATAATCAAAAGTAGAACAATTAGTTTTGGCTCTTCTGATGAGGCATTTTATAATTCCTGTTTTTTGACATGGATGATGGGCTGATTCTTTAAGAATATAACGACCTGTGAACGTTGGTTTCCTGTATACTGTAGTTGTAAGAATATTTGAAGGTGATCAGATGAGGAGAACGTCTAAAAAAGATAACTGGTTGTTTTCTTCTAATTCCATAGTAAACTTTATGTGATGATGCAAGGAATTAATACTGTTTAAAAAAGAAGGTAAAGCATTTTTGCTGTGAGGCCAAATAGTAAAGATGTCATCTATATATCTTACCCAAAATGATGGTTGAGGGAAAATAGATGAGAAGAGGACTTTTTCTAAATGTTCTAAATAAAAGTTGGCTAAAGCCAGAGAAAGAGGACTTCCCATTGCTGTTTTCCTTCTACTTGGCTGTAAAATTTATTTTGACATACGAAATATCCAGAATGTATTACGAAATCGAATAGTTTTATAATGTTTGAGGAAAGATGTCAGCAAGTAATTTTAAAGTTTCCTTGAGAGGTACATTGGTATACAAAGATCTGTAAGTTGTAATGAGACATTTTTTTAATTTTTCTAAGAAATCTGAGGAGTTTTTTTTAAAAAAGAACTCCTCAGATTGCCAATGTAAGATTGCAATAATTTAGCTAGATATTTGGCTATACGGTAAGTAGGAGAATCAATACAATCTACTATTGGACGAAGAGGATAGTCAATCTATCCTCTTATTGTCTTCTCATTTTCCTTCTACTAAAGACAAACGCTCAACTTTATCTCTTCCTGGAGTTTATCAAATTCCGTGCAACTGTGATCTCTCCTATTTTGGACAGACTGGACGTTCTCTTGAAAAAAAGAATCCAAGAACATCAATCCTCCATTCTTCACAACAAACCTGAAAAGTCTGGATTGGCTCAACACGGGATTGAAACTGACCACAGCATCTTTTGGTCCAGGACTCGCCTCTTACATAGATCCCGTTATAGGTTTGAACGTTTGTTCAAGGAAAGCGTGGAGGCCTTGCTCCATCGTCCCAACCTGAATCGTAATGACTGTATATATATATATCAAAAATCTGGGAAAGTCTAATCAAGATTACTCATTAATTTTTTTTTTTCCAATCATGTCTCTATTTCAAAATATTCCGTTTCATACTTAATGATATAACATCACGTGGTATGTTCTATTTTTAATGATCTATTGTTAGTATTCTGGCTTGTATTTTTTTAAACTGTTCTTGTAATACCACTGAGGATGGTCTGCTATTTCCAGACCGAAATATCTGGTTAAATAAATATCTTTCTTGTGGTTACGTGCATATATCATTCAGTCTTATGTCACAAGTATCCTTAAAACAGCAAGCATACTACACTATTTCCATGTACACTATGTTCCAAATTTACAGCCAAAATTTATGTCATCTGCTTTCATAGCATTTTGCTGATCATATCTCGTACAATTGTTTTCCTTACTTTTTTATTTTAAATTATTTTCCTAACCTTTAATCATGAGTAAAAGAATTGGTAAGCAAAAAATAGAAGTGTGAAAATGATTCGAAAAGTAATCTGATTGGAAGTAAAACTTGAAATAATAAAGAAAAATGGACAAGTCAAGTCCAGAGCAAAGATAGGACAAGAACACAAAAATGGGTGAATCAACTGCTGAATACAAAGAGAAAGGTAAGGCTGCTTCAAGTTCATGATGCATGCACTCGAAATCAAAGTATTATAACGATTGAATTAGAGAGACTTCTTTTTACATGGATCGAAGATTGTAACAAAAAACAGATCCTGCTAAACGCTGGCTTCTTTAAATCAAAAGCATTAAACCTCTGCAACCATGAAAGAAAGAGCTATCAATGATAGAAAAGCAAAAGAATTCCACGCTAGTGTTGGGTGATTTGAGCGTTTCAAAATGAGAAACAGCCTACATAATGTTCTAATCCCAGGTGAAGCAGTGATTGCAGATAAGGAGATATCCAGAGATTTTCAAGAAAATTGTGTAAGAAGGGGACTATTGTGATCAACAAATATTTAATGTCGATGAAACCGGCCTTTTTTTTTGGAAGAGAATGCCTTCCAAGACCTTTCTAGCCAAATCAGAGAAATCTCAGCTTGGTTATAAAGTCGCAAAGTCGATTGAAGTCACTGCTAGCAATATGCGAGCCATTAGGACGCACATTCTTCCACATTGTGCAAATGATTTTAGAGGGTTTCAAACAAATCTCAGTTAATTAAATCTCATTCTGAGAAGTTGAGTGATTCCAACTTGCTAACTTTAGATGCACAGTGGAAAGATCCTGAAGAATATGAAGAAAATTTAATCACTGACAAGCCCAAAGAGGTTTCACAGAAACAATTTGAAAATAGTTTTCGTACAATTGAAGTTTTTAAGCAGCAATGCTTAGAGACCGACCCTGGTGAAGAGAGAACCAGTAAAATTTGCAGAAGAGGCAATAGGGTCATACCGTCAGTTGTATGAAAAAAAGAAAACAGAATGCCTGCCAAACTACGTTAGCTCAATTCTCTATTAAGAAGCAGAATAATAAATTTATATTCTGAATGTTTTATTGTTTTTCAGCTTCATGGTTTTCTTTTAACTAGGCCCTGAGATATACCCTAATTCTTTTATAAAAAAACTTAAGGGTCAAAAAAGAAATCTGAGGAACGAATTATATATTTTCCCATAGGTTACTATATTCGATTAGTGTGTTTTCGATTAATGGGCCTGTTTTAAAGAACGCATTAATCGAGGGATTGCTGTAAATATCAGGAAGGTGGTAAAATATTCCAGAGGCTATGGAGGAAAGAGTACTATAAGAGGAATTAGATATAATAAAGAGGACATGAAAACTGACTATAAAGATATTCTTGATATATGGAGTAATTACTTTGAAAGATTGCTAAATGAAATGAGCAGTGACAGCATGAGAGTAGAAAACACTCAACAGGAATACCATCTGGAATATATATCTGTACTTGAAGTACAGAAAGCTATCACAAACCTGAAATGTAGAAAAGCAGCTGAAGTAGATGATAACCAGAACTAAAATATGTAGGCATAAAAGCTTTACAGTGGTTACACTGTTCAGAAAGCCTGGTCAGAGGGTTGAATTCCGAGATGATTGGAGTAGAGCACTCATAGTATCCATCTATAAAAAAAGGGAATAAAGCTGAATGCGAGAATTACAGAGAAATTTCTATACTAAGTGTTCTTGAAAAACGGCAAAGAAAAATTGTGGAGAAGCTGCGCTCATGCTAAACAGAGGTTATCAGGATCACATTTTTTACTTTAAGACAAATAGTTGAAAAATCATGGGAATAAAGCAAGGATCTATAAGTTTTGGCAGATCTGAAAAAGGAATATGACAAGGTGCCAAGAGGAAAGCTATTCAAAATGCTCCAGTTATATGGTGTAAATGAGACATTCTATCAAGCAATACATAGTCTATTTCAGTTGTAAATCAGCAGTTAGAATTTAAAACGTACACGCAGATTGTTTGATGTTAAGTCAGGTGTGCGACAAGGGTGTACATAATCTCCACTGTTATTTATCATCTATATGGATCACATTATGAAGGAAAGCAGTATTAAACCTGATATCAAGATATGCAGATGATGTTATACACCTAAATAAATCCTGGACAAGTCTACAGTATTACCTGACAAATTGAATAACTGCTATAATAAATCTGGTATGAAAATCAGCATTAAAAAGACAAAGACAATAAAAATAGGCAGAAACCATCAACTACATCTGGAATGGTGAACCTACAGAAAAAGTAAAATATTTCTGCTACTTAGACACAAATTTTAGTGAAGATGGCAAATTAAATTTGGAAATAGACGGCACAATTAACCAAACTGGTATGGTAGGAAGTTAACTGAATAAATAATTGTAAGAAATGAATAATTGTGAGAGAGAGAGAATTTTCTTTGAGTTCCTGTAATTCTTAAAATGGCCACATATTTATCTTTTTGTATTTAATAAGAATTTATTAAATACAAAAAGTTACAGATTTTCTTCTTATCCAGGTTCTAGGCCAAGTGGCCTGTTCTGGACTCATTGCATCTTCTTGGTCGTCCCTTATTTCTTGTTCCTCTAGGCTTATATGTTAAGATCTTTTTTTTTTTTTTTTAGTAATCTTTCTCTCTGCATTTTTGCTATATGGTCTAGCCAGTTTTTACTATATTTAATCACCGAGTCTGTTATGGAATTAATTTTAAGATTTTTAATTATTTCACTATTTCTTTTCTTTCTTTTTTTTTATCTAATAGAGTTAGTTTTTCTAAGGAATTTCATTTTTGCTGCCTGAATTCTCGGTATATCTTTTTCTTAAAAGATAAAGATATATGGAATATTAAAAATTATTTATTAATTACAATTCTACGGAGAATGACTATGACTGCCAGATCTCCTTAGAGAGATAAAGAGAATAACTTATTATACTAAATTGTATCAACTGTATATATACTGTGTGTGTGTGCGCGCGTGCACACACACACACACACACACACACACAGTTGAAATTGGCTGGAATGAGCATAGAAATAACAAGATCACAGCTGTAATGAGCAAAAAAGCATAATGATTTTAACTATTATTTTAATGGCTGATAAAGCCTACTTTTGTTTAGGAGTGCCCCTTTATTTACAATGTCATTGGTTTTTTACTCAAATCTCTACTCAAAGGGGCACTAATAAACGAAAGTAGGCCATATTAGTCATTAAAATAATAGTTTATTTTAGAGGAGTAACATGGGAATTTTCCTAGAAATAATACCTATAATGATTTTAATTTATGCATATTCCTATACAACTGCTCACTTTTAATAGCATACTATACATACATACTGTACAAATTTGGTTAACTATGCAAACATTAATTGCTCAGGTAGTTTCTGATAAATTCTAGGAAAAGACAAAAATGAAAGAAGTGACAGCTTTTATAACCCTGCATCAGATTAGGGCCCAGGTTATACTTAATACTGTCCTTGGGGGAGCATCCATCACTAGCCTCTGGCCTTCCCCTCTCTCTCACTTTACCCAAACACTACCGTGACTGTAAAAATTAGTTAAAAATTAACCTTTTTGTCAAAAACATGTCTGCTAAAGAAAGTGTCTTGATTCATAAAAAAGTTAATTATTCGCAAGTTAAAATGAGTATTAAATTATTTAAGGAATTTACAACGTATACTGGAATATTAATTAAAACACTTTAATAAATACCTCCTATATTTCGGCAATGTCACATTGCCATCTTCATGGGAACATACAACTATGACAAGTACGTAGGCACTACAAAAAGCAAATGAGGCAGAAGAGAGAAACCTAGAGTTTTCTCTCTTCCTAAAGTCCTAAAGGTGCCCCCTAGTGGGCTATATTGGGTTGTCTTGGCTGTTGGGCTGAAGTTCTCAAGGTGCAAGCTTCCCAAATTTGGGGCAGTCATATACACCCAAATTTGATGAGGTTTGGAAAGTTTTTTTAGAGCTGAAGCTGATTCCACGAACAATCTTTCATATTTAAATATAAAGCTCTACAAGAAATGAAGATAAACAAAGAAATAGTAATCACCCAAGTGGATAAGGGAAATGCCACTGTGGTTCTCAACCAAACCAACTACACAGGTAAGCTTAATGCTTTATTGTTAGATCAGGCTACCTACCTCCCTATTGAGTATAATCCCACCAGCTCCCAAATTAGAACACTCCAAAGGCTCCTTAAGAAAGTCACTTCTTGGCCTCTGGAAGTTACCAGAAAAAAAACCTTCTAACTCTAGATCCCCCCCCCCACGAATATATGAACTTCCAAAAATACAAACAAAATGTGCCATTACGTCCAATAGTAGATGGCATTGATTTCCCCACATACAAATTAGCTAAACATTTGGCCAAAGCGCTCACACACTATACTGGCAACACACCATCACACATAAAAAAACTCAGCCCCCTTCAAAGCCAGTATAGAAAACCTTTCACTCCAACATAATGACATAATATTGGTCCGTTTTGACATCTCCTCCCTATTCACAAATGTCCCACTTAAGGAAACCTTAAAGCTTATCCAAGCTAAATTTCCTCCCAATATCTCAGCCCTATTTCAGTTCACAATGAACTCAGGCTATTTCGTTCGGCAAAGAAAATTCTACAAGCAGATAGAGGGGACAGCGATGGGTTCACCACTCTCCCCACCCCCCTGGCCAACTTCTTTATGGAAACTTCTGAAGAGAAAGCCTTAAACTCAGCTCCACAAAACCCCACTGTTTGGCTTTGCTACGTTGATGTTGTGTTCGCTATTTGGCAACATGGTTCAGATACACTCACTCACTCCTTAATACACTTAAACAACCAATAAACCAGAATCCAGTTCACCTTGGAAAAAGAGGAAAACAACAGTCTCCCTTTCCTAGATACTCTAATCACTTGCCAGCCTGAAGGATCCTTTGTTTTCTCTGTTTACAGAAACCCACCCATACAGGCAGATACAATCAACAGCAATCCCCCCCACCTCCACACACAACAATATGGGGTTATAAAAACACTATATAACAGGGAAAAATTAATCTGTTCAGATGACAATGCCCTAACCACTGAACTAAACCACATCCTTAACACTTTCCTAGCCAATAGCTACAACCCCAAAAAAATCCAAAAAATATTAAAACCAGTTAACCACAACCCCCCCCCACCACCACCAACCTCTTCATAACAAAGATTACACTAAATCCATCACCATTCCCTATATCCAGGGCACCTCTGAAAAGTTAACCAAAATCTTAAAAAAATATGACCTGAATTCTTGTTACAAACCATATAAAAAATTGGCATCCCTTATCTGCTCCACCAAAGACCAACCACTTCCCCTGTCCTACTTTGCGCAAACAAGCAGGACAGAAAATGTCAGGATTTCAGAACACAAAGACTACATCAGGTTTCACCAGTACAGCCATTCTGAGCTTGATATCC
This sequence comes from Typopeltis vanoorti, assembly GCF_054136105.1. NCBI lineage: Eukaryota > Metazoa > Arthropoda > Arachnida > Uropygi > Thelyphonidae > Typopeltis > Typopeltis vanoorti. The sequence goes on along the minus strand of NC_143550.1, from coordinate 69,008,816 downwards.
ACCACAGAATACGTTGGAAGAAAGCCACATTAATACACCGTAACAAATTTAAATATGAAAGATTGTTCATGGAATCAGCCTCAACTCTAAAAAAATTTCCAAACCTCAACAAATTTGGGTGCATGAGACTGCTCAAATTTGGGAAGCTTGCACCTTGAGAAAGTCAGCCAAACACCAAGACAACCCACTATAGCCTGCAAAGGGACACCTTTAGGACTCTATGAACAACAGTAGTTTTCTCTCTTCTGCCTCATTTGCTTTTTGTAGTGCCTGCGTGCACTTGTCATAGTTGTATGTTCCCATAAAGATGGCAATGTGACATTGTCAAAATATAGGAGGTATTTATTAAAGTTTCATTTAATATTCTAGTATACGTTGTAAATTCCTTAAATAATTTAATAGTCATGTGTTACCAAATGTATAAGCCTATCTACAAGAAGTTAAAATGAGGTATGAAAAATGTTGAGGTTGTGTAAAAAAAGTTTTCTTTGTCCTCTTTAATAGCATCAACATTGTTGAAAAAATAAAGATGTTTACATATCAGCACTGGAAAACAACATAACTGAAAACAAAAAAATTTAGAAAGTATGAGCTTGTTCACTACACAAAGCAGTGCTGAATTTTCAGTAGATAATCTTCAAGGCTCAAGAAGAAAAATTTGTTAAACAATTTGGATGCAAGGATTTTGCATGTAACAAGGATTGGTTGGATCGATTTAAAAAATGACATAAAATCATTTTTTAAAAAGACTAACTGAAATCATGTTATAACAAGCCAAAAGGCTATTTTACCGGTGATATAAGTTAAGTTTAAGGGCGATGGTAAATCCCATATTATTCTACAGCCGGGTACGAAACTCAGATCGAAATCCTAGAGTTTCATGCCGAAAAAACTATCAGCGAGCCCAAGTGTAAGTAATCACTTGGGTAGTACAACACCAGGGCAACTCAGAGCAAAGGTGGAGTAAGCTCTGTCACTGTCCTTAATATTCTCTCATAATGTAAAACGCAGCTCCCAGGAGATGTATTACTGTTTTACATTATGAGAAGAGGTCACTACCAGACCGGTTTCAACTCTTTTTGAGGTCTCATCAGTGAGTAGGTAGACCTGGAATATCAAGGTTTTAAGTGAACTGAACTTACATATACCTCTACTAACGAATTGCTAAACTAGTGTACTTATATATTGTTATTACTACTATAACAAGCCAAAAGGCTATTTTATATATTTTATATATTGTTATAGTAGTAATAACTACTAGAGGGTTGCTACCAGAGTTTGTTGTGAGTGCTCCATAAGCCAAAGTTTGCAAGGAGAGGTACTAAACAGATATTGCGGATTGTCTGGACCTCCTGAGATCAGGCTTTGGACATTGTGGAGATTCTCATGCAGTAATAATAATTAAACAGAATAGGAAAGGAAATATTAACAAAAAAGGATGCTAACATGATAGAAAGAAGACCCAGAGGAAGATCTAAGTAGACCAATGGTATTGCATCGGTCTACCTAGAAGACCAAGATGCGAGATAGCAATATCAGCATTCTCACAAAAAAACAGATGAATTGATAAAACTATTGACAGAAATGTTAAAATCGTGTAGGAATATCAGTATCCTGTATATCCATTTGGGATACAAAGCAAGAATTTGATGATAAGTAAAAAACATTTCTCACTAAGCTTTCACTGAGTTGATACAGACCTCTACAGAATAATTTGACAATAATATTATATGGCATAGAAAGAATATTAAATTACCTTTTTTGTTGTTGTTGTTTTTGTTATTAATGTGACTCCTGCCCATAAAAGAATTTTGCAAACCTATTACTCAGTACTGCAGATGGGGATGAATTTTTTTTTTTTTATTAATTTTATTTATATATATTTTACACAGTCCAGAAACTCTGTTCTAGAGACTAAAAACATTTTTCAAATCAGATCTTCAATATTTCACAAGGTGGTAGTCTCACATCAGGCAATGAAATTCAACTCCCATCAAAAGACAATCACAAACATTCATATTCATAGTGGTATTCGAACCCATAGCCTGTAGGAGAGCAGATATGCTAACCACTTGTCCAACAAGGTAGCTGTTGTACAAGAGGGATATATGGAAGTGTACTGAATCCAGTTAAGGATGACGGTGTATCAGAACTTATAGATCAACATATACAACTTTTGTTCATATCTGGAATATTCTGGAAGGCAACAAAGCCTCATGAAGCAGTGTATCAAAATGAAAATGGCTACAATGGTAAATAATCTCAATATTCCTCTTTCTGATTCTATGGTTAGTATGGCATGGTCCACCAGATAACACTTGCTTCTTTTTCATGAGTCAGACAGAACTCACATGCATCTGTTGTCCTTATCTCTCCCATAATAGCACATGATTTATTCATATATTTAAATGGTCTGATGAGGCAAAAACTGGATTAATCACACAGCCAAAGCAACTAACATTATAAAGAGGCATAATATCTGTTAGGTGTTTACCAGTTGGTTAGCTGGAAAAACAGTTAACAGATATTAAAACAACAATTTTTAAACAGGAAACATTCCTTGCATTCTAGACAGAATTTCAGCTAAGATCTTTCCAACCAAAGCATAGATGTCACATCCCCAAAATTGTGCTAGAGGAAACCGGAACATCTGGTGGAATGTTCATCTGGTTTCCTGTTTTTTTTGACCATCAAACCATTACTAGAAAGACTTCACTACCATCGAAGTCATAAAGATAGCTACCCACTTTCTCATCAAATACACATGTGAAAGTAATGTATTTAAGACCAATTCCTGGCTACCTTTTGCCCTCAAGATAAGAAAGAAGATAACTATTCCTGATGTACAAGTTCCTTCAAACTTGGAGGAAGGAGATTTAAAAATAAAAAAATAAAAATTTCCCATTCTTCTGAAAGTAGCATACAAATCAGTGCTTTTGTTTTTTCAAACCTTACATAGCTGGAAACATGCTTTTTTCAGTATAATTTTTTGCAGACTATCATGTATACATGTGTATGCATGAAGTTTACTGAATTCTAGTAAAAAATATCTGATATATTACAGGTTAGGTAATGGGGCAGGAACTATATGTTAAATAAATTAAATGGATATTAAATCAAACATCATTTCAAAGCCGAATACAGAAACTATACAAGTCTTGTGTGAAAATTGACCAGAGAGCTTGCAGGAATACACTCACCACCATACTACGAGTTTCCCTAGCCGAACCTTATAGGAGACACGAACACTAGCCCAAGTGCCCGTATATTCGCCTCCTATTAGTCCATTTAGATAGGGTTTAACCTGTCTGACAGGAGGGGTCTGATAGGGACTATATGTCTGTGAAAATATTAGTGGTGGTGATGGTCAGTGGTAGATGGTATTGGTGCAGATCGGGGTTTCTCAAACTATGTTCCGCGAGAAGTTCTGGAATTTGTCATTTTAGTTTTCTAAGCATTTTTCATGAATAAATATTTTATAGTAGAAATATTCTGAGCAGAATAATATTCCTGAATATGTCGAAAAGCTCAGACCCAGAACGCCTAATAAGATCTGTGTATCGTTAATTTTCACACATCGAAACCTTTCAACATTTGGGAAAGGGAATACCGCTGTTTATGATGGGTCATAAAAATTGCCTGCAAGCAGATTATAACAATGAGTGGCATATCCTCTGTTCTCAAAACTGAAGGAAATGACATCTGTGTAGCAAATGTCAGTGACCAAGTAGCATATTTTTAAACATGGAAATATTCATGAATTCTCGTTAATTTTCACAAATCAAAATCTTTCAACGATCGGGAAAGAGAATACCGCCGTTTATGACCGATCATAAAAATTGCTTGCACGCCGATTACAACAATGGGCAGTGTGTTCTCAAAACTGAACGAAATAACATCTGTGTTGCAAATGTCAGTGACCAATCAGCAAGGAAGTATAAAGAAAATTTTTCGACTGAAATTGAAGATCAAGGTAGTCTGTATCCGGTTCTCAAATCTATTAATACTGAATACTTTCTTCGCAAGTTCGTATTGCTGTGTAAGTGCTTGTTCTGAAACTGGAGTGCCGTGATTTTTTTAAAAGTAATAGGAATAGACATTTAAATTTTAATATGAATAAGAGACAAGGCACTTTGTTTAATTTTGGTATTAAGAAATCTCTTATTGAAGGTGTTTGTAACGGAACTGATAGTGAGTCATCCACCTCAAACCTACAAAGATCTCCAGGATGTACAAAAGGAGGGGAAAACTACCAACACACAGGAGAAAAAGTCTGCATTCGCTTGTAAGTACTTATAATATAAATTTTTGGTGATCAGAATAGGATATATCGATGAAAATCAGCACAAATTAATTTAATGATGGTTCAATTGATGTTTAATTAATTATTAATCAATTATTAATTAATGAGCAATTACTAATTAATAATAAAAATCAGCTAAATTACCAATTACTTATTAATTAATACATTACAAAATAACCAAGGTGTTCCGTGAAAATTTCAGGATTTGTGAAGTGTTCTGTCGTAGAAAAAGTTTGAGAAACCCTGGTGTAGATAACATAGTTGCAGTTGGCGGAGACGGAGAGTTGTAGAGTAGTTGCAATCCCTCGATGAGTCTTTGGACTCTCTGGAGGTATTATGTAATAATAATAATAATATGTATTTTCTGTGCATAGAGCATGTTTTTAAACTTGAAGAGTTATATATTTTTGTTATTTAATTAATTTTGTTAATGTTTATAGCTTCATTTCCTCTAATTGCAGCTGCCATATTTGAATTTTATATTTTTTAAGGACCAGTAATTTTTTCTTAAAGACTAGTACCAAGCTACAAACCACACTATCAGAAATGCTGGTATAAATATGGTTCATTCTAGACAAAAATGAAGCAAACTATATTCACCATATCTGGTTTCACTTTGATTATTTCATCTCGTACAGCCCTTAAAGAATACTCCAAATACACATAAAAGTGAGCATGTGAAGGTATACCAATTTCCATCAGGCAGACTATCTTCCTCAACTACTAGGAATAATCTATAACAACTTAGCTGTGGCAATCTCCCTCTCCTGAATGGAGCAAGAGGGAACAGTCAAAACATATCAGAAAATGACAGAGGCATAATCCCAAATAAGAAATGAATAGCTTGAAATAGATTGTAAATAACAATCTGTTTAAACTTAAACAATACATGTTAATCAACTATTTGGTAATATGTTTTTGTCGAAAATTTTCAAATCTGTGTGGCTGAAGCATTTATCTGATTTTAACAATAAATTCAACGATTTAAGAAATGAATCAGCATTCATTTTTTTAAAAATAAATATTGCAACAACAAAACCTACCAACTTAAAATCTTATGCCATTTTGGATGTTTTCCACCCCGAAAAGAGGTCTGCGTCTCATAAACATTGTGTCCAATTCTCAGTTTTACATACGGATCCATTGATGTCAAAGAATAATTTTTTACAAGATTGGCCTATAAAGTAAAAATTACACTTTATTAAAAACAATATTCAATACTAACTTAAAAATAATTACTAATACTTAACAAGTCAAAGTTCTGAATACTTCTTGGAATATAAAAATTCAAAATCTCTTAAGGACATCAACTTTATCAGCCAGATAAGCAAGTGTGATTATAAAATTCTTTGTAAAAGAAGGTTTAACGTCAATAGAAATTCATTCGAAGTTCATAAAAGTTTATGGCCACTCATCTCCTTCATTTTCGACAATTAATAAATGAACAAACCAGGACAACAGGTATAGATATCTCAATTTACATTTATTAGCAGAACACAATAGAATAACATGTTGGAGTAATTGCAGGATTACATTACTATTAAGATACAGGGATCACTCAACAAAGCAAACACACAGGAAAACTTATTAACTGCATGACAACTCTAAGAAGTCCAAAGACATCACAGGAGTACAAGGGAGGTCTGAAAAGTTCTTGGCCTCCACCATAGATGGCAACACTATCAGCAAGATTTTTTTTTTTTCTAAGTTGGTACAAGCATCCATGTGAAATTGCAAGTCATTCTATCAAGTAGTTTGTTTTATACAGCTGTCTGAAACAAAAGTGTTGTCTGTACCCCTTGAAATGGATTCCTTGAAATTGAGTATCGTGTGGTTATAAAATTCTTTGTAAAAGAAGGTTTAACGTTAAAGGAAATTCATTCGAAGTTCATAAAAGTTTATGGGCACTCATCGCCTTCGTTTTCGACAATTAAGAAATGGACTGCCGAGTTTAAATGTGGCTGTACCAGCCTTGAAGATGATCCACATGAAGAACGTCCAAAAAGTGTAACACCACCAGAAATCATTAATCAAGTGCATGATATGGTATTGGATGACGTGATCAAAGTGCGTGAAATTGCTGAGGCTATAGGCATTTCAAAAGAACATTTAGGATATATTTTGCATGAAGAATTGCAAATGAAAAAGATTTGCGCAAGATGGATGCCTTGCTTGCTCACAGCAAATCAAAAAATGCACTTGCATGAAAATCTTTGAACAGTGCTTGGAGGTTTTAACAAGAATAAAACTGATTTTGTGCATTGATTTATTACTATGGATGAGACTTGGATTTGCCATTACACACCAGAATCCAAACAGCAGTCAAAACAGTGGACAGAAACCAGTTGTTCAGCACCAAAGAAGATAAAGTCAGTTCCATCAGCAGGAAAAGTCATGCCATGCATTGGTGTTTTGGGATGCTAAAGGCATTTCGTTTATTATCTTGAAAAGGGTAAAACAATAACCGTGGAATATTATTCCAATCTTTTAACCAGACTAGACAAAAAAATTCGTGAGAAAAGGCCCAGTTTGCAGAAGAAAAAAATCATCTTTCATCAGGACAATTCATCTGTCCACAAAAGTGTTTTGGCAATAGGAAATTTAAGGGATCTGTACTATGAATTGCTGGAACATTCACCCTATTCCCCAGATTTGGCTCCCTCTGACTTCTCTTCCCAAAACAAACTCTTCCTCGCTGGTCAGTGTTTTCTTCAAAGCAAGAGGTGATTGCAGCTGTAGAGGGTATTTTGCAGATCTTACTGAAAACAGAGATGGGATAATGACACTGGAGCATCACTGGAATAAATGTATTAGTCTTAAAGGAGATTATGTTGAAAAATAAAAATACTTTTGAAATTATAAATTCGTTTTTTCATTGTTAAGCTGAGAACTTTCCAGACTGCCCTCATACACTGTGCACACTTAATCCTCCATTTATAAATGCAACACCACTATCTACACACTATGCCATTATCCATCATCTACATCATGCTATCCACCACCTACTAATAGTATTTTTTGTCTGTAAATTAAGTGTGTACTCTGGACAATTTTCCAATATGAAAGATGAAAGCCTCTGTTTTCCTAGAGAAGGAAACCTTGCTATCTCCATCAGATCAGCTCAACTAATCTTCAATTAAAAAAGCATTTGAAGACTCCTTGTCATGATGAGAATCAATCTCAAGTCTTTTCCATCTGAATGATGCATTATCCTGTCATTCTTATATCTAGGGTTTAATCACAAATAAAAAAGGAAGCCCCCCCCTTCCCCCATAATACCAAACACCAAAGTTTACAACACCAGTAAAGTATATCAGTTGGGTTAATGGTTGAAATAAAAAGAAGCTATTTAACATCTGCTTATACAACAAACTGCAGGTTTCATTAACTCAAGCATACTAAACAGAAGAATGAAAAAATAGCCTAATCAGGTTGTTGGTTGGTTTTAGATGTCAGAATATAGGAAAAATCCTGTTCCCACCTTATGAGATCAGTTAATACACCTTTTATTTCCAAGTCCAATAAAGGAAAGCAATATAAATTATAAATATTTCATTTAAAGCAGCTATTCTGAAAAAAAAAAAAAAAAAAAGTCAGAATAAGGAGGATACTTAAAGTCTGTGCTAGTTATACCTAAAAGAAAATCAATACTTTAAATCTAATCAGGTGGTGATGGATTACTGATAAGTAAAAACTATCTGTATCAGTCATATAACAGGTAAACAAAAGCTAGTTTAAGTATGATTAATGACTTTCAGTCTTCCACAGAAAGGTTGCAAAATTTGCAATATACTGGTTGAGGATAGATCCTGTGTAGGATGCAAGTTGATAATTACATCAGATTATTTTAAAAGCAAATTTTTGAATATGAAAAAAAGAATCCAAAAGTTTCAACTTGTAGCAAAAGCAAATTAATATCCATTATGATTTTATGCTGAGCAGCAAAATAATGTCTTATAAGAATATAACCTTCAGCATTAGTCACTTGTGTTTGCTTATGCAACTTTTGTACAAGAAAAAAAAAAAAAAACGCTCTCCAGGAGTGTACATATTCATCTTTTTCTATGGCTTCCAATTAAGAATTTCATTAGTGAAAACAATTTGAAAAACAATAAACAGATACGATAATTTCTTTTAACAGTTTTCAATGCAAAGATGAAGCCTTTTTAGCTCTCATCTTCATATCCCTGATTTTATGTAATGATCAGGAGTTAACTTATAAAAATACAACTTTCAAAACATGAGATTCCGTGATACTGAATGTTCTTGCTCAAAGAGTTTCTGCTTTGTCTATGATGAGACCAAAGTCAGAAGAACTGTCTTCAAAACCGTTAAAATCACTAATAAAAGTTGAATATATGGGTTCCTGGTCAGAGATAAGGTGCCTTGGTATTGTACCACACTTGAACTCAAGCAAACCAACAGCTATTTTCTCATAAAGCATGCCATAACTTTCAAAACTTTTTTTTAGGTCTAAAAGCTAACAATTTTACTACTTGGCCAAGAAACCATAATGAACTTTTTTTTTCTTAATGTAAGCCATATGACGTTTGTATACCTGGTATCTCCAATCTTCTAATAAATTAAATTGGTGTTGTACCTTTAAAGGTGCATCACATTAAGCTTAGCAGCTAAACAAAGAAAGTTTCTTTACATTTAGTTCTGAAAGCTGCATATAATCAAGAATGAATGAGGAATCTAACTGGTTTAGCTTTAATACGCAAGCTCACAGAGATATACTAATAATATTTATATATCAAATCTATTAAACTAGAGACTCTTTTTCTGCTCACTATGATTGCCAACCTCACTGTCTAAGATTGCCAGCATGGTGGCAGTTCCACTGACAATGTGATCGGTAAGTACTAGAGCAACGTTCCCTCTATGCTATGTGCATGTGTGTGCAATACATGAGTCAAAAAGGGAACACACACACTGTGTGCACAATTTTTTTGCTTTCAGAATTTCTAATTTACGGTCAATTTTTGAATACTATAAAAATGAATTATACGAGAAATAATACTTGTTACTTATTTTATTTAGTAATTTGTCCAATGTCTCCAATCCAATATCATTCTAACCTATTCCAAGTTAATACACTCTAATTAGTTACTTTTAGACTGCACCATGTGGGTGAAGTAACACTGACATCAGTAAGTTGCAGAGGCATATTTGTTTCAAGTGTGTACTCTAGACAATATAGTCACTTGAATTTTTGTAGCTATGCAGATTTAAGCAAATTAATTTAGCACTCAAAAGTTTAAAGATTATATAGCATAGCAAGATGAAAAAGGGGAATAAAATGTGTTAACAGTTTTTTTTTACATAGTAATATTAATGCATTAAACCCTCAAAATATCACTGTCGAAAATAAAGCAGAAAAAAAATAGCAAATTCATTTAAATTTGAGTGGCTGGACATGCGTGACATAATTCATTTATAAACTGCATGGGTATACAGTATTTAAGTAGCTGAAGGAGTAACCATTTAGATTGTTCTTATAAAAATATTTAGCATGCAGCCTACAAGATCTGTTAACAAAGATGTGTCCTACACACATCTTTGAATGGACATATCTGAGAATGGAAACTTTTGCACAAAATGTTTTTCACATGCACATAAGTGCAACAAATATTAGAGGGATTGCTGGTCCTGGGTATATACTGAATTGATATGGATTTTAAAAAGTTAATCTGTTGAAATTTACTATGACCACCTTAATAAATGGAGTTAAATACATCTCAACTTGCAGCTAACCAAAGTGAACGAAAATTTACATTTGTCAGGCAAAAATAGAAAACATAGGTTCATCAATCTTTGTATTTGAAAGTTTATTTTTCACTTGGTCAGACTATAATAAATTTAGTTTAATCCTTTATCCAAGTGTGTACAAACAAAGTTTGCACCTGAAAGTATCTTCAGGACTGGGATAAAGTGGTACAACACCGGCGACTCCTTGCAAAGGTGGAGTAAGCTACCAACAATCCTATCTCAGTATCTCCCATAATGCAAAACACACCTCCTTGTGGATATGTATGATGTTATGCATTAAGGGAAGGGCCACTACCCAGACTAGTTTTGACCTTTATTGAGGTCTCTTCAGTGGGAGCCAGACCCAAGTGGAGATACCAAGGCAGAAGCATTAGCAAGGTCATCTCCTCCTATTGGAGCTGCCAAACAGTGTGCCACCTTTTTATTAAATTACTCTGGATTTAGAGAAAGATGTTGAAAGTTTATTTTTAGAAGTTAAACAGTAATGGTCCAAAAACAGACCCATGAGGTACACCACTAGTGACTTTCCCCTTCCAGGATATTGTTCCCCCATACACAGCTCATTGATACCTATCATGTAGCCAGTCTCCAATCCAATGCACGAATCTAATATCCAACCCCATCTGCTCCAGTTTGACTATCAACTCATCATGTGGTAATCTATCAAAAGTCTTTGCAAAATTCAAGTATATTATTGTGTATCCCTCTCCTCTGTCCAAGGAAGCCATCACCTTATTGCAATAAGTAAGAAGATTACTAAAACATCGCCTCCCTTTAGCAAATCCATGCTGTCCATTAAAGATAATACCATTGTTGTCAACCCAATTCTGGATCCTAATTCTCACAAGCTTCTCCAACAACTTAAATACAACATCTGACACACAGATAGGCCTATAATTCGATGCTTGAGTTATATCATCATCCTTATGAAGCGGCACAATCTTGCCCACCTTCCACTCCTTTGGAACTTGACTAAATACAATACTCATATTAAAAAAATATTTCAAAGCAGATGTCAACTCCCTGGCACATTTCTTCAGAATACGTGGTGATATATTATCAAGTCCCACAGCCTTATTAACAACAACTTTGCTCAACTCCCCATACATCTCTCCTCACTTACAGTCAGTCTCTCTTCCTCATCATCATCAACTACTCTCAATCTCACCATGAAGTCACATTCACAAGAATGAAAGACCCTTATGAACTGCTCATTAAGTATTCATCAATGTTATGCTTCCATAATCATTATATTTTTTGCTGGCTACATATCGAAAGAACTCCCTCCCTAGGATTCTTATTGGCTTCATTAGCTAACTGCTGCTCATACCTCACTTTTGCTGCCCACCCTTACCAACCAAGTCAACCACCTTGCCTGGTGTTTTGTAATCCTCATGGAATTGGTTATTAGCACTTCTCTTATGCTGCCTCCATAATGCCCTTCTGTATCACATGCTTAATCTCTCTTTCATCCATTTCACACCTACCTAATTTAACCTTCTGACCCTTGGAATACATTTAGACACTGGTTCTATTAGATAGTTCTTGAATATTCCCCAAGCTGCATTGATCTCTTTTCCAGCTAACTCATTCCATGCTACACCTACAAGCTGTCTCCTGAGCTATTCATAATTACCACCTTTGTAGTTCCACATATACCCTTTTCTCACAGAGGTACTCATACTGCTGGCAACCACCCTGGTAATCACTTCATAGTCACTCTCACCAACTAGAAGGTGAGAACATGAAAATTACAATGGAAAATAGTTCTAAATTAATAAAGTATTTCAACTTGGTGTGAAGCATATGATTTTTTTTAATTAGTTATGAAATTTTTCACACACATTACACTCACTAAAATATCTTGAATAAATTTAGTTTAATCCTTTATCCAAGTGTAAGTAAACAAAGTTTGCACCTGAAGTATCTTCAGGACTGAGGCAAATCGTGGTAAAGGTGGACCACGCTCTCATCACTCCTTGTCTTAGTATCTCCCATAATGCAAAACACATCTCCTTGTGGACATGTATAATGCTAAGAATTAAGGGAAGGGCTACTACCCAGACCAGTTTTGACCTTTATTGAGGTCTCATCAGTGGGAGCCAGACCCAGAGATGGTGATACTAAAGTGGAAGCAATGGAGAAGTCATATTTACCTATACGAGTTGCCTTTTGGCAACTCGTATAGGTAAATATGACTTATTAAATTACTCTGGATTTAGAGAAAGATGTTGGAAGTTTTTTTCCACTTGGTTAGACTATAATAAATTTAGTTTATTCCTTTATCCAAGTGTAAGCAAACAAAGTTTGCACCTGAAAAAAACTTCCAACACTAAAATGTCTTCTTTTAAAATGGCTGACCAGGAAGAAGGTATCTTTAGAATAAATAGCAAACAATGAAAGTATTAATAAATTATTATATTCATTTTATTCTTGTGTGGCATTGAAAGTCAATACAGTTAATATGATCTTATTATAACTTCAAGTGCTAATAAAATTTAAAGCAAAACATTCTTATAAAAAATTTAATAAGTATTTATTTCATGCGCTGCTTTACCTCCATAACCGTAATGAGAAGTCTTCCATAGTGATTACTAGGTCTAAATACATTCCTCTGTTCTTGACTGCCAGTGGCATACTGTTGATCAGCAGTAGGAATCACTCGTAAAAAGTCATCAGGTAATTTACCTATCATTACCTAAAAAAGGAATATGAAAAAAATAACTGAAGTTTTGCAAAACTCATTTATCAAGATCAATATTTTTTGATAAAAGCTTGACACATGATATGTCCCAAGACCACACACACAAGGGGTCCGGGGTCCCAACACATAACACACAATGTGCATCTTGAAAACCTGACAGTTGTAATTGCTAAGGGAAGTATGGAGGAAGGCTGTTCTAAAGAGCAGAGTTCAATGGAGCTGGTAAAATATAAATGCTAAGCTTTCAGAAGATATTTTAATGATAAGTCCAAATAGTTTTTAATAAACCTAAAAAGAAATATGCAGACTTTCTTTGAAAGTTACTGACATTTCATTCAGAAATTCACAAAAAAAAAACACTATAAATTTCTTGCAGTCAGATAACTCGTGAACTCAAGATTAAATAAAATGCAATTCAACTGAGGTAACATGATACAAATTGTTATTACGTCATACCTCCAAGGACTGATCTCAGGAGGACACACTACCCTAATCCACTACACACATCTCACTGACATCCCTGCTACTTAATTCTCTAACTATTAATGACACTATTAGATGACACGACAGAATCACAGCTTTTTGAAATAAATTTTTAATAACTAAGCTTTAGATGGATAGCGACAAAGCGAGATGCTGCTCCCCCCCATGCTGCTTCTTCACTACTTCCTGATTACTGCTCTCCCATCCTCTTATGCAAGGAACAGACCACATTACAGGTACATTGCATGGTTTAAGTGGAACAACCTGAGACAATTTAATATAATGTCATTACATCCTTCTAGTTATATTCAGTACACTACACTCATGATTAATGAACAGTGGCTTGGCTTATAAATTATGTGAATTAAACTTCAGAAGAAAATTATATTCTTGTTATCAGTGCTTTTTGTGGGACAGTCTGCAATGGTATGGTTTTAATTTTCAACTTTTCCTACTAGCAAAGAATGCATACCGGCATTTATTGTTTAACAAAAAAAAAACACTGCTTGTTGTGATCCTTTACCCAAGTGAGTTTGCATGTGAACTATACCTTCACTGTTAAGCTACTTGTATAAAGAGGATGAATGCTCATCAATGATGACTAGTCTACACCATATGCAATGTGGCTGATATCTTCTTTATACCTGCTTGATAGCATCCTATACTTTTACAGCAGCTTTTCCCAAACTTTTCCTATAACAGAACACTTCACAAATCCTGAAATTTTCACAGAACACCTTGGATATTTTGCAATGTATTAATTAATAATTAATTCTTAATTTAGTTGATTTTTATTATTAATTAATAGTTGATTATTAATTATTAATTAAACATCAATTAAACATAAACATTAAATTAATTTGTGCTGATTTTCATTGAAATATCCCATTCTGATCATCAAAAATTTATAATATTATTATAAGTACTTACGAGTGAATGCAGACTTTTTCTCCTGTGTGCTGGTAGTTTTCCCCCTCCTTTTGTACATCCTGGAGATCGCTTTGTAGGCTGGTGGTAGAACTCACTATCTGTTGTGTCACAAACACCTTCAATAAGAGATTTCTTAATACCAAAATTAAACAATGTCTCTTGCCTCTTATTCATATTAAAATTTAAATCCGCAGGCCTATTACTTTTAAAAACTCACAGCACTATGGTTTTGAAACTTTCACCCTACAATACGAACTTGCGAAGAAAGTCAGTATTACTAGATTTGAGAACCAGATATAGACTATCTTGATCTTCAATTTTAGTGGAAAAATTTTCTTTATACTTCCTTGCTGATTGGTCACTAACATTTGCAACACAGATGTTATTTCTTTCAGTTTTGAGAACAGAGGATATGCCGTCCATTGTTGTAATTGGCTTGCAGGCAATTTTTATGATCGGTCATAAACGGAGGTATTCTCTTTCCCGATTGTTGAAAGATTTCAATGTGTGAAAATTAACGATAATTCATGAATATTTCCATGTTTAAAAATATGCCGCTTGGTCACTGACATTTGCTACACAGATGTCATTTATTTCAGTTTTGAGAACAGAGGATACCCACCCACTGTTATAATCCGCTTGCAGGCAATTTTTATGACCCGTCATAAACAGCGGTATTCCCTTTCCCAAATGTTGAAAGGTTTCGATGTGTGAAAATTAATTATAATTCATGAATACTTCCATATTTAAAAATACACAGCTTGGTCACTAACATTTCCTAAACAAATGTTATTAAGCGTTCTGGGTCTGAGCTTTGACATATTCACGAATATTATTCTCCTCAGAATATTTCCACTATAAAATATTTATTCATGGAAAATGCTTAGAAAACTAAAATAACAAATTCGAGAACTTCTCACGGAACACGGAATACAGTTTGGGAAATCCTGACTTGCAGAGTATCTGCATAATTTCACAATTGATCTACATTCTCTCCTCCAAATTTCACAAATACAGTCCAGTACTGTCTTAAACTGATCTCAAACTAAATCCCAGGCAATTTTGCAGACCATAGTAGGTCATCAAACTTGTTTGCTTAGTTTGTCATACAATTCATAATTATCACCCTTCTCAGCTTCGTGCTATCATAATTCAGCAATATACAAAATCAACTTCACTGTTTCTATAGAAAGACTCAAATACTTCATTTACACTTCCTCACAAGTCATCCAAACTAATAGTCAATTCTTTTGCACTTCCTCTCTTCTCAACATTCCTCATCTCAAACAAGAATGTTCAAACAGTTCAAACTACCATTTGAACATCCTTGAAAACGGGGTCTTTACCCACACACACATCATCATACTTTCTATTCCACTCTTCTACTTTCTAACCTTCTACTAATATCATGCCCTCCTTATAAACAGCTTCAAGGGATAAGCTCTGCTTCTCCCACATTTTCTGTAAAACCTCTCCAACACTGATCCTATAACAACTCCTCCTTACTAACATGTAGATCTATCATAGCACCCTTCTTCCTCCTATCCACTAGACTCTGTGAATTGCATCTTCTCACTGACTGACTGATTTTCCCTTTCAGTCATGTCCAACTGTAGGTGACTTTGTAGGCAATGCCCACAAATTATTCCTGGTGAGATTTTTACAGGGTAGTTCACCATTGCTTTCTCCAACCTTCCCAATTTTATCTGGGCTCAGGAACCGGCATATGGCTGGAGGGTATTCATAACTGTAATCCGTGTGTATGTGTGTGTGTGGGGGGGAATCTTCTCAACCTTTCCTCATATTTGAATTCTAGAGATCAGAAACTACCTTAGTTAACTCTGGACCCTTTTCAACATCTCTTCATCCATGAAACAAGAATCTCCTTACTTGTACAAGTCAGTGTCCTCCACACTCCCAGAATTCATTTTGTTGTTCTCACAATTTTGGCAATGTATCCCCTAAATTTCAGATCCTTATACACTATCACCCCAAGATCTCTTATTTCCTCCACATCAAACAATATATCCTGACGAAGCCTAAATTCTACATCCCATCTTTGTTTTCCAAATTTTAAAACCTTGCATTTCGCAACATTGAACTTGCATCCCCATTCCTGTGCCCATTCACTCAATCTAATCTAGTGATTAAGAGATTAAGATAAGTGAATGACTTCTTGTAAGGCCACATCTTCTGTACTCTTCATAGTTTGTCCAAACTTTGCATCATCTGCAAACATCTGAACATCCCCCATCCAAATCTTCGCCAATATCATTAACATACAGGTTAAACAGCAATGGCCCTAAAATAGAACCCCAAGACTTTCCTTTTCCAGGATATTGTCCCCCCATACACAACTTGCTGATACTTATCAGACAGCCAGTCTCCGATCTAATGCATTAATCTAATATCCAACCCCATCTGCTCTAGTTTGACTAGCAACATATTATGTAGTAATTTATCAAAAGCCTTCGCAAAATCTAAGTATACTACTGTGTTTTCCTCTCCTCTAATGAAACTGTCACCTTATTGTAATAAGCAAGTAAATTACTAAAACATGACCCTTCCTTTAGCAAATCCATGCTATCCATCAAAGATAATACCATTATTGTCAACCCAATTCTGGATCGTGGTTCTCACCTATAATTTGATGCTTGAGCTCTATCATCTCACTTATGAAGCGACACAATCTTGCCCTCCTTCCGCTCCTTTGAAACTCAACCCAACTCAATTCCCCATATATGGGGAATTGAGCAAACTTGATGTTAATTAGGCTGTGGGACTTGATAATATATCACTGCATATTTTGAAGGAATGTGCCAAAGTTAGCATCTTCCTTGACAAATTTGTTTAATATGTAGTATTACCCCTCTTTCGAGTCTTCAAAATTCGAGCCATCAAAATTCAAGGAGAACGGGCCCACCAGTCCGGAACATGGGGAGTTAGGTGCCGTAGGCACCATGGGGGACATAGCCCCCCCCCCAGTATATGTGTGTGTGTGTATATATATATATATATGGATAAAGATATAAAGAGAAAATTTAAATTACAGAAGCTAAAAATGTGATGAAGCTTTAGAAGCTATAATAAATAAGGGACAAGAAGTGAATTATGTATAAATTTCAATTTTCAATGATCCAGCAACAGCTGCAGAAGAATTTAATAAGTAGTGTGCATCAATGATATAATACAGGAGGAAACTATTATTATCTAAAATCATTCGAAAACTAATAAAATCTGAAGGTAAGAATAACATCCTTTAGTATTACTTCCAAACCTTCATGGAGTCCGAAGATTCAGCATGGTAGGTGAAAGGCTCACAGACCATAACTATTATATCTTGCCTTCACATTCCACTCATTCACTACTTGCCAAAAAAGAAATCAGCTTTTCACTTCTTTACTTGCAACCATTGTAGTTTTCAGGGATAATCTATCGTTCTCATATCACCCATTATCCTATGGAATTCCTATGTATTATGATAGGCTCCTCTCACTAATATGTCTAAATCATATCACCCCTCTTCCTATCTACGAAGCTCTGAAGACCATATTCCCTCAATTGTCCTCATACTTAATTCAAAGTTCTGAAGAGTTATTCACCTCTGCACTCTTTCCAATGTTTCCTTATCTAGCTAGGTGACCATATCTGTGCACAAAAATTCAAATGAGGCATAATAAACACTTTGAAATTATCACCTCCTTATCCATATGTGCTTTTTTTGTATTACAGCAGCTATTTTCAACAAAATTATGAACGAGTTCATCTTATTAGTGTTACTGAATTACATAATGGAAAAAATTAATCAGGAATCATACCTAGCATATTCTTGATAAGGATCATGACAAACCTGCTTAAGATATGACACCTGATTTAACAGTAACAAAATTGCAAAGTAACAGATATGCAATTTAAACAAATTACTCAATAACCACGGTAATTAACTTCAATGAAATGAAAGTACAGATATTTCGTACTGAAAATAAGAGTATCAGGGCGTTGAAGCAAGCAAATCAAAGAAATGGGAATACAAAGTACATATAACATCCTGTCTGCCCAAAGTATATCAGATTACATTCACAAGGTATCTGGTAAATGCCAGTTAATGATAGAGGTGACAGTTTGTCTTTTGTAGATGGCAAGAGATGAGAAATTTTGTTGATAGGAAAATATGTGAGAATATAATACTTCTTCAAAATTCTACCAATCGGTTCAGAGATACCAGAAATACTGTTCTGTAGAAAAAACGAATTAATGAACATCAATATTATATTCAATAATAAAACCTCAAAAGTCTGGTCTGGAACAACATAGTATTGACACCAAACATAATATCAGATGAGATGAAGCTTGTATTCTCCACAGAAGCTAGTTTAAATATGAATGCCTTTCAAAGAAAGTTGCAAAGCCCTTTTACATGGTCAAATCTGAATCGTAACAATTGTCTCTCTTTCTCCCCCCCCACCCCATCCAAAAAAGTTTGGGATATTTTATTTTATGTAACCATCAAAAATAGTTATTAATATTATTTATTAATATTAATTTCATGCATGCAGCAACAGTTTTTAATTGGCAAACCACTTACTACTGTATATACCTTGTATCCCCATTTCTTTGATTTGCTTGTTTCTACACCCTGATGATGTACTATTAATTTCAGTATGAAATATCTGTACTTTAAGTTAATTACTGTGTTTTTCCTGTAATTTATAGTCATTATTAGCAACTGAAAAATTACATATGACAACTTGCATATTAAATACATCAAACAGGAACTGATGATCAATTAGTGAAATAGGGCCTTTGTTATTACATTCATAAATTGTTTAGGTTCAAGCATTAAGATCACAGTCTTAAGGAATGTGTATATCAGTTGCCTATACCCTTGAGCTGGTTATGAAAGTCTTTCTGTGGATAGGGTTCCTAAGGAGTGGAAAGAAGGCAAAATAGTCCCACTCCACAAGCATGGTTCAAGGATAGAAGTTTCCAATTATAGCGCAGTCTGTACAACTGCAGTTGTGATCAAGGTGTTGGAGAGATTGGTGGAATAAAATACAGGACTGGGAGGACATAGAATTCTTTATAATGGTCAGCATAGATTTGTAAAGGGTAGGTCCTGTTTTACAATTTACTTGCATTTCATGATAGAGTAACAAGTGTGTTAGATAAGGGAGAATCATATACAGTGATATTCTTGGACTTTGCAAAAGTGTTTGATAGATTACCATAAGTTGATGTACAAGCTACAGAGGATTGGAATAGATAGTATATTGGATAGACGGATTGGAGATCAACTCTCTGAACGATACCAGCAAGTTGTGTATGATGGAGCAGTGTCTCAAAAAACGAGAGTAACCAGTGGTGTACCCCAGGGTTCTGTTCTTGGGCTCCTGATGTTTAACTTGTTTGTAAACGATATATCATGTGGACTGACTAGGGATCTTCAGTTGTTTCCTGATGATGCAAAGTTGGGAAGAATTATAAGCAGCACTGCTGATGTTAATTTCCTTCAGAAAGATTTGAATAGATTTTTGACTTGGACAAAGCAGTGGGGGTTGTAGTTTTAATATTAATAAGTACAAGGTGTTACATTTTGGAGTGCAGAAATATAAGGCTGTGTATTATATTGACAGTACTGTACTGCAGGAAGTGGATGAGATTCAAGATATGGGAGTGATGGTTAACAGTAGACTGAAGTTTTGAGGGCATATTGCAAGTGTTAACATTGTAGTGCTGCTATGATAAGACGTACTCTAACATGTAGGGATAAGGAAGTGGTTGTGCCACTAAAGCACTCATCAGACCACACTTGGACTATTGTGCTCAAATCTGGTTACCAAGGTTTGCAATGTGATGTGGAGACATTGGAGAGGGTCCAGAGTCAAGTGACTAAGACAACATCAAGATTTTGGTGGAATGCTGGCTATGGAGAAAGGTTGAAAAGATGTGGATTACAGAGTTTGGTGGATATGAGGAAGAGAAGTGATATGATAGAGACATTTAAGTTAGTGATAGGATTTTATCAGATTAATCCAGAGGGGATTATAAAAAGAGTAGAAGGTGAGAAGGGAAAGAACCAGAGGTCATCCCTGAAAGTTATGTAAGAGTGTGGTGAAGAGAAGTGTGAGAAACAGATTTTTTACATTGAGACTTGTCAGTAAATGGCACACATTACCAGGATGTGTTGTTAATGCAAGAAGTGTTAAGGATTTTAAGATTTGGTATGATAAAAATGTTGTCAGAATGTTGAATGAACCTCCCATGAAGAGTGTGTGATTCCATGGAGGATGAAATAATAATAAGATTTTTTTTTTCCACGTGTAAATAGAATAGGCCAAGTATTGAGATGGCTTGCATCCTTTAAAGGATGATTTTAAAAGAGTGCAACAGAGAGTGATAGTTGATGAAGTGACATACCAGCTGGAGTGTTGCCCAAATAAAGTCAGCTTTTATTGTCAGAGAACCATAGCAAATAGTAAAAGGTCAACTACTAGAACAACCAACCCATCAGAATTGAGGAGGATCATTGAAAACTTAAAGGAGCAGCAAGAGAAAAGTAAACTAGCAAAAAATTTAGACTGGGTGGACTACTAATGTATTTTTATTTATTTTATTTTTTATTTATTTTTATTTTTTGCATAATCTGGGAAACCCTATGACCAAACATGGAACTTTTTTTTCAAGGCATCTCAGGCTTTCAAGATGCAGACTTTTCTTAAATAGTGAAAAATAAAAAAAAACTGGAGAAAAGAGTGATGAAAAAAGGATCGCATATAACAAGGGATACCTGTATCCCTCGTTATATGAGATCTCACTTCACGCATTTTCGCTATAATGTAATTTTAAAAAGTTAATTAAAAAAATCGCAACCAGTAGCAATTCCACAGTTACCCTGTGCATGGTCACGTGACTGTGTGTGCACCACTTTGACAAGGCAGCATCGTGCTGCATGTCAGTCTCACAGAAGGTGTAAAACTAATAAGTCCATTGTTGGAGTCTTCTGCAACACAAACATTACGGAAAAAAGAGGTAATTGTGATCAAAATACTTCCAAGACTAAAAAACAGAGAAAAGCTATAACACTGAGGAAAAATTAGAAGTTATAAAGAGGTATTAACATACTGAGCACAACATAGTCAGAGCTAGGAATTTCAGAATCAAAATCAGAAATTAAACTCAGCTATTTTATGGGATGATGTTTTATACTCATAAATCTAGTACAAATCTTCAGCATTCTTTATCTAAATTGAGTTAACTGCTATAATCAAGTGCATATGAAAATCAGCAAAAGACAAGCTATGCAGATATTAAGCTATCTTTAGTAAAGCATTTCAGCTATTTATTTACACATAATTTGCAGCAAAGATGTCAAACTGAATGTGGAAATAATAGAATAAACAAACTGACAGGAAACAAATCAAATAAGTTTAAATGGAATAAGGGAAAAATTAACACTTGCGGTATAGAAGCCAATATTCAAAACAATTTTAACCCATGATGTGAGAGTTACTATAAAAATAAAACAGTTGATTATAAACACAGACAGAGTTTTGAGAGTTCTCATAGGGTAGTCAAGCGATGGCATGAATGGCAGAAACATTAAAACTGATGATATCAGAAAACCATTAGAAGAATCAATTGTAATTTGTTAAGCTAACAGGAGATAAGCCGGAAACTTAATCAAGTTTATAAACTATTTTAGGACATACATTGTTACCTAGTTCCCAAGTGAATGGCGTACCTGCTCTCACACCAGCTACAGGTTTAACTCCTACCTAGGCATGTTTGTCTTTAGGTAGTAGATGAGTTTCATTGCCCTGCTTGTTGGACACCAGAAGTGAAAAAGTTACATGCCATTTGGTATAATTTAGAACAGGATATTTACCTTAATTTGCCTTAAATGCACTCCACCATACACTACTACTCTAATGTCTATCAGCCACTCCATATCCATTCTCATTTGCTCTAATTTACATAATAGTTTTCCCATGCAGTATTCTGTCAAATGCCTTTGCAAAGTCCAGTAGTATCATGGTGTAGACATTTCCTTTATCTAATTCTACCGTCACCTTATTATAAAATGTGAATAAATTACTGGGGCAGGACTTACCTTTTACAAAGCCATGATACCCATAAAGTTTAATATTCCTATCCATCCATTCATGAATTTTACTTTTAACTAACTTTTCCAATACTTTAACTACCACTCCAGAGATACTAACTTGCTGCCTTCTTGGAGTCATGTTTATGTAATGGAACTATCTTACCCTCTTTCCACTCCCTTGGAACATTGCCAGAGCTGAGATTTAATTAAACAATTTCATCAGAGGCACTGCCAGTTCACTTGCACATTCTCATAGCACACAAGCAGAAATACTGTCCAGGTTCACTGCTGTATTCAGTTGATATTTTTCAATACACTGAGTACTTCCAGTTCATCTACTGCAATGCTCACATCAGTCTCTATTACCTCAGTAACCCTTGAAAAGTGATCACTTAGTGACTGAACTATTTCTTTTTTAATGTGGTTACCAAGCATAAAATATTACTAAATGTATAGTACGTTTGTACTGTGGATGGGCTTAGGATTTTTTTCCCCATTTTTATCAATTTTATATATTTTTTGTAATTTTTTATTAATTTTTATATAGTCCAGAAACCCTGCTCTAGAGACCAAACATGGAACTTTTTCAGCCACTTTAGGTCTCCAATATGCAGGGAGGTGGTCTCGCACATCAGGTGATGGCATTCATCTTCCACCTAAAGACAATCGCAAACATCCATGTCCACGGTGGGATTCAAAACCACGACCTGTTGGTTGGAGAGCAGGTATGCTAACCACTCGGCCAACCAGGATGACTTAAAATAACTTCCCATGCTCAGAATCAAACCTGGGCCTCCTGGGTGAAAGCCAGGTATCCTAGCCACTAGACAACATTTCTTCTACTTCTGTCACTTTCCTACCATGCCCACTGAGTAAAGATATCTTTGCATAATCATTCTTTCTCTTACTTGCTATGTAGAGAAAAAATGCTTTTGGATTTACTTTGGCCTGCTTAGCTAATTTTCTCTTGAAATCTGAATCAGCCTTTCTTAACATACTAGTTACTCTTCTTGTTGTGCTTTATACTGCTCATCGGGCACGTTGATCACCTTGTTTATATTCCACAATGCTTATCTTTTTCTTTTTCTTTTTTTTTTTTGCAGCTCCTGCTTTATATTGTTAGCCATCCACTTAATTCCTACTCAGTTTACTCCTGACCCTAGGTATGACATTCTGATACCATTTCACTTAAAGAATTCTTGACCACTTCCCATGCTGTAATGACATTCATTCCATGTAGTTTCTTACACTATAACACTGTTCTAAGATGCCCTCCAAAGTTTTTTATAATTGCCAGATTTGTAGTTCCACATAAATCCTTTCTTGACTGAAATTTTGACATGTTGAGTAACCTCCCAGGAAAAAGACTGCATGGTCACTTTCCCCAATCAGAAGCAGAGTTGCTACTGCAGTTATATAAATATAAAAGTTTAATATAAATTTATATCATTTAATATATAATTTAACATAAATATACAGAAAAAAGAAATTGACAATAAGATACGTCATGCACATGACATGTTTTGCATGACGGGCTTCAATAGGACAATATAATTAACACCAACTGCCACTCAGGATCCAGCAGTACCCCTCAACTTATCCTGTGGGCATTGTGTAGTGATGAGTGTGTTTTAAAACTGGTTTCTAAGTTGAAATACTGGTTACTTTTCTCAGCTTTAGAAGTGAAAATTACATAACCTCTCAGCTATTTAAAATGGCAAACAAATACAAGAAACAGAAATATGAAGAAAAAAATAGTTTTTAAGCATTCTATTAGCAGTAATTAAACAGCTTAATACTAAGAATATAATGATATGTATATGTGTTTTCAATAATTTTTTTTAGGAAAAACATCTTGCAGCTTGTAAACATCTAAAAAGTGGTCTGTGGCTCTTGAACCTAGCAAGCCTGGCCACCCTTGTATTATAGGTTTCTGGTTTCCCCATCGATGAGATTTACAAATAATAATAATAATAGTAAATAAATAAACAGCAGGAATTTGTTCAATATGGCTGAACTAGGCTCTATCAGTAGTTGTAACAAAGCTTTCTCTTCACTGATAGGATTGAAACTATACAGAATGGTTATTCATAAAGAGGTTATAGAAGTGAATTTATTAAGCTGAGAAAGAATCAGCCATTATGGCTGGAGAAAATTATATTCTTCTTTTTCTTTAATTCTTCTTCTTCTTCCCTCTTTTACCTTGCAGTATTGAGGGCTTTCTATTCATTTAACTGCAACCGTACACAAGGACAAGGTGGTTAGCCCTATGCCTCCCAGTGTATCCTATGTCTGTAGAAGAGTTGAGTTCTCAAGGTCAGTTTGCCTGCTTGCAGGATGAAAATTCCAGAAGTCCATGCCCAAGACCAGCTAACTTGGCTATGTCTGAGAAAGACCCTAAGCTCCTCACGTCAGATGGGAATTGAACCCAGGACACTCCTTTCCCAGACATATGGTTGCAAAGCGCATAACCACTTTCTAATGGTGCAGACTTAGAGAGAAAATTATAAAGAAAATTATATTATTATAGTTGAACATGTCTGTAAATGTGTATTAAAATGTCTGAACAGAAGTGGAGGATTACATCAATTTGCTGACCTAGTTGGTCAAGTTGATAGTATATCCCCTCAACTAATGGAGAGACAGTGAATATTTTAAACATCAACACAAGCATGGATGTTTATAAATGTTGTTAGGTAGTAGTGGTGTAAAACCTCCACCCTGCTTACTGGAGGCTAAACATGACTGACTTCAAAGAAGTTTTCTGTTTGGTCTCTAGTGCAGGATTAATTAATCCTTAGCTCATCTATGATACTAAGGTATTATAGATTTACAACCACTCATGGATAAGATTCACACAGAAAACACACACAAGCCAATTATGTGTGTGGAGTGGTAACACGTATTGTGTTTGTCCACATTGGTGGTTATTTGGCCACAGGAGACTTCTGATTTACTTACTGTTCTTATTTTCATCACTGAGTTAGGCCATCTCTCACTGATGCTTTGGGACTTGTTTTCCTAAGGAGTAGGTACAAAGTGTGTGTGGGGGGGGGGACACTGAAGCAAACAGTACATAAAGAGTAAACAATATTTAAGTATGTGATAAAAACAACGCATAAAACAGGAGGACAAGTCAGGATATCCCAGGTCAGTATGTGAATACAGTCAATGCCTTTTGGGGGATGGTACACAACAATACAATATACCAGCACATTCATTAACAGTAACATCTGATAAACATATGCAATGCATTCAGAAATTTGCAACATTGTCATTTTTTGCATATTCATTTACCATGAAAATAGGCTTAGTTACTTAATAGTTTACATTTTTTACTACATATATTGTTATTAGATATTTGCTATATAAAACTTTGTAGAAAGTTTCTTAACTTGGGTATATTATGTATTCAAGATACCAAGTAATTTTATATAAACTTGGTTTTTATAATGGTAGATGGTAACATGGGAAAATAGGATTAAAAACCAAGTTTATATAAAATAACTTGGTATCTTGAATATATAAAACTTTATTAAAAATTCTCATATACATTTTTATTTTTTATGTATGTGCAGAATAAATTTATTAATAAACTGGGTCTGTTATATACTTAATTTGCCATTTGTATTCATTCTAAGAATGAAGTAGAAATTTCAATAAATAATTTTTAGTTTTCTTTTCATATCCTTTTAATTTTCAATTTTTCCTGCTAGCAAAGAATGAGTACAGGAACCTACCTATGTGACAGAAGTCTCAGATGCTTGGTGCAATACCATTACAATAAGGAGCCTAAAATAGGGAGGGGGAGATAATTGTGATTTTGAGCATCATAAACTTATTAAATGTTCTGAAGAACTGCTCCTGCTCACCTGAGTGTATTGGATATTCAGCTACACCAATTTTTAAAATGGAAAAAAAAAATTTTTTTTTTAAAAAGGTAGGATTTTTACTCAATCACAGAAGAGAGAGAAACTGGAAAGTGGCACTAAACCATATCACTCTCATTAAATTATGATTGCCACATTTTAAAGGGCCAAAACAAAAATTACACTTATCTAGTAATTAAAATATTAAAAAGGAGGTGGGTCTACCTGTAAAGAAGTGAAACATCACCCTACTTCAGGTATGCATTTTGCACAACTTTAATTTTTATCATTCTCAAAGTCATATTTCTTCCTTGATTAAACGTTTTGCATGTCATTCCCAATTCCAGTTACTTTACCAATTTTGTGTTGTCAGCATATGGGAGTATCCAGGAGTATTGGCATTTAGATCTGAGATGCAGTATTGGTCAGAAGTTACTTCCCAACTTGGTTAATGCAGGCTACACATTCACCAACCATAGCTATGTAGTCACGAGCCGGTATGTCTATCCTGACGGATGAAAAATCCCCCACCTCCGTATGAGAACGGAAAACTTGCATTTAGTCGAAAAGACCTGATAACAGTTCCTCGCCTCATATACAGGAATGGAATGAAGGTCTTTCAGACGGAGGGGCTTCATCTATACCAAATGTGCTACGGATGCTCAAACAATTTTATTACAATTTATACAACTCAAAAACATGTGGCAGGCAACTACAAAAAAAAAAAAAAGTTTAACTGTTCTTCGGTTGGTTTATATTCAAATTTAACAATAAAACTAAAAAGTATTAAATATCACACAGAGTTGTAGCGAAACTGGTAAGTTAGGGCGGTAAATTTATACAGCAGAACAGCTGAATTATTAAGTTCATGAAAAACGGCGCATGAACTATATACATCAAATAATACTAAAACATACGCAATTAAAATCATTGCATGTACCTTTTTTCGCCTTTCTGATTGTATTTCATTCTCTAACATTGCCATATTTGATATATCATGCCTCAGGAATTACGAAATGACTAAATACATTAGTCAACATCTAACACGCTCGTACGCTAACTTCTTTCCTAATAAAAATTAGGATAGCGCCTCGTATTCAATTAAAAAACACAAGCTCCACCTAACGAGGTGACGAAGCAGCCGCAAACAATTGCACTTACGGTTGGTATGACATCCAACCAATTGTTTCGGATTATTATTATGGGAGACCTCCAGGGAGTCCAAAGACTCATCGAGGGAGAGTGTGCCAACAGCATCGAACGATTTCATCCCTTCCAACTACTAACCGCGCTCAAACTTTCTTAACTCTTTGCGAGTCATTAGTAGCAGAGGCTCTACCAATCGACCAACCTATGCTGATTTACATCAAAATTAGGAGCTTTAACAAATATTGTTCTACACGTAGATGTTGTTGTCTGGAATACGCCCGAAGCAGCTAAAGCTATCAAGCCAAGTGCTATGTCAACTGCATGTATTTTCCTGGCCAGCTGTTTGCTTTCTGGGATTAAAAACCTAAGTTTCATGAAGGAAAATCCAAATCATCACTCCATATGAAACCGGTTAATTTTTAAACTGAAAAGTTCTTATAAAGATTCTTCACTCCTGCTTTCTAGGTGGTGGATGTCTTTCATCGCATGGTGAAATAACACCACCTTGCTTATTACAGACCTAAAGTGGCTGCGACCAAGTTTGATCACTAGAGCAAGAATTCCTGTTCTTATCCTCCCTTCCTTTCCACATGAAGCGAGAGTGATGCCCTCAATGACATTCCAGTCATAGTGTAGGGAACCCAGACTCTCCCGCATATTTCTTCGTCACCAGATACAATTGATCATAACCCAGAAAAATTCGACTTTACACATTTCACAGTTCTTTTTGCCACAAGCACAGCACTTTGCATTCATCAGAACCGAATATAGTGCAAAGTACTTTTTGCCACAGATTGCAAAACTTCGAATCCCTTTCATCAGATCTGCTCTTGCCTCAAAGTTTCCCTACCAAACTTCCATAATTCCTTTCATATGTTCTTTTATGACTCTCTAACCTCCCTAATCACTCTGACCTCTTCAACTCCTCTCTCTCTCTCTCTCTCTTTTGAAGCTCCAGTTTCCACAGTCAAAATAACCTAATAATGATTCATTTTAAAAATAAGCAAAAAAAACAATGATTTGATCACATGTTATTCTACTGGCATGACAATATACGGGACAATATATACACATAAACTCCTACCACCACCAAACACAAAAACTAGTCATCATCAACATGCTAAAAATGGAAAGTAAAACATTCCCTGCATTAAAGGAACATCAGACAAAATAAACAGAGTACTACGAAAATACAACCTCAAAGCCACCTTTAAACCTGCTTCAAGATTAAAAAACTTACTCAACTCATCCAAAGACCCACTCCCTCCACTAGCCCACCCTGAAGTATACCGAATTTATTGTACTTGCAACATACCATATATAGGAGAAACAGGACGCACAATTCCCATCGGACAAAAAGAACATAAACGACACATTAAATATAATAATTACGGTGAAGCTGGCCTTTCTGATCATGCCCTGAATTCCTTACACAGAATTGACTGGAAAAGCGCTAGCTTCTACATCGCACTAAAACATGCTGTGAACGAAAATTCAAGGAAGCATATGAGATTATTATCAACCACCATCTGAACAATAATGATGGTCTAAAAATCCCAAACATATGGAAGGTATATATTCGACCCACAGAACGTTCCTCACTAAGAACAACTATAAACAGGACTGTAGAAAATCCAGTATCTTAAAAGCAAAAATAAGAATTGTAATACTAAAAATAGGACATCATTGTATCTGAAAGAAAACCATCTGAAATAATGTTTATTCCTGTCATCGTAAGTAGAATTTAGCTTGATGTAATTTTTTTTCACTAGAGGTCATGCCAGTAGAATAACACGTGATCAAATCATTGTTTCTTTAGCTTACAGTTAATAATGTAACTCAGCTTGTCTCGTATATTGATGTATGCTCCAGATGATGATCTTGATGTGAAAATCGAAACGTCGGGATAATAAAAAAGTTTCTTTAACACGGTTGTAAATTCCATAAATTTTTAAAATGAATGCTGATCACCGTGTAACTCTAAAAGAAAAGAAGAACCTAATAATGATATTATCTTTCTTGGGGACTTAAAAGTCCACAACCCACATGGCTTCCCATCAATCACCCTACCAGAATACCTAACAACTCACTTCAATTTCCAATACACTTGACCTCTTCCTTACAAGCTTCCCATCTAATTATACTATAGATAGCAGTTCTTTTCTTTGTAACTCAGATCACAACCTCATACAAGTCTCTTTTGCCACAGAACAACCTTCACCCATTAGTTCTTAGTCGGGTGTGCTTTGGCACTGCAAGGGCTCCAAATGGGACAACCTCCAGGGTGCCTATTCCTCCTTCCCATGATCCGAATTCTGCTTCATTTCTTCTGACACAAGCACCTGATCAGACAAATCAACTGAAATCATTTTGTCGAGAGTCGAGTTTTAGAAAGAGAAAGAGAGAGAGAGAGAAATCGCAAGTCTGCATACGCGAAAGGCTCAAGACTGCTCACTCAGTCTATACTGCAGATCGCAACAGCTGTAAATGACTCGTCGTTTTCTCCAGTTAGGAGTTTGAAAACTGTAAATGCGGCAAACTTGCCTCCATACCAAATGGTTGTCACTCCTTCTGATCCCTTGCCATTGCCATCAGGAACAACTTTTGCCCACCCAGGTTTTCATCACTCTCACATCCGGATGGTGCTGTAGTTACCTCATCTAAAGACACGGCCGATTTACTGGCATCAGATTTTTTTCAATTCTTGCATTGGTGACATGAGCAAAGTTCCCTCTACTCCACTAAGAACTCCTTTCTCCATGGAACCTATAATCTAATTATTCGGACTTCTTTCTTAGAAAGAAGTCCGAATAATCTTTAATACTAGAAAACAAAGAAGGCATCTAGTCCTGATGATATCCCACCCCTTGTTTTTAAAAGGTGTGCCCAAGAACCAACGCCTGTTCTGTATCGCCTCTTTAATTTATCCTATTCAAGTGGCATTTACCCTACAAAGCCCACATTCAGCCCACCCTAAAGAAAGGTGGTAAGAGTTAATCAATGAACTATCGACCAAATGCTCTTCTCTCTGTTCTCTAAAGTTATGGAGGTCATCAACAACCAACTCGTGAACTACCCAGAAACCTACTGACAAATCAGTAACCACATCAGGTGATGTACAGCTGATCTAGTTTTCACCATCCATCACTGGACTCAATCAAAAAAATTGGAAAAACTCACATGGTTACTCTTATTATCTCAAAGCGTTTGATTGGCACTGAGGTCTACTTAGCAAACCAACATATTATAATCTGCCTTCCATATTCTGCAATTGAATCCCGACTTTCTCACTGGTCGCTGTCTACATGTCATGGTGGATGACTTCATCACCTCAGATTTCCCCTGCAAGGTGAACCACGTACGATTTCGTTAATTCGTCTCCTCTCCTCCTCTTGTACATAACTGACCTACTCTTAAAGATTTCCAGTCATATCCATAGCTTTACTGATGAGAGTAGACTCCATTACTCCTGTCCTTTGACATACCTGTTAGTATTCAAGTATCAGAATACACAAGATCTATCAATACCAGTTGCATGAACTCTGTTATCCTAGCTATATCCCAACAGAATAAGGGCAACCTTGTGAATTTCAATGCCACAGAAACTCGGTTCTGTCAGAACTCTCGCATCCTCCCCCCTTTCCTTCAACAATACCCAAATATTCAAACAAGATCAGATTTCTTTTCTTGGACTGACCTACGCCTCCAATCTTTCCTGGCACAAACACATTTGAACTATAGTTACTGCAGCTGGCAAAAAACTTGGTGCACTTTTTTGCACAAGACACTACTTCACACCTTCAGAGCTGCTAACTTTATACAAATCCCAATTCAGCCCAACCATGGAATATTGTTCCCATATTTGAGCATAACTTCTCTAATATATTATATATATATGTGTGTGTATGGACGTCCACGGTCTCTTCTCCTGTGAGTTTATATTCTAGTGGTGGTTTAGGAATCCTGTTGTTATTCATTCTTTCGATGTGATGTAGCCAATTTTGATGGTATTCTTCTATTTCTTGTACGATGATTTTTTTCTGTATCTAATCGTTCTCTTATTTCTGTGATTTTCTTTTTATCAAATCTAGTGAGTCCCACGAGAGGTCTTAGAAAATTCATCTGTGCTGCTTCCAATCTTTGTCTGTTTCTTTGTTTTAGAATCCAAGTTTCACTTCCAAATTTGAGAAATGTTTTAGAGGTCATATTATGTAATCGTAATTGAGTTCCTTTAGTCATGTGTTTTCCAAAATTTCTTTTAATTATGCCATTCATTTTATTGTAAAGGTGTAGTCTGGCTTCCAATTCTGGATCAGTATTGTATCACGAGATTATATTTCCTAGGAAATATAATCTCATAATATAAGAGATTATATTTCATAGGTAATTGAATTCCGTAACTTGTTCTATTATTTTATTGTTAAGCATAATTTTGACTTTTTGAATGGTATTTCCACACACTGACATAGCTTTTGTTTTTGTTTCAGAGATGTTCAATTTAAATTTTTTGATGTTTCATTTAGATGGTTAGTTGCAATTTGGAGTTTATCTTCTGAATTTGAAATTAATACTTGATCATCTGCATAAAGTATTGTACTTAGCTGTATATTATTTGTTAGTTTAATTCCATCTTTCACAGTTATTTTCCATTCTTTTATGATTCTGTTTATATAAATGTTGAATAGAATTGGGAATAAGCCACGACCTTGTCTTACTTCTTTATGTACAGTTGTAGGTTCTGATAATGTTGCATCTGCAAATTTGATGCAAATTTTTGTTTCTCTGTATAGACTTTTTATTGCTTTAATTAATTGAGGAGGTATTTTATCGTCTTGTAATATTTTCCAGAGGATTTCTTTTCAAATTATCATATGTTTTTTTTCTGTCAGTAAATAAAAAGAAAGTGAGCAGGTTAAATTCTTTTATTTTTTTTATGATCTGTTGCATTGTGAAAGAGGCATCTGTGCATCCTCTCCCTTTTCTATAACTACACTCAGCTAAAATCAGCTAACGCCTTTTTATTCCCGTATAGGGAGTAGGCGATGCCATTTTAGCCCTATCTAACATTTGGAGACTGAGTAGGCAGTTCAATCTCCACTGGCACCCAATCAGAGATAGCTGGCCGAAGGCTATCACTAATTAAGCAGCACGCAGTGAAGAGAGATGGCTCTACATGTGGCGCCATCTCGTGGTCCCTAACCCTAACACTTGTATTTGGTGTCTGAAATAATGTGGGTTCTACGGTCGATTTTCTTGAGTTTACAGGACGAAAAACCCGCGTTTACGGGAGAAAAACCAGCTAGGCGTTTTAACTAAAGAAATTAAAACTAAAATTTTGAAAATCAATAATAACAGAAAATGAGATGATGAGATCCATTCCTTCCATTTCTGGCATCGCAGAACCCATTTCCAGAATTCTTAAGAAATACAATTTAGTGGCCGCTTTTGAACAAATTATCAGCATGATTTCCATCTTCAAAAGATAAACGGTCTCCTCTAGCTCTCCTTAGTGTCTACCAAATAACTACACTGTTCTTCTAAATAATTTCCTTTATATTTAATTAGCCTGTTCTTTAAGATATTTCCATATAGTTTAGATTATGTTATTAAGAGAGTAGTGCCTCTGTAATTTCCAAATTTATCCTTGGGACTATTTTGTGAATATTTATCACTATTCCAGTTTCCAATTCTTTTGGGATTTTTTTGATATTTCCAGATATTATTAAACAGTTCAAGCAGGTTTTCTTTTAAGCTATTGTCTGCATATTTAAAAACCTCAATACATATTCCTTCCAGGCCTGGGCTTTTTTTTTATATTTCATGATTTTTAAAATTCTTTTTCTAATTCTTCCATTAGTATTTCTTCTGTACTTTCTGTATATTGATATCTTCAGCTTTTTGTGTTTTTAATTGTTTTCTCTTTCTTGATTTTGATTCCACATTATTTTATAGTGTTCTGTCCAATCCTCTTTGGAAATTATATTATTTCTTAATTGGTCATTTTCTGCTGTTTGTAGTTGCCTGAAAATTTTAAACCCTGTTCTTTGTTGTCTAGTGATATCCTACTCTAATGATTTAACACATTTACTCCAATCTTCTCTGCATATACTTCTGGAAAGCTTTCTGACTTCAGCCCATAGTTTCTTGTATTGTATACAGTCAGCAATGTTTTTACTCTACAGATATATTTTAAAAGCCTGTTTTTTCCTTTCGATTAATTTCTTGAAGTAATCATTCAAAGATTTTAGCCATTGTTATGTTCACCTTGATTTGTAACAAACTTTCTATTGCTACTTTTATTGTGGTTTCTTTTATATTATTTCAGTTAGTTTTAATATTGTTTGTGGTTGGTTTTATTTTATCTCTTATTCTGCATCGACTGTATATAAGTTTCTAACAGTCTCCTGTTCTATGAGGTAAATTTTAAACTGTTTATTAGATATTGATCCTTTATCTTTTTTTTTCTTTTGAAGTATGTGATTCTTTTAATGAATTGAAGTCTGCTTTTAACTAACATGTGACCACTATCAATTTTGCTACCTCTAAAAACCCTTGTGTCCTTGATATTATTATTTAGTTTGTTGTTAATAATAATAATGTAATCTATTACTGATTTAGTTCCTCTTGCTTCCCATGTACTTATATATAATTTTATGCCCGAAGAAAAAAAAAGCTAACGCCTTTTATTTGATTATAGGGAGTAGGCAAGTCCCCTAAACGCCATTTAGCTTTCGGAGACTGAGTGGACAGTTCAATCTCCAGCAGTAGCCAAACACAGATAGCTGGCCCATGCCTATCACTAATTCTAGGCGGAACCGATGAAGAGACCGAGAAACAAGTGCTGCCATCTCTTGGTATTTAACCCTAACAGTATATGTTATTGCATGAAATACTGTGGGTTCTACTGTAAAGTTTTTTTGAGTTCAAGGGACGAAATATTCGAGTTTTCAGGAGGACAAAACAGTGTGCCTGTATCAGAGATCGACTAACTCGGAACCGGTCGAAAATAGGCATAGAAAATGTTCCTCCCGTCGGCTACTAGACTTGAACTTAAGTCTATCTTCAGGCAGCCTAGTGCAGAGGATGCAAGCACACTTCCACTTAGTTACACAGGCCTATCATGATATATATAGATACACTACTTGAAAAGAGGGAGAGCCTGTATAGCTCAGTGGATGTGGCGTTTGCATCCCACAGCGCTTGACTGCATGAAGGAAGACTTTATTTCGAATCTAGTCGACGACTAGAGGAAATTTTCTAAGCCTTTTTCTACCGGTTCCCGAGTTAGTCGATCTCTGGCACGGGCTTTTTCTCCTGGAAACACGGGATTTTCGTCCCGTAAACTCAAGAAAATCGACCGTAGAACCCATACTATTTTCAGACATTAAAAATATAATGTGTTAGAGTTAGGGACCACGAGATGGCGGCACTTGCCGTCTCTCTTTACTGAGTGTCACTTAATTAGTGATAGCCTTGGGCCAGATGTCTCTGATTGGGTACCAGTGGAGATTGAACTGCCCACTCAGTCTCCAAAAGTTAGATAGATCTAAAATGGCCTCGCCTACTCCCTATACGGGAATAAAAAGGCGTTAGCTGATTTTTTTTTTTTGATTTACTTGAAAAAACGTAATCAGACATTATAATTCAAGGATCAATCAGCCAAGGAATCCACTTTAATAAGATGTAGGACCTCCTTTCACTGTGATGACAACAGCAATCCTACTGCCAGGCAAACTTTCCACAAGCGTACGATAGCAATCAATGGAAATTTTGCACCATTCTTCCTGTAGGCATGTATGCATGTATGAGATCTGGATTATTGTGGAGTGGACAAACACCTGTCTTGTTGCATTCGACAATGTACTTTGTTCATGGAGATGTCCATTAACTTCTTACCAAGCAGTTTGTGTGTGTGTGTGTGTGTGTGTGTGTGTGTGTGTGTGTGTGTGTGTGTGTGTGTGTGTGTGTGTGTGTGTGTGTGTGTGTGTGTGTGTGTGTGTGTGTGTGTGTGTGTGTGTGTGTGTGTGTGTGTGTGTGTGTGTGTGTGTGTGTGTGTGTGTGTGTGTGTGCTTGATGCAACGGATTATTTACTAGGCTATGTAAAAAATTAAAAATTTTAATGATTGACGGAATTTGAACCGTTAGAATTTATTCAGGCTACAAGTACGTGACTCTTTACATGCCACGGTGCACTTGTCCATGGCGCTGTATGTTGACTTCTTTCCAAGCAGAGCATGTGCAAAAAGTTTCAGCAAAATAAATATATCCTATTCTCTATATTATATCTCTATAAACGTTTAGAGAATATATCCTATTCTCTAAACCTTTCTTTCACAAAAGTAGGATGTCGAACACTTTTAGCTCTAAGGAACTTTTTTCTGTATGGAGCAGTTTCAACTGTTTGTCTTCACTGATAGCTGAGTTCATGGCTATGAATAAGTTCAAAATTTCAGGACCAAACAGGTATATTATTTCTTCCTAACAGGTATATTATTTTCTAAATTAATGTTGGTTCTACAGTCGATTTTTGTTAGTTGCAGGATTAAAACTCGAGTTTTCGTGAGGAAAAAATCCTTTATCCGGCCACTATAGTTTAACATAACAACACATTATGTTAGGCTTAGGTAAAACCAAGAGATGGTGGCACTTGTTTGTCGGTCTATTCATCGGTTGCCGCCTATCATTAGTGATAGTCATGGGCCTCTTGGCTACCGATGGAGATTGAGCTGCCCACTTAATCCCCAAAAAGCTAGATAGGGTTAAAAGGCCTCGCTTACTCTTTCTATAAGGGAATACAAGGCGTTAGCATATTATTATTATTATTACCACTGCACTACTAGCAATCCACACAGACATTAACACAGCTCTCTGCAAAGCACAACAAGACCTAAACGAAATCACAACATACTTCCACCAAAACGCAATTCTAATCAACGGCACCAAAACACAGATGCTGATAATACACAACCCAAGAATCATACGCCCCGCACTATCGATACATTGTCACACATACCGCTGCATTAACAACAAAAATACCTGCCAATGTTCCGAAATCAAACCTGTAACACACGCAAATGTGTTACAGGTTTATGGACAAAACATATAGAATACCTACACACTAAACTCCGGACCAGCAAAACTCTTCCAAGTTAAACACATTATTCCACCCAACATAAAAAAAATTCTATATCGTGGTATCTGTGAATCCCTACTCAGATACGGAATAACAGTCTATACAAATACATCAAACAGCCACCTAACAAAATTAGAAATACTACACAGGAAAATCGTGTCAACAGTGATCTGGACACCTTTCACAACAACCAATATCCGACAAGCACATGGCGATACACAGAATTCTGAGCATTAAAAACATTAAAAACCTGAAACACTACATGACATTAACAAGGAATTACTTCAACATCATCTATTGAAACAACAGAGACACATATCGTATAACACGACCTACAACAACTCTCTACATTCCCACACCCTTCAACAACTCATACGGTTCTTTTGTGAGATCACATCAGATACCCACGAAACTCAACCACCTACCAAGAAAGTTAAAACACGTAGATAACTACAGCACATTAAAAAACGAACTCTGGAAAATATACCAACAAAGTTAAGAAACCATTAACACTAATATACACATCACAAATCACTAGCATCCAATGCCTACATCCCATACATAAACAGTAGCAACAACACATATAGTGAAGGCTAAATCCCACCCTCTTCATAAAAGCTAACCCAAGCTTCGAAGTAGGGGGGATTAACTTGCCTCACTCATCTACAAGTAATCCTTATAAGCAAATGCAGAAATTTGTATGTATAATCCTTCTTTCTCAAACTTAAAAAAAAAAAAATAATAAAATAAAATAAAATAAAAAATAAAAAAAATTATACAAAAAATTCTGTATAATCTTCATTGTTAATATTAGAAGAACGTGTTGTAAATACATACTTTTTTGCCTTTATATTTTGTATTTACAACACATGTTCTTCTAATATTAACAATGAAGATTATACAGAATTGTTTGTATACTTTTTTTATTTTATTTTTATTTTTATTAAAAAAATTAATTTTATTTTTATTAAAAAAATTTTAATTGAAATCCAATGTAGTAATTGCAGCACTTAGTGCTGAACTCTGGAAAATTATAAGATGCAATGTCACAGAAGATGTTTATTGTATGTATAAATATTTTAGCAATCAATAAAAAATATTTTAAAAAAATATTAACAAATTATTAACAATTATTATTATTATTATTATTATTATTATTATTATTATTATTATTATTATTATATAAAGTGTTTGTGAGAATGTCACAAGTGAAAAGATATTCGAAATCTAAGGATGATATAATCATTGGTAAGAATTCAAAGGATGTAGTATCTTCAGAACGGATAGTGGGAACAGAATGGGGAGAGGGGTTTTACTAATGACAACAAAATAATTGAAGAATTGAATTGAACAACTGATAGCAAATTAATAGTAGAAGAATTGGAACAAAAAAAAGAGTAGAAGTATAAGAGGATATGCATATAGATAGCAGTTTATGGGAAGCTGTCTGGTGTGATATAGAGGCCCACAGGAAGAAATATATAATTGATTGTTGCTATATTGGAGAATGTAGATGGCATACATTGAAAAATAATTGTTATAATTGGCGAATAATTATTATGCTTATTTCAATCTATATGACATAGACTTTGAGAAGGAATGGTCACAGTTAGTTTTTTTTTTTTTTTTTTAGTCCCTTGTGGAATTCGTAGATAAGCGGCTTTTATAGCGTGACAATTTAGATAATTGGTAAAAAAACTGCCACTGACACCCGCTCTGACACCAGCGCCCTTGACAACCGTCCCAGTGCGAAAGGGTTCCCACTTTATTTAAGGACAGGTCACGAAACCTATAACACAACAGTGCTGCGAGTGGACATATTCGTTTTTCGAGTGTTATAGGCGCAGTTCAGCACAACATTGATTTTTTTTTTTTTTCAGGGCGTATATTTTCTAAATGCTTTTTGTGATTCATTGCAATCTAGCGATTTTTGAAATGATTAATGTAAGAAGAGCGAAAACTATGTACAATTTTGCCAGGGTCTAAGGAGCTTTATAACCAGTCATGCGATGTGTGAGATGATCAAATTTAGAGGGGTTCGTGAAAGTTAATTTGATTAAGAAATGGAAATTTCCATAACAAATAATATTCATTCTGAGAAAAAGCAGAAATGAAGAGGACAGGAGGGAGAAGTGAGAAAAGCTAGGAAGTGCCAAATTTAGCTGAACAAAATTGTTATCGGTGATTTCTTTTTAAGAAAAAAAAAATGTACAATTCCCTTGCAAAGTTTTATTGACCAGATTTGCGCGTGCAGTACTCCATATGTGTCCTAACTAATGCCTTCAAACGGGGAATAATAATCATCAAGGAAAAATAATTATTAATGATGCTATTTATTCATTTAACTCCAACCCTGATTTTCTTTCTCACTCTGGGTATACCATCTGATACCGGATTCTTCAAATACCCCTTGAATACCTCCCATGCACTACTAACATCTCTCCTCTTAAAACGTTTATGCCATATTATAACATATTATATTATATAGGAGAGCACGATGACATATTATCGTGCACTCCTATATGGAGTGGTTAATAAAATAAAATAATAGAGGGAGGAATGTACAGTATGTACCTCACATCCATCTCCCCACTCAGCGAGATCTAAAAAGCATTCTTATGGTGGTCTGAATCTACTGTTCCATAATGAATACTCATGAAATGCTAATATAGCTGGAGCTGGACAATTATAAACCAGTAAGCATACACTGATGTTTCAAACTTCTAGCTGCTTTGAATCGAGACGTTGACACACTATCTAAACTTTTGATACGTACAATGAGTTCGTTAGAATCATGGTTCTCATAAAAATACAAAACTCAACAGAAATAATAATAATAATAATAATAATAATAATAATAATAATAATAATAATAATAATAATAATAATAATAATAATAATAATAATAATAATGCTTTATTTTTTTTTCGTAAATTGGTACTAGTTTACTACAAGCTTCCTTAATCACATGCTTGTATGTAGTTACTGTCTAGAGTCGCTGTTCCGGTTCTCAGCGTTCATCTTCTTCGCGCTACATTAATTCTGCAAAGTTTATCCGAATTTGTACAATACTTACCAATTACTAAGGATTTCTCAAAGCTCAATGAAACAGAATTACCTCTACTGTGTATCAACGCTTGTGCAATAGATCCGCTTAAGAGGGCTGTGAATACTTATAATTGTCACAAAAGTCATTCTAATTAGTTCGGTAGCAAGCTTAGTTGCTATTAATCGGAACAAATGACTTAACAAACACATATAAGACCTGTATATATTTCGTGAAGCGTGTGTAGCATCACATGATTGAGCAGTTACATGAAGTATAACTGTCAGCCATACAATCAATTAAATTGGACAGTATATTCATTCTCTCCACGTCCACATACCATTTTACCTTTTTTGTCTGTTTTGGTCTGTGTTCTTGTAGATCCTGTGTCCTCCTTTTGCTAGAGTTCTTTGTTCTTGCTGATGGCAATCAACGTTCTTACTCTACTAAATTTATTCTGTTCACGCTATGTTTGCGTCGGTCAGCTAGTGAACGTATCTGTGATCCTTAATTAGTAGGGAGCTGATGTGGGCGGTGTTTTGGAGGTGTTTGTTCTAAAAAGGCGAAGTCATGGAATGTTCACGTCACTGGGAAGATGATGACTGCATTCCACGCGGTACATTATGAAAAATATTAACGAGATTAGAATTATACAAACTAACTAAGCTAGGATATTGTTGTATAAATTTTAAGCTGTTGATTAAACTGTGATATTTTTTAAAATATCCGCATTGTGTTTATTATCTACAGAATTTTCAAATTGCATCATTCATGTTTATCGGTTAGCTTAACGCATATCTCATGTTCTATTAGTTAACAGGATATAAGTCAGTTCACAAGTATATAATAGTTTATCTCATAAAAAAATCATATGTAAAAGAGTGAGTCAGCGAGTGAGAAAGCAGAAAATTGGCTGTAATTTAGAAGCTGCTATTTTACTGCTTTTATTTTTTATTGCTGCTAGTTTTATGCTGCTGCTTGAATTTCAGAAAATATTTTGCATTCTCAGCAATTAAAGACTTTACATATAGCCGCATCTAAATCACAGCACACCTCCTGCTATTTCAGTAAATGGCTATTTTTCACATTTTATGTGAAATACTTTTAGAAAATACAACTTACTTATTATTATTATTATTATTATTATTATTATTATTATTATTATTATTATTATTATTATTATTATTATTATTATTATTATTATTATTATTATTATTATTATTATTACATCTCATGCTGAGAAATTACATCTCATCCAAGATTTAAAAAAAAAAAAAAAAAAAAATCCAAACCCATATATCGCATTTCAGTGCTGTAGTTACAGCGCTTAAACATACTAAAAAATAAAAATAAAAATAAATAAAAATTGTAAATATACATATAACTCATTGTTAAATGAATAAATGATTTAATAATAATAATATTATTATTATTAATACATTATACAGGGAAAAAAAGAAAATAAAGAAAAAAAAATCTGTACGAATTTCATCAAAAAAAAAAGAAAAGAATTAAACCTGTTGTAAATAGGTAATCTTATCTTGTAAATATGTAATCGCAATATTAATCATA
The DNA here is from genome assembly GCF_054136105.1 of Typopeltis vanoorti. Lineage (NCBI taxonomy): Eukaryota > Metazoa > Arthropoda > Arachnida > Uropygi > Thelyphonidae > Typopeltis > Typopeltis vanoorti. The sequence goes on along the minus strand of NC_143550.1, from coordinate 68,967,751 downwards.
ATTTTAATTTAAAAAAAGGATTGAATTTTTTAAAAGAAAAATATGTAATCATGTATGTATCATATGTAAGCAAATGTATGTAATGTTGTATCATATGCAGGGCCGGTTTTATCATTAGGTGAACTTAGGCAATCGCCTAGGGCGCCAGATTTTGCTACATAGTTCGGGAAAAAATTACAACCTTTGAAAAAAAATTAGTAAAACTTTGATTAATAATAAAAAAAAACTGAAATAAGTCGAGCCGTCCTGGTGCTTGTTGATGATCCTACATTATTTTCGCTTTTCACTATTTCTTCCACTTCCCTTCTCTTTGTATACTTAACCTCAAGTGCAGAGATTTTTCCTCCTTCTGGCATCTGTCCCAAGATGAGCGGGGAAGTTCCAGGGTTCCTCAAACTAACAATCAGTGGTCGCGACTAACCGACGGTTCTCACTTCTTATCTTCATTCCCTATAGACTTAATTCTGTTGATTTTTAGATTAAGCCCTGTTTTTGCAAGCTGTCTGAGGTCTGAGAAGTTGGGGATTAGTATAGGGGGCGCCTAAATTTTCTTTGCCTAGGGGCATCCCCCGGACCGGCCTTGATCATATGTAATCAAATGTATTATATGTAATAAAAAAATTTTAAAAATTATTATTATTATTATTATTATTTTAATGAAGAGAAAACAATCAATGCATAACTGGTCAAAATAGGTCACATAATACATCTTTGCTGTCCCTCGCATTATGCTTTAATCTCCCTCCTTTACGAATCTCATGTGGGTCCAAACTTCTCGGGAAACCTTAAAGTAAATTTAAAAATTAGCAATAATAATAATAATTCGAATTGATGGGTGAGAATCATAGCTGTTCCTAAAGAAGTAATCCTGTAACTTTCCCTTTAGTTTAGTCCAACAAGGATCTTGCTTAAGCAAAGTAAGAAACGCCAATATTCCAAATTATTTGTCGAAATGGGTTGAAATACTATGTATAAAGATATCCGCAGAGGAATAAGCCCCCTTTCTACATTGAGCCAATTCATTTAAGTAGTATGATTAAGTTGATTTTTTCCCCTCAAAAGACATTAATTAATGTCCGAAACAGTTATATTCCCAAATTTAGTAGAAATTAAAAATACAACATATAAAGGTGCTAGCGGGTAGGAGGAGGAAAACCGACCGCAATCTTTGGTCCTTTTTCACTATTTTCAAAGTGATTTGTTCTTTCATTAATTCGATTTAATTCTTCAAAACTTTTCAGTCTGCGTTCTATTAAATTCCTCCTGTTGAATAAAGTGTCAACTGTGTGGAATTTTGGTCCTAATCACTCTTGTGATAAGTGTAGCCAATGGCACACCTCAATGCTTTCCTTAAGAGTCACAGCCGTTTACTCGATTTAAAAGCATCTCAAGCATAATTCAGTAAGTCATATATTGAGAAAGCAGGCAGCTGGTTGCGATTTTGAAGTAGTCACTTGACTTGAATTATTTTTATTTGTTGTTATAATATTCAACTGGAGTTTTATATTAGTAATTAAAAAAAACTATTTTAAAGCTCATTTTGATTTGTATTTTTAGTAGTAGTAACATTGATGTTACTGCTATTATTGTTCGCTGAAATTTCAAAAAAAAAAAAAAAACGTCCTCTACAATTAAAAAAAATTATTTCGTTCAGGTAGCTGCTTCTTAATTGCAACTAATCTCATACTTTCTCGACACCAGAGTAATTTATCATATATGACATTTTTTAGGGGATGTCACTTATTTTTAGATAAAGCAGGCGACGAGTAATTGATCTAATCGAAATCTGTTGAACAATGAGACCTACAGTGCATCTGGCAGCATTTCTTTCTTTCTTTTTTTATTATTATTTTATTATTATTATTTATTTATTTGTTTGTTATTTATTTTTATTTTTATTTTTATTTATTGCTCTTACAAGTAACTAGGACTTTGCGATATTTCCTTTCTGTTGAAAAGACCTGGTTTCAAATTCCTTTTAGATATGAGGAACCTTTAAAGAGCTCTTTAACTAAAAGTGATTTTACAGGTTCCTTCCTCAAAACTCGAGGTTCTCGCCCCACAAAACAAGAGTAGACTAAGAACATGCAGTTAATATACATAATACATCGGTCCCATTCTATAAGAAACAATTATTTTTATATATGATAAATCAGTTGAACGGTAGCCTGTTTGACCCATAGAGGTGTCTGCAGAAGATGACAAAATCACGCCTCTGGATGTTTTTTTGTTTATTTGTTTCATTTTATTATTTTGTTTATTTGTTTCATTTTATTATTTTGTTTATTTGTTTCATTTTATTATTTTTTTTTTTTTATTTGTTTTTGTTTTTGTTAATCTTAGTTCCTTCATTAATTGGATTTGATGCTTCCAAATTTTCATGATTCACGAAACCGATGTTATAGCAGATCGGATTTGGGCCTCTTTAATGATTCTTGTAGTTATTGATTCTCTGCGGTACTCGAAGTCACTTCGACAATCCTTTAATTCATCGTATGGTCAGTGCGGGAACCAAATTACTAGAATCAACCTAATAAATGCGATTTCATAATTTTTGAATGCAAATGAAAGATGTCTACTGCTGAGACATTAGAAAGCAGAAAGCCTGCTGGATAATGGTTTAAAAAAAACATTTAACTCTGAAAAGATTTTAAAGATTAGAATGCCTAATTTTCTGATATGTGCCCAACCTGACTTAACCGGCAATCCATAAATTAGACTAAATTTATGTCAAAGGGTACTTTTTTTATTTAGGAAAGAATAATATGACCATTTCCAAAGGTACAGAATACTGACCATAAAACTTGTAGAGATAAACGTAGTCAAAAGTCAAATCTGATATTCAGAGCCTTCATTAAAGTGGCATATCTGCTATACGACATCTTTGATTTTTTTTTTTTGTTTTTGTGACTTCTTCTAGGAAAGGTTATAAACCTATAGTACACTAGTATCGTGTGTAGACCTAGTATATATTTTTATTCTATATATTTAATTTTTAACATACCCTGGAAAGCATATTCTAGAGATAAACAAGAAACGTTTTAAGTCATTTCAGACTTCCAATACGTCGGCAGTGGTATCATACACTGGGAGATTAAATTTATCTCCTACCTAAAGACAATCATAAACGTCGGGTTGGAATCCGTAGTCTGTTGATTGAAGAGCCGATACGCTAACAACTCGGCAAACCAAGGATTGACTACATAGGAATTTTTATTGGTCATTGCATTGTAATCCAACAGTTTTATGAGAATAAAAAAGAGGAATAGAAAAATATCACAAAGAAAAAATTATTGTGAAGATGCAATTCTATTGCCGAAATAATTGACAAGTTTATATTAGGCATTAAAAAAGAAAATAATAATCATAAATTAATCTTTACAATCTTGAGAGATGAAATGCATGTGAGAATATTCCATTGACCCAGAGTATTTTTAATAAGCGTCAAAACGTTACCTGTAAAAGTATTGTGTATATTCATACTTATGAGAGATGAGAAGCCTGTATTTGCATTTCTGGTGTTGTTCTTGTTGTTGTTTGCCCTTCTTAATACAATTTCTAACAAAGAACTTGTCTTGTTTATCAAAGGAAATAAACTAATAGCTTTCTTTATCAGCAATTTGAATTCACGACAAGAACAGTGGATTGATGGTTTATCAGTGAATAGCATGACGTGAGGAGCTTAAGGATCTTCCTCAGCCATAGCCAAATTAGCCGGTCTTGGGAGTGGACAGCAGGTTTTTTTTTCCCTCAGTTTATCTGGAGTTTTTCATCCCGCAAGCAGGCAAACTGTTCCGTGAACACACGGATCTAAAGCCATAAATATTTAACTCCCCATGAGGGGACTCAACTCACCCCAATAGGGAAGGGGGAGAAAAGGGAGGAAACTCCATATGAATAAATAAATAAGTGGATAGCATAATAATTTTCTTAAAAATTATTTTTTTTTTATAAAATTACGCATGCACAGAATTTGAAATAATATTACATAACACTGACCTTTAAACAGTCTTATGAAGGTTTACAGAGATCAATCCATTACGTCAATGTTAGATTAAAGCATTACTTAAAATGGGCTGATGTTTTTATAGTCATCACGAATACTTCATAACAAGTACAATAATCAAATGCACCACAAAGAAATATGAGCACATCCTAACACAGTTTCCAGTCGTTTTTGACACTAATATTCGATTTAACATTACCTGGATCATAACAAATCTCACTAACCAATACCTGTTATCAGTTTATTGGCAAAACGTCCTATTTCAATACTCATTTCAACATATCAACACGCCCGACATGTCATTTTTGTTTAGAAAGCTCATCTCTATATAACTGTGACTTAAAAATTTACCTTTTTTTTAAAAAAAAAAAAAAAAAAGGTAACTAAATTATATTTGCTCCTTTTTGTTTTCAGCTTAGAGAAGAGAATGCCAGAGATACGATTTCTGTATTGTTAACAAACTGGCACTACAAACATTTTTTCTATGGCAATTACTTGGGTACCAACATTAAGAATAACAGACTGTCCAGCTATGTTGCGGATTTGTGGATTTTCCAAGAGTGTAGTCGCAAGAGAAATTGGGGTATCTTCCCAAAAGTCTGTAGATAATATGAGTGTAATGCTGTAAGTACTTCCAGGAAATAAACGCAAGGGAACAGACAGACATGATATCTCTTCTTTAAGAATGCTGTTCATAAATAAGTCTCTTGACTTCATGCTTTTCATTTGACCAGCGCTTAACATATGGTCTTCTTTCTCTATTCTAAAATTTATCAGAATGGGCTCCATAGTAGTAGGACACCTGATCGCAGCCTGAAAACCTACCAGATACACCGGATATCGACACGTAAACACCATGCATACTATCTCGCTCTCAAATGGCGTATCTTTTGCTCGAAGACCTTCAATGTTTAGTTGATGTGATAAATTCAACAGTTCCATTGGTGGGTTGTTGTCAGATCTAATTTTTCTGATAGGAGGTTTTGCATTTCTTCCTAATCTTTTTATTACTAAATCAGGAAGACCTTCTGTATCCATTGATTCCAAACGCAGGTGTCTAAGTAAATCATCTATTCTCCTCAAAACATTTAACTCACTTTGTGATTCTCTATTTCTTAAACAATCTGCTTCGCCCCAACGCCATATTGCTAAAAACACAACGAATTCTTCCTGCACGTTTAAATGTGTACTCGACACTACCTTCTCTACGGCATTCATGCATAAATTACGAAAACTGGATGACTCCAAAATAAGGGCACCTGCTTTTAATATGAGTTCTAAACACACATTTTCTAATTCGCTGCTTGATCTTTCGATTGCAATGTTGAACACTTCACACACTCGATCTAAAGGAAGATTAAAACTCAGAAACTGCGCACATTTTTTCACTAATGAACGAAGACCATACTGGTTAGCAGTCGTGAGAAGAGGAACAGCTTCCGTCCATGAGCACAGATAAACATCTCCCGTGTACATCCACCTACATAAAGAATAAAAATAAAAACATTATTGAAGTTATTGTTACTATTTGCATTAAACTACAGAAAGGTAAAAATGTGAAATAAAATAAAAGTTAATATTATAAAGATTGGTCTCTCTCTCTCTCTCGCTCGCTCGCTCGCTCAGAGAACTACTAAAGTCAAGGTAATCGTTGAAGTTGTTACCTAAAAATTCAAGTTTATGCGATTTTGAAGACGATTGTCGTAATTTCGGTATAATGACCATGCGATGTAAAGAGTATAAAAAACCTTGTTGAATAATGCATATTTTTTATATTCTTTACGTCATGTGGTCATTATAATACTACTACGAACATTTTACTCTATTTAATGGTCTGAATAATCGGTTACTTTAACAAGTACTTCTTTTGTAATTTCATAATTATCTATTTATTCCCTTATAGATAGTGCTAATTTATTCTTGTAATCGTGTAGCACCAACACCTTTATATATCAGCATTCGGAAAATCCTTAGTCAATGTCGACTTCATTTACATTTTCTTCCTTCCTCATCCATCCATTCAATTTCCTCCAGAAAACTTGAGTTTTATTTCAACGCAGATCAACATGCCAGAGAATACAATAAAAAGACTATGAAGATGGATTAGTCGCTCTGTCACAGAGCAACTAATTAATCGACATCGGTTAATTAATCCATCATTATAGATGTTTATTTGAAGTCAAACTGCTTGGTTCGTAGCACGCGAGAAGACGAGAATACGGAGAAGACGAGACGAAATGAAGAGATGAGACATACGACGAATACAGTAGTGTTATTTCTAAAGGAATCTAAAGGAATCTGTGGATTATGTTATTTAATATAAAAGAAAATTGATAAAATTTTAAGAATGACAATTATAAATGAAAGTCATTTTGCTTCTGCACATGACCAGACGTTAAGATTACAATGCCTTAAATGCTAAGATTTGTTTGTTTCTTTCAACAACTAATAAAACTCTATGTTGGAGTAATTCACGTTTGAATTGGTGACTAAAAATGACAGCTCTAAATGAAATTTCTTATCTGCATTTTACTAGGAAGCTATATTCAGCATCGCAATTTATAATGAATAGACAGAATCCGGTTGCTAAAACAAGAAACTAGTTGTTATGCGATTTAAAAACGTCCTATCAGACGAGAAATCTTTAAATTACCACTCAACTGTCGAAATCATAAAGCATGAAATAAGAATACGAATACTACACTTGATCATAATTGCTTCCTCAGTCTCCAAAGTTAAATAAAGCTAAAATGGCCTCGCATACTCCCTATAGGAAAATAAAAGGCATTAGCGGATTTATTATTTTTTTTTTTGTGTGTGTATATATATAAACGATGAATTGTCCACTAGAGCACAGTTCGATATGAACTGCTACTAGTATAGAGAAGGAAGAGAGAGGAGGGGGGGGGTGAGAGAAACTACTAAAATATCGAAACGGGACATACTATAAATAAAATGTCGTTTGTTTGTTTATGCTTGAAAGGCTTTTTATGCCATTCAATGCCCGTATGCTATTCAAGTTATTCTAAAAATTATTCAATCTAGAGGTCACACTACAACTTTTTAAGCGGGTCAGAACATTTTGTTTGTTCCTTGGAGAGAATTCACTCGTACATAGCAGATTCATCTTCCGAGATATCTGTCTCGGCGACAGATATCACGTATAGACGAAACAGAAAACTACTGAGAAGGACAAACATTTGGGATAATCATAAACCTAAGGGAAGCCATAAAATGCAGGAGTTTCATATTATATATAAGTATATTCATATTATATTTATATTATATATAAGAATTCATATTATATAAGTAATCACTTAAAGAGTTAGGTGGAAGTCATTTTATTCTACTGAATGGAGTAGATAGCACTCTTTAGCCTTAATTTTTCGGAAATAGCAGCTAATTTTCCTCTTTCTTAAGTCGTCATGTCAGTACGGCGCTGATTAATATTTCTTTGTGTGTGTGTGTGTGTGTGTGTGTGTGTGTGTGTGTGTGTGTGTGTGTGTGTGTGTGTGTGTGTGTGTGTGTGTGTGTGTGTGTGTGTGTGTGTGCGTGCGTTCTAGTCGATTTTCATGAATTGTCGGATTTAAGATATTTGCTTTCCTGCTCCTAAGATCAACTAACTCTGAAATGGACTAAAAATTCTAGAAAAAGCCCTTTAGTCGGTGATTAGAATGAAATCTTTGATGGTCTTTCTTCTGCAGACCTAACGTTTATTTGCATGTGTTTAAATGTAACGTTTTCATTCTAACTGTTGTAGATGTTTGATTTAATAATTTAATAATTTTGGCCTATAATGACCTATTAAAAGATTATGTTCCTCATAGACCTGTCTCAGATCCATGAGGAACATAATCCTACGAATCAGTGGAAAATGATGACCGTTGTAGCAGCATTGATTCGTACATTTTCCGGAACACATTAGAAGCTTTAAGCGAATGGGTGTGTAGTTAACACGAAGTTAGTACAGAAAGCACTGTTCAAATATAACATTTTCAGTTTGAATGTACACTTTTATTCAAATACGTGGCATTTCATAATCCACATATGAATCATATAGAACTGAAATCGAATCGATATAAAAATGAAGAACATTTTTGGACATTAAGCCTTGGAATAATGCGTACACACTATTGTAAATGCAAAACATAGTCAATATAATAATCTGCTATTTTATCGAGAAAAGTATTCACAATAAACTTACTGCAATAAATGCCTTACTGTGACAGCACCCAGTTCCTGGATCTCCATTTCTACTCTATAAACAGAACCTTCAGGCAATTTTTTACTTAATCGTTCATTAAATATAGAACTGTATTCTCGAAGTATATTGCTATGGGCAGGGAACCGCCATCGGAATGTTCCATCTTTCACATAAATCTCCACATCCCACAATTCTTCTTCCGAAGCAGGACGGTTAGAGTAATAGACCCTATCAAAATAAAAGAGCGATACAAGTAGTCTGAAATATAATACCTTTTAGAATGTTCTATCAAACAACTGCCATTTTATTCAGAAAAAAACAACGCAAACAGAAAATTCGAGCGAATTAGATGTATAATCAAATTAACAGTCAGACAAATGTCACTGGGTTATCCTTTGTAATCGTGTGTAACGTGTTTATGTGGGGGGGGGAGTGTTCCTCCCAATAACCCTACCGGGAAATAATTTATTTCCTACATGCTCCATTGCATTACATTACCGGTAGTGTCTAAATAATCTGTTTAACATTTCAGTTGCATTCATATTTATTTTTCTGCATCTATATTCATATGTACATCTATATTTTACACCACACCTATATTTACGTCTTCCTATATTTACATTCGTATTTACGACTTCCTACATTTACATCCGTATTTACGTCTACATTTTTGTATCTACGCATACATATTTACATTATATAATCCTGACAAAATAAAAGAACGATTCAAATAGCCAGAATTTGTATCATTGTTTCCTATCACCGTTGTAATTACATCACAACGATATTAGGGAATCGATCCTATTGGCAAAATTATATACTTTTGAGTATATAATTTTGTTTTATATACTCAAAAACTGTATAAAAACATTTATAAACATATATATAAAAACATTTTATATACTCAAAAGTGTATAAAAGACGAGTGGCCATTATCAAAACTCTCTGTTTTGACACTGGCCACTCGTCTCCTGAAGCGATGGCGTATTGCATCAGGGGCATCCGGATGAAGTCCAGTGGCTGACTGTCATGAAGTGGTCGACAGTCTGTTGAAGGCGTGGACAATAAATGTATATTGGCAATTCCAGAATATGGAATCTCCAAGAGATTGATGAGGCTAGGGACTTGGGAGTATTAGTGGATAGGGAGTTGAAGTTCAGAGGACACATTGCTAAGGTGTCCAAGATAGCACATAGGATTATTTGGTTATTGAAGAATACACTAAGAGATAAAGAGGTTATTATTTTTCCTCTTTATAAGACGTTGATACTTCCACACTTGGATTACTGTGCTCAAATCTGGTCGCCTTGGAGACCTTGGAGATGAGGAATTGGTGGAGAGGGCTCAGAGGAGAGTGACTAAGTTAGTGAGTGGTGTAAAAAAATGCTCCCTACATTGATAGATTGAGAGCTTGCGGATTACAGAGGTTGGTTGATAGGCGGAGAAGAGGAGATATGATAGAAATATATAAATTACTTAAAGGTTTTATAAGATTGATGCAAGGAATATTTCAGCTGTGTAATAGTGATGGAAGAACAAGAGGTCATCCCTGGAAATTAAGGAAAAGTGTGGCTAACAAGGGTGTGAGAACTAGATTTTTTGTTTGGGGAGTGGTGAATGAATGAAATGCGTATGTGAGTGATGAATGAATGGAATGCATTTCCTGACTCAGTTGTGAGTGCTTCGTCTGTACAGTAAATGAGTTCAAGAAGAGGTATGATAGAAATTGTTTTGATAGTTTGGGTCTCCCGCAATGAGTCTTCTGACTCCATGGAGATACCCATATAATAATAATAATAGTAATAACTTGATTTCCCATCCCTCTACAGTAAGATTCACCAGATTTATTGTCTGTTCTATTAGCGTTAGATAGTTGTTCTGGTTTTTTTATTTCGTCTATAGTGCTTCGCGGTCACGGTTTCAAATCGTAATAGGCCATGCCTAATACGAACGTAACGGGCCACTAGGCCTAATATGTGAAAGGAGGAGGAAGAGGATATAGTGCTTCGACTGTCACTGTAAATTGCTATGGTTTCTTGATGAGAATTGCTGAGTTCTAATTAGTGGAGATATCTAAGTGAATAAAGTATAGCCAAGTTGTTGTGCTTAGTTGTTTGAACAGAGGGGATGCAGTTCGAAACAATATTCTTGTATAGTGAACTGCCTGTGATACACTATGAAGGAACAACCGACATTTTCTTTGTGTGTATGTGTGTGTGTGTGTGTGTGTGTGTGTGTGTGTGTGTGTGTGTGTGTGTGTGTGTGTGTGTGTGTGTGTGTGTGTGTGTGTGTGTGTGTGTGTGTGTGTGTGTGTGTCATCACGCATATCTTATTGAGCTATACATTATACGCATGCGCCCACTGAGCTGCTTGTGTGGTTCCAAAATTTCACACCACAAGTTCTTTGCAATGTAACCTGCATTACTGTTATCGCTGTTGGCCTCTACAGAAATAAATAAATAAAATAAAATAAAACCCTCCAGTGAAATTCAAGAATACAAGAGATCCATTATATTTCTAATATACTGTATGCTATTTTGCGCTAGGATTGCTGCTCTCCAAGTTGTCTGATTTGTCTTTACATTCGTCTGCAGATGTTACACTTGTATCTGTGGATTAACTGTCCATTATATCCTTTTATATACAATAAACAGAGATTTTTGAACAGATAGTTAGCTTACTGCAGCTTTCCAGTCTTTTATGTCAAACAATTGTGATCATTTATTAATATAATCAGCAAAAAATATCCTACTCTCGTACATTAAGTTAAAAAAATCATGAATGTCTTTATTCTATTAGATAGTTTTCACGTTGTTAAGATGCCGAAACAATATTATTTAATATTCAGGGTAATACATTCTATGTCGGCTTCAAAATATTCCATAATTCGCAATTTTTCCCTAATTCGTAGTTAAGAAAAGAGGGAGAGGGGATAGATTCCATTATGTACGTTTTCTTCTGGATATACATGTCGGGTGTTTTAAGAGAATTCGTATGTTTCAGTATAATAATAATAATAATTATTATTATTATTTTATTCGCATAATTGATACACAGTCAAAACAAGATATCATATAAATAAAAATTTGACTGGTGATTCAGAACAATTCAGATTCTACCCAAGAATCTAAGAATAGTCCGTCAGGTAGCGTCGTAAAATATGGACTGTTCCAAGTAATGCTGTTTTTTGTAGATCATATGGGGTCACTTCATTGATTTTTAATTGCTGTAAATAGTTGGATAGCTTCTTTGAAGTTGCACCTAGTGCACCGATAACTACTGGGATGACTTTGGTGTGTTTAAGCCACAGTCGGCCAACTTCGATTGCCAGATCTCGATATTTAGTAATTTTTTCCAGTTCTTTGTTGTTAATGTTGTTATCACTGGGTACTGCAATATCGATAATCCAAGCCTGTAGATGTTCAATAATTGTGATGTCAGGTCTATTGTGTTCCAAATGCCGATCAGTTTGTATTCTAAAGTCCCAGAGAATTTTTGCTGTTTCGTTTTCCAATACAGTTATTATTATTATTATTATAACTATTATTATTATTATTATTATTATTATTATTATTATTATTATTATTACTATTATTATTATTAAGAAAAAGATATATATTTTCTTGATGCTATTCTAATATGTCAAGATAATAATAGTCAGAAGTAATTCTGAAGTAAATCAAATCTCATTTAAGTAATGCAAATTTATAAATTCCATGTTTATTTGTGGATCGTGATTATTCGTATGTGTAGCCTTGTTTCTATTTAAATTTTTCAACTTTCTGGATTAGCATGACTCTGTTCAGTCGATAATTTTTTTTTTCCTCTTTGGTTTGTGCAGTCTAAACTACAACATTTTATAACTCCTCAAGTGTTTTACAAATAGATAACACTTACGAAGTAGTATTGGCTTATTCAATTTTGTTCTCATATCTTGAATTCGCTCCCTGGGAAAGCTTTCGGCTGCTATTATGAAAGAGCTGTCGAGGTGTGAATTCAGTGCGCAATCTTTGCACAGCTGTGAATTAAATCTTATTGTTTATCCTTTTGAAAAGATTGAGGCGAATCACTAACTTGGACTACTTTTCTAATCTGCCCACTGGCCTGACTTGTAAGCACTGGAGAAAAACGTGCGATACAAGAAAACGTTTGGACAGTTTTAAATGTATAACATAATGAATTAAAAGCTGAGTTTTTTTCCTTATCTCACCTTATTCAAAATTATTTTTAAAAAAATCAATTTCCGATATTTCAAGTTAAAATTTGTCCTGTTACTCTGGGTGAAAACGTTTCGAATATGATTGTGATCTGTGTCATCTAGTTAACAAATTTTTATTTCAATATGACCTTGGATGCTTATAACGGTTTTACATATTCTTTACAGAGTCGTAACAGACTCATTCTTGCCAACTTAGATCTTGCAGTGTTCTTCTATACCAAATATAAATATATATATAAAGATATATATGTATAAATTATTGCCCATTTAAATAATAATAACGTCATAATATGATTAAAATCTTTCAAACGGTTTAAGATATGATTCTAGGTCAACAAAAAGACAGGATCTTTTGTCAAATGATAAACTCATTATACTTTATAGAATCTCTTTAAACCTACCCATATGAACTTTGATATTTCATTAAAATATACGGTTATTATTTTATAAATATGCTTCAATAATTCAGCGTATTCAAAAAATATTTAATTTTAAATTAGTTTTGCTAGGTTGGGCTAAAACTATTATTTCGATGAATTTAAAAGACAGTTTTCTTTTCTACATGTTAAAATATTGGCGCGCTATTAGGGCAATAATATCAGAATAAAAAAAATTATCATATTAATTAAGTCTGCTTCATTTTTCTGTGGATGCACCTTTAATGCTTATAACGGTTTTACATATTCTTTACAGGGGCTTTATAGACTCGTTCTTGCCAACTTAGATCTTGCAGTAAATGGCAACAGAGAAACACTCGCTTCTTAGAGTAACAGCTTTTACCAAATAGAAACGTACAGGAAAAGGTAAGTACTTACAAGTGCCTGTCATCTTCAATGGCCAGTAGCTTTTCTGTTGTCGACACAACACTTCCCATTGCGTACTAAGCACGAGCGTTTGCTAAACAAAACCCTTCAGCCTAAACAAAATGCATGAAAACGATTATGTATATTTACCCATATGGAACATATATTTATATATTTTGAGATTGCTTTCACTCTCACTAATTCCAAAATACGTTCAACACTTTTGCTTTATTTCGATGAAAACATATCCGAAGTCTACCTACAGAGAGTTTGTGCTTTCGTTGATATAAAAGGATGAACTGATACATTGAAAGATAAGCAGAAAAGGAAACACCTCCAATATAGTTATCTTCAAGGTCATGTTCAAGTATTATGCGAACTAGATTGTCACCGCTTCGATAGTTTTTATTTATTTATTTTTTCTTCATTTTTCCTAGATAACAATTACTTAAACTGGAGACTGGAAAGCAGATTCTATAATATCACTTAGATATCTAGTAGAAATTAGGGAACAGAAACTCGATATAACAAGTATATATATATATATAGTATATATAGTTATTCATAAAAAATTTGATTTGGCAAATTTCCTTGTTTGCACTTACTGCTGAAGTGACTAAGAATCTTATTACGTTTTTTTTTTTTTTTTTTTTTTTGACAAATCGAATTTCTGTTTGAAGCAGTCATTAAACATTGTGTTAATGGGACTCCAATTACACGTGTAAAACTATACCAATAACCTGACACTGCTATTATTAATAGATTAATAATGTAAGTGTGCATGTTAATTCAATCCTAAAATATCTAAACTTCTACTATACGGTTCCGTATGGAAATACGGCGCTTCAGACATCTGCTAAGGATCTTTTCCTAGAGATGCAGTTTAGAAAGAGATCATTACTATAAAATATAGTATGTAAAAACAGCGATCGGCTGTTTGATGGATTTCAATTGGCAAACAGATGTAAAGCATTAATAACATTAATATGCCCTGCACTAGTTAGAAAATACTGGATAAATTTAACTCAGCATGATGTGCGAACTGTGGTAAGTTTAATCTGAAATATTTTTGATTAGTGAGAGTAACTTTTAACGATGTTGTAGTGCCGTCAGCAGCTAGTCATTAGGGATATCCACCTGATAGGAGGGTGCTGAAAACATTCCCGAATCATAATTCTACTATCTTGCAGTGCTCTAACTAATTATGACAGGTCCATAGCTTTGTGTTATAATCGTATGCTCTTGTCCTTCCATTCGCATAAATAACAAGAACCAGGATTAAACACTCCATCCTTCTTCCAGAGGACAGTGTTGTTTCTTATGCAGTCAGATTTCCCCCTCGAAATTCCTGACCGTACTCTATCATATGACAAATTGTAGCACATGTATGGCACTTTGCGAAGTATTTTTCTCCTTCATCTGCCTCTCACATCGATCGACTGCTTCCAACTACATGCTTGACCTCACTTTCTGTTTTCTATTTGTCACACATTCTCAGTATGTATGTCCGTAACACAGCGATGTAACCACCTTAGAAGGATAATTTCCAAGGCTCTGTTACCAGCTCATTTGGCTTCCATTATAATTTCTCGTTCAAAGTTGTCTTTGACCTTTATTCATTATCACACACTCACACTTGAACACGGATACTGTCACTCGGAAGAAATCAATTGCCTATTTATCTCTGGGTGCTGCATGTCGGTTATTGCGTGTCACTGATGGCTTCCATTTGGCCAAAAATCTCTAATATTCAGGCCATTGAATTCATATTTTTATGACGAGATTAAAGAAATATTATAATTTTCGATAGGACTACTTTTGTCTGATTAATATACAGATATTTACAATTAAAAATAACCAGTAAATAAGGATGATATTCATTTGTCCATTAAATTGAAAAGCGTTTACCTCTTCTACATTAAATTTAAAATATAAAAATCTCTTTGGCCAACTTATTATCATTAATACCAGAAGACATTGCTCGGTGTATAAGAATTTTGGAGGGGAAAAAAACTAAAATAAGAAGAAAAAAAATTCAAATCTGGAGATCAACCATGTAACTGAGCCAAGCCTTTGCCTATATTCCATGAGTACGTAATTAGAATACACGGAACTACGGACATAAGCATAATGGGAAAACTGGAATCTCTTTTTGCAAGTAGTATGTCGGTAATTCCGAAAGTATACTTCTGTTCCCATCAGTAACAAGTAGTATGCACGGAGAGAAACACAGATAAAGATATAAGGATGAGTAAGACAGGTGATTTTTATGTTGTTAAGTAATTCATTAGAGAATTTTTTTTATTTACATTCGAAAGCATTAATGCGTTCATTCATTTCCAGATTATGTACAGATAATTCGTATGATCCTTCAGTTAGTGTTAGATGATATTCTCTAGTCTCAACTTTTAGAAAATAATCGATAGATGGTCGTCACCATCATTCCACAGATCAATGTGTTTCTGAGACGTTCTAAAAAATTATGTTCCTAATCGCAACTAGTGTTTATTTTTCTCTCTCTTTCTTTTTCGTGTGTGTGTGTGTGGTACTATTTTCATGAGCCAAAGTTCAACTAATTCTCGAAAGCATCGAAGAAAAAAAGCTTACAAAATGTCTAGAATAGCACACCTGGTGTCATTAAAGTTACCACGCGGATGCGTAGCACGTATTCCAAATGAATATATTTGAACTCTGTTTATTGACAAATATTTTAAATACCAAGACAATCCTATTTCAAAATGGATTCCTTTACTAATATTCCTAATCAGAGCTTAGGATTTTTTAATTTGTTTGGAGTTTGAAAGAAATTTAAAGCAAATTGAATAAAACTTTAAACTTATTGAAATACTAGTATTGATGTACAAAGTACAAGAAAGCCCATACACTTTCCGTATTCTTTATTTGACATCGATTTTTTTTTCTTTTGTAGAATTCGACGGTGTGAAACACAAAAATAGTAGTGACAAACAAATTTTGGTATAACACTATTTGTTAAATATAGTACTTTCTATTGCATGTCTTCTAAAGTTTACGTACCTTCCCTTCATTGTTGGACTTTAGACTAGCTGTTATCTCTGTAATCTTATTCTCAATAAAATTATAGTTTACTTAAGCCTGGTATATTATATCAGATAAAGCATAAGAATTGTGATCATAGAAATATCGGCACACCGATTTAAAACCAGTAACTCAATGACTATTTCCAAAATTCTAAAGCGGAACAGTTTACAACTCTGAGATATCTGCTCAAAGCAGAACATATCAAATATTTGCAAATCTAAATGTTATATAAGCCAAAAATTACAACAGTGACGTTTACGAAATGACTGTCATAATAAGTTCAACATAATAGTTACTCACTCTCAGCTGTAGTCTTCCATAACATTTCTCCTTATTATGCTCTTAATTGGTCAGACTAAGTTCATAAAAACTAAGTATAATGAACTGAAGAAAATATTTTCCACTATAACTTATAATGTCATAAAGGTACAACTGAAAATATGAAATAAATAAGGTGCAAGTGAAAATCACTAACAGCAAAGCACATTCTTTAATTTTTATTGCACAAGAAATAATCCTTTTCTCTGTGAAATGTCATAATTTTAGGCACGTAGAATAATGCGCTGATTCTGAAGTTACGCATATCTACCCTGTATTCTCTAATAAAAATTATCATAATTAAAATTTTTCACTTGAACAGAAAAACAACTGATTGTTAAAAGCAAACATAAGTAGACTGAACACGCTAAACACATGTAATCGAAATAAAACTGACATAGTCTTATACAGCTAAGAGCTGTAAGTAGTTTTACATATCTCTTACCGAGCAGCGGAGCGAGATTGCTGCACACGATTCTGCTAGAGTCAACTTGATTTAATGGAAAAAGTAAAAAGATATAAGGGACGGGGGGGGGATGTGAGGACTTGGACACTCGAAACTTCAAAAGCCTAGGATACTCATGAACGTTTATACAAGCAATTAGGAAGAAGAAATGTATGGAATAAAGATTGCAATTTCTTGTATAGTGAATAATAGGGAGAAGATTTAACTGTGAGTGAGACCTAACGAGGCTGAACTTTGAAAAGTCTTGCAGCGAGCGGCTTTTGTTGCTTAAAAGGAAGTCTGCTCATTATGTAAAGGTTCTAATTAGAAGCCATTGGCATTACACGTTCAAAATGCTAGGCAAATTCAAGGTTGCTATTAGCAGTCATGTAATATTCTTAAAACGTTTTGACATCATCTTCTCTCATGGTCACACACCTGAGTTCCGAGCACCCGAATTTAAAGGAACGTCAAACGTGAAAATATTCTTTACAATTAGTTATCTTTAATATTTTCTTTCGTTTTAGTATGGCAAGAACCCTAAATTGTGTCAGACACCCTCCTAGAAAATCCAGAAGATAATACTTTTTGATTAGTATGTATTTTGATGAGTGATAATGTTTTTCGTCCTAGTTTTTGTAATGTTTCCCGTGTGACACCATTTCGAGACTTCAGTTTCGCTTTCGTTCTAATGCTGATAGCAATCATTATCATCATTTATAAATTTTCTAAATAATGTCGGTTGTTTCCGTTAGCTATTCGGAAGAAATATAACAATATTTCTTCCGAAGACAAATATTTAGGATGACAAAATAATCGTAATCAGTTTCAGGATACTTAAACTAACTTAACAGAAAATTTTAATAAAACTAATATATATATATATATATGCTTCTGCTACTGAAGAATCAGCTAAGTTGTAAACATACATATAATCTTGTGACGAATGTTTTTTTATTATGTTTTTTATTTTGAGCTCATACACGAGAGGTTGGTTAATCAACCTATAGTACGTCAGTACCGTGTATGGGTAGTGGATTGGGAAAGGAGAAACTTGTTTATACTTTATTTAAAAGCCTGTCTATTGTATTTCTTGGGAAATATATAAGTGTGGAAGACTGTTCACAATAAGTAGGAGTTAAAGAGTAGGAAGACAAGAAACTTGTTCTGTGGGTTTTAATGTACTGTGAAGGGATGTTGGGCGGCAGCTGCACGTGTTCCAACGGATTTAGTACTGAGTGGGAAATTATTGATGCTATTTCAGATGAACATTTGCCATGGGAATATTTACAGAATGAACACATGCATGTTGCATTAGATTTCCAATCCAGAAAAGTAAATGAAAAGCTAAATCAGTAGCCTTATTGATATTCCAAAAGGAATATCAATAAGTCTAACTGATACTCTAAAACTTTAGAATCACCAGCGATTCAAAAACACGATTAATATTGTAAAACACCTTATAACCTATAATGATTTAAGGTGATTTACAGTTCACAGAATTCAGTGGAGTTATCATTCGATATTATTATAATGATTACTATTATTAAGAGAGACCTCCAGCGAATCAGGGACTCATCGAGGGAGGCCACATACTACACGCACCAGCTATCATAATTATTCTTGAATTCATTCACACTGCTTGCACTCACAACATCCAATGGCAATCCATTCCAATCACGCACCACCCTCTGAGAGAAAAATCTAGCCCTCATACCTCCTTCTTAGCGGTATTTATTCTCAACTTCCAAGGATGCCCTCCCGTCCTTTCCACACATGTAAACCCACCCTCCATAAATAGAAAAATTCCATCAATTGAAATTCTGTATGACCCTTTCAGAAGTTTGTAAGACTCAATCATATCACCCTTCTTTCTCCTGTTTGCTAGTGTCTGCAGTCTACAAATTCCCAATCTGTTTTTCATAATCAGTATTCCACAATTCTGATATCATTTTTAACACTCTCCTTTGCACTATCTCAAATACATCAGAATCACAACGGAAATCAGGATACCAGACCAGACGTGCGCACAATGGTCCAGGTGAGGTCTTATCAAGGCCTTCTAAAGAGGGAAAATGACATCCTTATCTTTACATGTGAACGTTCGTTTCAGTATTGCAATTATCTTTTGAGTTGTATTTGCAATCTTTGCTACTTGGCCACTGAACTTCAGCTTCCTATCTACTAACACTCCAAGATCCCTAGCCCCATCAGTTTCTTCTAGCATAATCCCACCAATATAATACGACTGGATATCTAATCACACCGAAGTGAATGACTGCACATTTACTGACAATGAACTGACATCCATTTTCCATGCCCACAATTCCAGCCTATTCAAATCATTCTACAAATACTGCATATCAGCAAACATTCCTGATTACTCTACTTATCTTTGCATCATCAGCAGATAGCTGTATATCGCTTGTCAAATCCTTCCCAATATCATTAATGTAGAGATTGAATAACAGTGGGCCAAACACTGATCCTTGTGGTACTTCACTGGTTACCTTAAAGCTTGCAGACTCACATCCCCCGTATACCACATTTTCATATCTGTCAATCAGCCATCCTCTTATCCACGCTAATACTCTGTAACCAAAACCCGTATTCTCCAATTTATGCAACAGTCTACCATGCTGTATTCTGTCAAAAGACAGCAAAATCCAAAAGTATCATGGTGTATCCATTCCCCTTGCCCAGTTCAATGGTAACATTGTTATAGAATGTGACAAGTTGCTAAAACATGACCTTCTCTTAGTAAACCCATGTTACTCATTGCAAAGTAGAGATTTACTGTCAACCCGTTTCTGAATGCGCGCCCTAACCAATTTTTCCAAAATCTTCACCACAACCACTCCTGAGATACTAATTGGTAAATAGTTGTATATATCGATCTTTGCACCACCCTTGTGCAACTTAGTATATACCTCAGTTGGTCATAATTTCCTGCTTTGTAGTTCAGCAAGTAACCTTTTCTGAATGGAACATTCATAAACTTAGTTACTTTTCACTTTCCAAGTGAGTACCGCATGATCACTCTCACCATCCGGAGGCAGAATAGTTATTACGCCTTTAACTGAAACGCCCTCTTACACTATAATCAAATCTAAAAGTCTTTGACCTCGAGTTCCTTCTGTCACATGCTGCTTGAGGATGTTGTCCCGCAACAACTCAATAAATGCATTTTCATTCCTCTCATGAGATTCTACTTCTACCCCAATCAATATTTGGATAATTAACGTCTCCTATTATGATTAATCTTTTCGAGCTCATCTTTTCTATTTTGTGATGCATTTCTTCATCACTAGCAACCGATCCACTAGGTCTGTAACAACACCCCACTATGCAATTGATCTCGTTAGATTCCACCTCACACCAGATGGCTTTCAAACTCACTGCCACATGAAATATTGATAGTAGTAGTAGTACAATCATATGTCTCAACTTTAAATGGATTCAAATCATCCGATATCATTAGCAGCACGCCCCCTCCTCTCCTATCCTCTCTATCGTTTCTAAAAATACTGTAACCTTTACATTCGATACAGTTATTATGTCTGATTCTGATAGCCAGGTCTCACTAATGCCTACAATCTGAGGTCCCAACATATTGATTAAGGCAACAAACTCTACTCCTTTTTTTCTAATACCCCTAGCATTCGTGTACAGACATAATAATCTATCTACATGTTCTTTTTGTATACTCTTGTCTGCAGTCTGCATGACACACAGTTGGACCACTTGCAGTTCTTTATTCTTCTCTAGTGCCTTATACATTTAGACATCTTTGCATACATTTGATGGGTCTGAACTGGACGAACCAAAGTCGAAATCGTTCTCGGCTTGTCAACATTTCCATGACAAAGCCATTCCCATCATTAACACAGTTATATAACATTGTCTCTCTTACACTCCCATTCTCATCATTCCTCCCTTTATAATTCAGTTTCCCTGACTCTGTGTTAGGTATCATACCAGTTATTAGTTTTTCTAGACTCCTGATACCAAACATATTCAGGTGTAGGCCGTCCGTCTTATACAAATCCAATCTTCCATCACTCCACACATCTAAAAACTCGCATCCATTCTTTCTACACTCCCTACGCATCGAATCGTTTGCCATCATAGCTCTTCTTCTTCTTCTTAATTCATTTTTATCATATCGAGGTAAAATACTGCCGATTTTCACTCTTTTCTCTTCTCTTCCAACAACCCTTTCATGTCCCCTCTCATACTGAACTTATCGCTGTGTGTGTGTGTGTGTGTGTGTGTGTGTGTGTGTGTGTGTGTGTGTGTGTGTGTGTGTGTGTGTGTGTGTGTGTGTGTGTGTGTGTGTGTGTGTGTGTGTGTGTGTGTGTGTGTGTGTGTGTGTGTGTGTGTGTGTGTGTGTGTGTGTGTACACAGAATAACATAATCGAAATATTAAGATATTTGAGTTATTACTTAATACACAATACACAAAAGGTTAGACTAGGTAAGGTGAGAGCGATAAATAATCTGAGAGAGAGATCGGTTAATTTCTCGAGTGAACAAGTTCCAGTATATGCATTATTGAAAAGTGTATTTTGGTCGTCTCATAAAGTTAAGGTTATTATTTTTACAAAAATTATAACTGCGCGATAATATTTTCTCGGAGTCTTAACACATTGAGTTTTTTAATTAAAACTAGTTCATCTGTTATCGAACTGTTGCGTGAAGTTGGATGGAGAGACAAATACAACGATATTAATAAGGAGAGCTAATGTTATTCGCTTGCGAGAATTTAAAAAAATATTAAAAATAACAAATCGAATTAAAGAGGAGAGTTGTTCTTTTTCGCTCTTGGTTCACATCATTCGTCATAAGTATTACTGTACTTAATCCTTTATTATAGATCAGGTTTTTATACAGTCATATATATAATACGCAACTTATCAAAAGTCAGTCTGTGAATTCGTTTAGATTTTTAATACTTTAAATCAATTTCAGGAGAAGGCATCATACGGGAGTGGCAGGTTTTCTTCTTTATTTTACTTCTTTATTGTAAAATAAACCGCCCAAGAGAACAATTCACGCAACTGGTATAATACATCTCTTAGTCTTAACTGCTTCATCGGTAATTAATTACAAACAAAAATCGAATTTTTTTTTAATTAAAGTTCTAAACCACCTTTGCACAATAATGTATGATTTTGAAAATGAAAACAAAATAATTTTCCAGTAAACTATATTTGTAAATAAAATTATATTTATTATCCAATTTATATTCGGATAAATAAATATAATATCAATTTATTATTTATCCAATAGTATATTTGTTTCAGTATAAAAAAACCTTTTTAACTGGAAGAACAAATTTTATATTTGTTTTGGTGATAAATAGCTAAGAAATGGTGCTCTTAATCGTTTTCTACTGCACTGAAACCATACTTCAGTATTACTTGTATTTTCCATTTCTAAATAAAATAAACAAACCTCGTTGTTCTTTTTTATATAACGTGGTTTTCTTTATGTATCATGAAGTTGACTTTGCATCATGGTATGGTAGACTGGATATATTTCATTCCTTCATTTTCTCATTTAAGTGTTTCAAAGGTTGTCACGGCCAAGTAAGTTGATTTCATACGCTAATTGATGAAAACAGGAATAACCGAAAGACAGTTAATTCTAGCTACATATTCTGATATGTATTGGTGTGGCAAGTGATAAAGCTGCCAACAGAAATGTTCTGGGGGAAAGGTAAACCAGTTTCCGGGAGAAAATTCTTTCGCCTTTACATGAGACTGGCTAACTCACTTTTAGCTTAAAAGTCCTTATAAAAGTTCTTATCATTAGATAGCATTCGAACTCAGGATTTTATAAACCAAAGCGCATCATCCCTAGCGACTGAGCCTACGCAGGCTAGACTAGATGTATGTCCACGTAAATCATTAGAGTTTTTATAACTCCATTTCACAATATATACTTTGGATGGAACGATGCTTTTAAAGTGAATGAACTCTCCTATACTTCTAAAATGATTGCTTCGCTTCTATTGCTGTTCTAAAGTGGAAAAATAGAGAGCATTTCTGCAGAATAAATCCAATTTCTGGCTTTGCTTCTTATCCTTAAATCAATTCTACCTTCCGTGTCTTTTCTATCGCTGAACTCTCTTATATCTCATCCCACCACTCACTATTTTCATGTAGCGAATGCATTAGCTGTCCGCGTTGCTATTCTTCCCTCTACCGAATCGCTTAAAACTACCCGAGTTCATTCATCTCTTCTGCCCATCTACGTCTTGTTCCTTATTGCCTACAAGTCTCCATTAAAATTATACTTTATGCAGCAAAAGCGCACAAACACACAACACACTTTCCAGTACCACATGCGTGGCTAAACAATGGGAGAATGAACCGTTGCGATGGCAACAGAGTTGCTCGCTTATCGATCGATGGGACAAGAAACTAGATCAACTACCGGGAGCAGAATCTCTTTACTGGCGTTTCGCATGAGGATGCTATTGTTTTCCTTGTCGGAGTTTAACAAGAAGTGGCATCCACAAATGGGCTATTCCTACATCCATCGCATTTAACAGAGACAGCACCCCCCCCCCCAGAGCAATTCCATTGCGGCTATATTAGCTTAGAATCCCGTGTGGCTCTTCTCCTGCAGGGCTATATGGTCTCTACTTCTCGGTCATCAGTTCCCAGAATGCCATTCGTTCGTTGGCGGAGACGTTAGATCAACTGTTTATCGGAAGCTAGTGAAAATGTCATCCCACAGGCATAGATGGAGCTCTTACAGGAGCCGCTCTTGTGTGGAGCCTGATCCCAATGACTATGTGGAAGTATTCATTAAACCACTAACGACATGCCAACCTACAGAAAATATTATCCCTTCGTTGCCTCATTTCCGAACAGTTGCTTATGGGATGTGCGGCTGCTTGACTGTGTTGGTGCTCTCTTGTGGCTTGACCCATGTAGTTCACTGTGCATGTTCGATTACTGTTCCCCTTCTGTCTTTCCTCACCGTGCACTATTGGTTAACCCTAAACTACCGTAAGTTCCTGACTGCGACAGCTCTTTACCTTTTATTCTGGGGAGGAATCCTTGGAGAATTAGCAGGGAACAGTATCACTCCTGCATCAGGAGATACTTCCACCAGTCCGGTGTTAACCTCAAGGCGATGTTTTACTTCCGGAGTCCGAGCCATCGTTACCTTGGCTGTGTACGTAACAGCCGTGTCATGGGCCACAGTCTTAGGTAGCCTTCCCTCCAGAGTGGGAGGAATAGTAGTCGCAGTTTATTCCATGGTTCGTCTTTTGGCATTGGTCAGTCTCACAAATGTGTCGTTGGGTATCCGCCCCTTCCTGGGTCACGCTTGTGTACTGGGTGGTGTTTTACTAGCCAAGTACACCGAAGCCATTCTATGTCCAAAAATTACAACCTATATAACTTCGGACGGAAAAATTGTGGCAATTCGTAGACGCCGCACCTGCAGCTCTGCGGGGTTGTACATCCTTCCAAAAGCAAGGAGAATCTCACTCCCTCTTCTGTCAGGCCAGAAAACACATGGATCGGTAAGTGAGCATGGTTACCTAGTGAAACTGATAAATAATGATTACGTCAAATATTAGCAAACGTAGCATCCCAAATTTTTACCTTCAAAATTTCTATAAAAATAATAGCTGTAACGTAAAGATATTATGAGTACCATAACATAAATTTTGATAGCTAATTCCCAAGAGACGGAGGTAGCAAGGTTTTTAATCTCGCAAACACGCAAATCATCTAGGAGAACATATGCAATTTACACATACAAGAATGCATATTTAGCCCTAAGACTAACTATCTTAGCCTAAAATTATGATTACGAAAGCCAATCAGGATAGTTTTTGGGCCTCAGTTTATTAAGAGGCCCAAAACTTTTCATGAGAATTAATATAAAAATTCGCCTACAGCGAATTTTTATATTAATTCTCATGAAAAGATGACCACCATTCCACATCTACCATTCTTGTTTTTTTATTTATTTATGCAATGTTTCATTGACTTAAAATTAGATTGATTTGTAATTGTTTTAAGAATGCAGTGTCCTTGTAAGTCGTTTTATAGTGTCTTACATTTACTCCAGGGATTATACAATTTATATATATATATATTAACTTCTACTCGTTATTCTAATTATATTCTTTACCTATGATCACTTTTTTAAAATATGCCTATAATGCGAAAAATATTTAAGGACCTATCTGATAATATTTGCATTTCCAAAAATATATGTACATAATATAATCAAGAAGACTGTAATTTATGTTCTATAAAATTCTAAACTATTACACCTGATAAAACAAACCGCTTAACAAGAACATCACTAATTCCTTATTTTTCTGAGGATAATAATCCTGAATATTTCTATCAAGGCAAAAAAGAGACAAATTAAGTCTATTAATACCATGACGTCAAAGAACGAAAAAACTTAGAAACCACCCACTACATACTCTGCTGATAGAGACATGACAGCAGTTAGCTCAGCTGTTTTTGTGGCATTATTGGAATTTTCGGTCAAATAAACAGATGATGCTGTACTTCAGGGACTAGTAAGTGAAAATTGTGTTCTACTTCTAAAAGCTAGTTTACTGAATAATCAATAAAACCTTTAAGGTAAGTAATTTCTAATGGCAATTGCATCAAGACAATCGCTATTAATGTTAAATTATATTTAATAATACCTAATTAGAAAGCTTTTAAGTTTGCTTTGAACGTTATGACTTCAGTATTCTGAATGCCTTAATGAAGGAATTTAATAAAATTAAACTGTTTCTGATGATTTTGAAATTGATTAGATGAAGTTGTGTAAGTTGTGTATGATAGAATTTAATTAAGGATTAAATTTTTAGAATATATAGAAATACTGTGCATCAGCTTTTTTACTTTAAGGAATATCATTTAACAAAATATAAAATATAGTGCCTCCTTACACTAATTTTCATGGATTTTGCCGAAGATTTTGACAGTATTGATAGAAAGATTATGTATAATTATTAAAAGCAATGGAGTTCCTAACAGACATGCAAGAATAATAAATTAAATATATAAAGAAAATAACCGTTGTATGTTGTTGCACAGCAAACAGCATCAGACTGGTTTGAGATATAAATTAGGGTGAGATAGGGTTGTGTAATGTCTCGACTACTTTTTAAAATAGTCATTTATTGGATTATTGAAATAGTTACAAGTATAAGGAAAGAAATAAAATGGTATCCTCTACCACAGCTGGAAAATTTGCATTATGCAGAAGACCGTTTTGATGTCATCAAACACACTCATATACAAGAAAAATTTACGTGTTGTATAAAACAGCTGAAAAATTGGACTTATACATATGAGTTATACAAACGTTCTTAAACAGAATAACAAATATGCCAGAAAGAAATTAAAAATGGCCGACATGCATTAAAAGAAAGAGAATTTTACATACTTGGGAGCAAATGTTGATAGTGAAGGTGGAGCTGTAAAAGATTGATAAAAGCAAATATGGTACTTTCAGAAGAATCATGAAAATCATCTGAATACTTGTATTATAATAAAACCAAATAAAGATCTCCTATAGCACTGTAGCTTATATTATATGGACTAGAGACATGGAAACGGAGAATGAAACAGGAAGCTAAATTAAGTAGCTGTTGAACAAAGTGTTTATGTAAAACATAAACAATTTTTAGCCCAAATGCATAACAATTGATAAATTATAATAAACATACAGAGTAAAAAATAGGTATTATCAGTGAAATAAAAGGATCCCAGGGGAGATTCTGAGGGTAGTTTTGGATTAAAGAAGAAAAAAGAAAATAAGGAGGCCTAAACTAATTAGCAAAGAAAGACAGAAAAAGGAAAAAAAAAGGATGGCTAGTTAGGAGAGCAAAGCACAAGAATTAGTTGCAAAAGACAGGATTAACTGGAGATGACGGATTTCGGTCTTATATTCAACGAAGAAGAGAGGTTGGTAAGTAAATAAGTACATATAACTAAACTCACTTAAGAGGGTGCATTCAATGAAATAAAAGAAAGACAGAAAGATAAATTAGTTAATGGTGTACTTAAATAATTTATGAGTATCAAAATAATATTCTACTTCATTTTAAAATAATTGTACACAAATATTTCTTTATTACTTTCCAAGGTTTAGCTTTAGCTAAGTAAACGGCTCATACAAGAAACCTGTTACTGCTATTAAGAATGATCAGCGATTAAAAATTTAATGTTTATTGTTTTAAGCAATATTGCGAAGATAATACTTTCTAAGAGATTCTGTCGGAACATAATTTTCTGTATAGAGATTCTGTCGTGAACGTAGAATTAAATATTACCTAAAAGAATTAAATATTGACTCAAAAAGTTCGTGTAGGCGTAATGGTGCGAATTAAAAGAGATAAAGAGCATTTTTTCATTTTTATTCAAGTAATTAAATGATTCGGATAATCTAAAATAATATCGTGAACTCTTTTACGTTTCAATTGATATTTTCTATTCTCTCTCTCTCTCTCTCTCTCTCTCACACACACACACACACACACACACACACACACACACACACACACACACACACACACACACACACACACACACACACACACACACACACACGTAATCAATTTGTGTCTGGTGCATCACAGAGGATTAGGATATTTATAAATATATTATTTCCCTTGCACTTACTCTTTAAGATTCCATTCTTTCTATCTTCCATACTTTTGTTTTTTTCTGTTTCAAACTTACACGAAATTTTAACAGAAGAATATGAAAAAATGAACAGAAAGAATAGGAATCAAGAGATTCCAGGAAAGCTTAATGAAATCTAAACTAAATAATCATCAGCCTTCATAGAAATGATTTATCTGTGAATTTCGTAATTTGTTTCAAGAATTATTATCACTAAAAAAAATACTCTCTTCGAAATTTACATATTATCAGTAGTGACAGAGACTAAATTTCCACATTTTCCACAAATTCTTATACATGTACACGTTATCGAATTAAACCTCAGAATTATTTCTTTTCAGACAAAAAGAAAAGTATCCATGATATTCATCAAATATCTTTTCTAGAAAATACTTTATTTTATATTAATGCATTTCTGTAATTAGATATTATAATTTTTAACAGACTCTGATTTCTGAGATTCTCTTAAAGTCAATAAATTTCTTCCTTCAAAAATATGGTAACAAAAGAACAAATTAAAAGATGTCTGGAAATGTTCTTTTTTTTATTTACTTTTCCATAATTGTTATCATCTGATCATATTACAAGGAATCGGTAAGATTTCATAATCATCTCCTGATACTTTCATGACATTAAGGTCCAAAACTGGCCAAGTATTCTTTACTTCCGAAATTAGCCTGTTTATAGGATGGAAAACTCGAGTTGCTGTTGATGAACATTTCGATTTACACAAGTTTTTTTAAAGTGGTTTTGCGATTAAAAAAATAGATGAAAAATAGCGCCAACTACATAAGATAGTTGAAGAGGTTGAAATTTTCTAGTGCTATTCAATTTTAATCGATGATCAGAAGATCAAAGACATTCATCAACGTACGTGCTTTCTATTAACAAAAAAAACATCTATGGGGCAAGAAATAAAAACCACAAACCTCTTAAGTCTCTCATTATTTGTGTAATTATACTAATGAAGATTCTCTCTGAATAGTACACTTTGGCAATGTATTACGGTCTGTTCAAAATTTGAAATAAGCGGTTTGTGCTGAACAGCAACAGATCTGTTGGCAATGCACTACAGAGAAGAAAAGAAATGCTATGTTGACTACTGTACCTCACCACTTTTTTATTCTTTACAAAATAGCATTTCGTCAGATTTCTTTTTATTATCAAGGCGCATAGAAAAATTTGAAAAGATCACAGATTTGATAACATAGAGATCCATTGAATGAAATTCAACAGAGACACATTTGGAAATTTCCGAAAATGTACTTCAATAAAGGTTTTGTCAATTTCGAATATAAACAGAAATGATGGACGCAAGTGTGTTGGACCGAATGGGAGATGGGAAGCTCTTTAAAAGAGACTAAACCCCGAATCTTAAGTCTCTTATTATTTGTGTAATTATACCAATGAAGATTCTCTCTGAATAGAACACTTTGGCAATGTATTACGGTCTGTTCAAAATATGAAAAAAGCGGTTCGTGCTGAACAGTAAGCCATTTGATATCTTCCTCTTTTCTTTTGTACTATATTAGATAATATGGGGATGAAAACACAATTCTCTACTCCCATTAGGAATCGTGAGCTCCCACTCATTGCTCCCACTATTATGTTCGTGAGTGGAAATACGCTAACAAAAAGCACAAACATTATCAAAGTTCGTGTTGTCGTGTAGATACCATTATTTTTTATTAAATAATTTAAGGAAATTACAACGTCAACTAGGATATACATTAAAATAAATTTTAATATACTTCAATATTTCGGCAACATCACGTTGCCATTTTCAAGAAACTTAAGAACAAGACACGTGCACGACAGAGTGAGGAAGAATCAGGACGCTATTATTTCTCCGAAAGTCCTGATGGTGCCCCCTAGCGGGCAATGTTGGTATTCTTGGGCGATTGGACCTGATTTGGGAAACCTACATCAGGTCTTCTGATGTAGGTTTCCCAAATTTGAGGCAGTCTCATGCAGCCAAATCTGTTGAGGTTTGGATTGTTTCTTAGGGCTGAAGCTGATTCCATGAAAAGCCTTTCATATTTGTATTTGCTACGGTGTATTATCGTGGCTTTCTTCCACCGTATTCTATGGCAGGTATCCAGCGCATGGCCAGCAAGACCAGAGTGGCTGTATCGGTGAAACCGGATGTAGTCCTTGTGTTCTGAAATTCTGATATTTGCTGTCCTGCCTGTTTGGCCAAAGTAAGGCAGCTTACAGCTGCAAGGGACCTGGTATACACCAGGTAGGTCTGGGGGGGGGGGGGAGGTTGGTCTTTAGTAGAGCGGATAAGGAATACCAATTTTTTATATGGTCTGTAACAAGAAGTTAAGTCATGTGTTTTAGGATTCTTAAATTCTTTCTCTGCTGCAGTGCACATCTCGTGCACTGCAGCGGAGAAAGAATTTAAAAAAGTACGAGATCGACACATCAAAAAATTTGATGTGTCGGATCAAATTTAATTTAGTATGAAACCCGAAGCACTCGACGCCCTCGCACGTGGCCACAACTTCGCCATTGCGCCCAGAAGAATACCTGCTGAAGATATTATGATACGAATTGAACGCGGGATACGACACCTTCCAAACCACGTCGCCAACGATATTAGACTGGATGTGGCTTGTGTTCTGACCAAAGCTAAACCACCAAAAGCCGACATGCCCAATAAGGAAATTAAGTCTCTACCAGAATTAAAGAAAAACAAGAAAATAATAATTACTAAAGCTGATGAAGGGAACGCCACAGTATTGCTTAACCAAAGGGATTACACAGGTAAGCTAAAAGCTCTATTGTTAGATCGGGCTACTTACATCCCTATCAAGTACAATCCCACCAACTCACAAATTATAAAATTCCACAGGCTCCTTAAGAAGGTCACTTCTTGGCCTGTGGCAATCACTAACAAATTAAAACCATTTAACTCCATACCCCCCCCCCGTATTTATGGACTCCCAAAAATACATAAGGAAAATGTGCCATTACGTCCCATAGTGGATGGCATTGATTCCCCCACACACAAACTAGTTAAACAATTGGCCAAAGCTCTCTCACACTATACTGGCAACACACCTTCACACATAAAAAAAAAACTCAGCCCACTTCAAAGCCAGCATAGAAAACCTTACACTCAAACACACTGACATAATGGTCAGTTTTGATGCCTCCTCCTTATTCACAAATGTCCCACTCAAAGAATCCTTAGAGCTAATCCAAGCTAAATTTCCTCCCGATATTACAGCCCTATTTCAGTTCACAATAAACTCCGGCTATTTTGTTTGGCAAGGAAAATTCTACAAACAAATAGAGGGGATGGACATGGGTTCTCCGCTCTCCCCACCCTTGGCCAACTTTTATATGGGGACTTTTGAAGAGAAAGCCTTAAACTCTGCCCCACAAAAACCCACCATTTGGCTTCGCTATGTTGATGATGTGTTCGCTATTTGGCCACGTGGCTCCGATTCACTCCTCTCCTTCCTAACACACTTAAACAACCACCACCCCATAATCAAATTCACCCTGGAAGAAGAAAAAAAACAACTGCCTTCCTTACTTAGACACACTAGTCAAACCCCAGCCTGATGAAATCTTGGTTTCCTCAGTCTATAGAAAACCCACCTATACAGGCAGATATATTCACCAATAATCCCACCACCCCTCCTCGCAACAATAATGTTGCGAGGAGGGGTGGTGGGATTATTGGTGGAGTCATTAAGACACTACACAACAGGGCTAAACTTATCTGTTCAAATGATAATGCCCTAACCACAGAACTAAACCACATTCTCAATACTTTCTCAGTCAATGACCATCCCCCAACAAAAAAAACCCAAAAAATATTGAAACCAGTAAACCCCAACCCCCCTCCCCCCTCACAACAAGGATTACTCTAAATCCATCACCATACCCTATATCCGAGGCACCTCGGAAAAAATTACAAACTCCTAAAAAAACATGACTTAACTTCTTGTTACAGACATATAAAAAATTGGCATCCCTTATCCGCTCTACTAAAGACCAACCTCACTCCCCCCCTAGACCTACCTGGTGTATACCATGTCCCTTGCAGCTGTAAGCTGTCCTACTTTGGCCAAACAGGCAGGACAGCAAATATCAGAATTTCAGGACACAAGGACTACATCCGGTTTCACCGATACAGCCACTCTGGTCTTGCTGGCCATGCGCTGAATACCTGCCATAGAATATGGTGGAAGAAAGCCACGATAATACACCGTAGCAAATACAAATATGAAAGGCTTTTCATGGAATCAGCTTCAGCCCTAAGAAACAATCCAAACCTCAACAAATTTGGCTGCATGAGACTGCCTCAAATTTGGGAGCCTACATCAGAAGACCTTCAGCCCAATCACCCAAGAATTCCAATATTTCCCACTAGGGGGAACTTCTCCGGAAGTCCTGATTTCCCATGAGGACTTTCGGAGAAATAATAGCGTCCTGCTTCTTCCTCACTTACTGTTTGTTGTGCCTGCGTGCACGTGTCTTGTTCTTAAGTTTCTTGAAAATGGCACATTTTCAAGAAATATTGAAGTATATTAAAATTTATTTTAATGTATATCCTAGTTGACATTGTAATTTCCTTAAATTATTTAGTAAAAAAATGCATAGCCACCGTCTAAGCCTTTCCACGAGAGATACCATTATAGTGCTCGGAAGTTTCCTCGTTTTGTCTAAAATAGTTCAAAAGTACTTATTGGATGTTATAATTCGATGTTGAGCACATACTACTATCACAATGCATTATTTCGTTCTTATTATTCTTATTCATTCATGTAGATCTGTTGGCAATGCACTACAGAGCAGAAAAGAAATGCTATGTTGACTACTGTACCTCACCACTTTTTTATTCTTTGCAAACGAACTTTCACTTGTGACAGCACGATTAGCTCTACAATAAAGTGTTTAATTACAAAAGTAAAAGATTTTCGCTGCTATCCAGCATGTGTGTGGCTCATGTTCCTTGCATGGCCCGAGTTCACTCAGTCCACAAGAATGCAAGGCTGATGCAGCACGTTAGGTTCTGAAGAGAGCAAGGAAAAACTGCATGATGAACTTTGAAAACTACATCACGTGGTTCAGTTTTCAATCCACATTCTATGATGCAATATTTCTTCTTTCTTCCAAGGTGAAAATATTTTTTACAGAAGCCACTTTTTGTTAAGGAAAAGATTTCAAGAACACACTAAGACTAACCTCATTATTTTATAATTTACAATGGATGTATATATTTAATATACTATAATTTATAATGATTACTTTTATAATAATTATTAAAATAATACAAAGTAACACGCTAAAGTAGTTTTTTGGTCACAAAGAAACTATTTAACTTTCGATTATTAAATCCCTGCTTTGAAAGCATATAATATTGATATATAGATGAATATCCGAAAGAGCCACCATTTCCTAAGGAGTATCATGAAAAAAAAATTTGATTGTGGTGTAAATATATGCTTATGCCAATATTCATTTGCCTTAACAATAAAATGGGAAATAATTTTACCTTTATGTACTACATTAAAAAAAAGTAGATTTTGAAATGGTTCGATATTTATATGCCAGGATTAGAAAAAACTTGAAACAGGTTTCGAATTTGAATAATGTTATAATGATAAATTGCAATCAAGATATTCAAAATTAAAGGAGTCGGTTAACTGCCGGCCTGGTTGGCCGAGTGGTTAGCGTATCCGCTCTCCAGCCAAAAGACTGCGGGTTCGAATCCCGCCGTGGCATGGATGTTTGTGATTATTTGTGGAAATACTAGTGATGAGCGGTAGATGGCGTTGGTGGATTTGAGTGGTGGATACAGAATTGTAAAGTAGGTGCCCTCCCTTGATGAGTCTTTGGACTCCCTGAAGGTGTCAAGTATTAATAATAACTAAGCTCTTCACTAATGCTAAAATATGAAAATAACTATTTGTTGAATGGACTACAAAAAATGATTCGGGATATCGGTTTTTATATTTCGGATATCATTAAAAGCAAAATAATATCTTCTAAAAGACTTTGACTGTTTACAATGGAGAATAATTGAGAGTTAATTGATTTCCAGATGTTATCCTAGGCTGCCGTATTAGGCTTTATGGCAGTAAGTAAAATATGAAAAGGAAATAATAAAACAAAACCGGGGGGGGGGGGAATCAAGTAGAAGAAAAACTGACAGAAAGGAATAGGGGAGTATGAAAAGGATTGTGAGTTTCTGCCATCGCACTTCAGTGAATTTTCTTCATCTATACGTAGAACGCAGTTCAGATCATCCACAGCTGTGATTTGTGCCAGATATTTTTGCATGCATTTCATACTCTATGGACACGAAAGAACTGCTGCGTAGAAACCAAGCAATATTCGAATTTGATTTGCTTGATGGAGAGTTCGCCGTGCTTGGAAAGGAGTTACGAATTACTTTACAAACTCTTCAACCCAGATTAACGTGTTTGGGTATGGCAGCAGTCTGACAGATTATTTTCAACAGTTCCTCGTTCCCTTTGTTAAGTGTTGTGGCAGTGGTATTATGGTGTGCAGGTGCTCACCTAATTTAGACTACAACTCCTTGTCATAATTCTGCAAAAAATGAACAAAGAATGTAGCGATGACATTCTGGACAATACCGAATTACCAATCCTATGACAGTTCTTGTGAAATGATCGATATGAGTATTAACACAATAATGCACCTTGCTATATGTACGTCAAAGCTGTTGGAGATGACGGTATAAAGGTTAGATTGCCAGCTGAGAGAAGATCGCAATGCGAATTCAACACAACTCCTTTGGGAAAAGTAAGAATGTCGGTTGCGGCGAGAGAACGAATCTAATATGATTATAAGAAATGACTGTAATCTAAACATTTAAGTGTCTGGATAAGTTTTGAACCTTAGTGTCGTTTCATTTTGAGTAACTTCCTCATGACAAAATTTCCTAGCATTTCTTTCTGTAAAACAAATAGATAAAATAAAAAAAAAGTGCTAAAACTGTAAACTAACGTATTTTATTAATAAATTAAATGTTCATCTTTATTTAAAATTTTATCTACTGGTGTCAAATGATGCTTCACTTCATGCTATTCAATTACATGAATTTTAATTCCATCCGAATTAATGCTATTTTTTTTTCGAGGTAGAATTTCTTCGTGGGTATAATGAAGAAACCGAATTTCCGTTATAATTGAAAGAAAGGCTGTAATAATTGACCCCCCCCACACACACACTCCTGGAATATCTATGCTCGAACAGGCGAGTCTTAAAATATCCTTTAGAATCTACTTTACACTCCGTATGGTTAGGATTACCAGAATAACAATCCACGAAAACTTTGGAGCTTAACGCATGTTTTTACCGTGTCATATTTTTAGAGGATATCTATGAAGCTAAGAAGAAGAAGAAGAAGCCTGCTTTTAAGGAGGCTTTCCCCTAATCTTGTTGGCCTCGTTCAGAAGAATGGGATAAACAAAAGACTTCTCATTCTTAATGGAAAACTCAAGCCTGTTTTCATTTTAAGAACAATGAATTGAGAAGCTCATAACTCGAATAAAAAATCATGAGTTCGAACGTGTAAAATTGTGCAATCGTGATATTGTTTTCGTAACCTGTTTAAAATGGCGTGGGGACCTTTGATCTAAAACATATTTTCATTAAGTATTAACAAACAGTGTATAGTCGGTTATTAAAATTGGAAATCTCTAAGGTGCAATACATCGATAACATTATTTCCTGACTGTTATTTTAAAGTTAAACTATAATCTTATACTTTCACTCAGTTAAATGCACGCCAAAAATGTTTTCACAGTATTACAGAAACGTTATAAAGTAAGAAGGTTATCTGCATACTTGACACATCAGAGAAAATAACTAAGGCTATCATTTTTTCAAAAATATGGAAGTTAGCATCCAGTCTTGACATTTACTTCGGATTTAGGGCATCGTTAAAGAGATCTGCTTTCTGTAATCTTCGAGTGTTACTTTGGATGATAACTACTGGGAAGAGGAGAATAAGAAAAGAAGCCTTGAATGATGATCTTAATGACTATCCTCTGAATTGATCCCAAATATGGTTTTACGATTAATTTCCAATGTAAAAAAACGACTTTGTTTACTTTATTATTTGTGAAATGACTTTGGCGCAAGTTTAAAATACCGTAGTTACCGTTTTCTGAATTACACATTAAATTTTTTCCTTCGGGAATGAAATTAAAACATCTGTCTGCTCCGTTTCGCAATTCATCTCAAACTAACTCATCTGCTTCTGAAGCAATCTGTGCTGTTCTACCAGATCGATACTTCACATAATTACCCGTTTCAGCCTTCCACTCCGCAGTGTTATTGCCTTCTTGTACAGCTGATTTACGGCCAACTAATCTACTCCAGCTTATGATCATTTCACCTTTAAACTCGATTAACACCATCCTCCGAAAGTTGTAACGGACCATTCCGAAAAACCACTTTTACGGTAATTCTATACATTAACTGTTAATGGTATGCAAATTCTGATCGTTCTCATTTATATGAAGGGGTGCCCGATAAGTTTGCCTTCGCCAGCCAGAGATCAATACACTCATTTCCAAACTTAATGGTTGACTACTTTACAAATTTTCCACGTGAGAAAACTACGACTTTTATTTCCCTGTCTTGGTTTACTTAAAATGGAGCATTTCAAACTTCGTCATCTGTTCCAACTGACGTCAGTTAATAATGTTTTGCATATATTGCGCTGTTCTAGTAGTGTAAGACCAGTTAGTTAATGTGCAGTCTTAACTGCAATGATTGCTGTAATGCAGATTAAAGGGAATAATTTAAAGTTTATATGAAGGGGTTTAATCCACATTCATGATTTATTCGATCCACCGGTTGTAAAGGTTCACGGATTGTAAAAGATACCATTGTTATCAATGGGTAGTTGATGTTGAATTTATTGCCAATACAATATCAAAACTGGTACATTTTCCCTCGTAAAGTACAATATTGATCGAACTGAAAAGTGAGAAAATTTTCAGATGGCAGTTTTCTAGAAAAAAAATTACTTTAAGTTTTTATGTTTATGCATTAAAATCTTAATACCCACTGCAGTAAATTTATTTTACTGCAGCCAAGTATCTTTTAGATAAGTGGCACCCAATCGAAATGAAGAAGAGAAAACGGGAAATATGGTTTGACCAGCATTTTCTGGCAGAAAACCACTCCTTTCCCCTTTAAACAACAGAAGATTGTATATTGCTTTTAAGAAGGTTGTCTTTAATAACTGTTTACACATATTTTCTTCAACATAAAAGTATTTATCGTATTTAATACGCATATTTCATGATGAACATTCATTAGCATCATGCATGTTTAGTGAATTAGCAATATTAGAGAGAGAGAGAGAGACGATGGTGGCAGATGCATGAAATGCTTCTTGAAACTATTAGCTTGGTTTCGGATTTAGTTCCTGAATGGTTTTATTCGGTTGCCTTTTTCGTGTAATGGAAAGAAACATAGGCTTCATGATGCACGTGAAAGTCTGTAATAAATGTTTGGGTGAATTTTGCGTTACCTCTGAAGTAAAGTTTTTTCGTAAAAGAAAATCTATCTTTTTGTTATTTGTATTGAATAAAATAAGGAATTGAATCAAATGAGTTAAAAAGAAAATGAAATGCGACATCGTTGTCGCATCTCATTTTATTTAAATACGAATCATATAAATAAAAATGGTAGCATAGAATAAAACAATATTTTATTCCCATATAATAAATCACTGGAATATGTACAGTCATTAAAATATCACGACATATTAGTTCAGGATGTTTAATATACTTCAGAACACTTTATTTAAAACCGGCAGTGAGAGAGAGAGAGAGAGAGAGAGAGATGGGGGGGGGGGAATAAGAAAGAAAGCAATGCAAGTTCTTGGTGAATTCGAAAATAGCTCTGGATAACTTACTGTACCACGAAATGACAATCGCAGAACTGCTGTGTTACATTAATGTATTTAGATAAAATTCAGTTTTCTTCTTACTAGTATATCGATCAATGTCTCATAACTGAGTCATCCTAGGTGAGAGTGAAGTTCTGTAAACGAGAACATTTGTCCTTACGAATTAAATGGATATTAATAAAAATTAATTTAATTTCCATTTGCTAGTGTATATACCATGCGTGGTACTACAGATAATTATGTGGTATACCTTAAATTTAAAATAAATTATTTAAAAAAGGATTTGAAAAGAAGCTGAAGATCGTTCTCTCTCTCTCTCTCTCCCTCTCTCTCCATCAACACACACACACACACACACACACACACACACACACACACACACACACACACACACACACACACACACACACACACACACAGTGGCGCACCCAGAGAGGGCCCCGGGGGCCCTGTCCCAAGGAAAAGGAAAAAAAAACACTCGAAAATTTTCAAAAAATCTTTTTCTAATTAAAATTAATTTTTTATTATGTTGTGTCGTGTCTTCCCTTTCTATACTACTTATGAATTAGCGATCACTGCAGATGCTCAGTTATAGGTCGCACGCGATGCGTAGTGTGTATTCTCAAATCGTCTACTCAACTTGTCCCCCTCCAAGATTAAATCCTAAGTGCGCAACAGTACACACACACACACACACACACACACACACACACATATATATATATATATATATATATATATATATATATATATGCTTAATTTATGCGAGTATAGTTATTACAAATCGTCAAAGGAGGGTCATCGATTATTATAAAAATAACCTCAGAAAATAATTATTTAATTTGATTTAAATATACGAATCACATAAATAAAAATAGTAGAATAGAATAAAACAATATTTTATTCCCATATAATAAATCACTGGAGTATGTACACGAACAAATTAGACGCAAAAATCAAATTAAGAACTTAGAACTAACATGTGCTTTGTTTACTGCAGCAATTGTCTATTTGATGGATTAGGAAGCGCCACAAAATGATGAAAGTTTGTTTTCACTTATAAGACTCTCTGAGCATCTTCTCTGTTTACTATAAACTATTATAAGAAGCTTTTTTTTTTTTCTTGGCAGTTCAATAATAAGACCTTTCTTTCGCTACTAGACACGAAGAGCTCCTTAAAGAGCCGATGTCTGACGAGACCGGATACTGGATGTACACAGTTACTATAGCAACGAACAGTTTAATTCGAAAAAGAAACGAAAAGAAAATAACTCGCCCTCCGGAATCTAAATGCAAGCTGTAGGCTGTATGGCGCCTGAATGACCGAGTTCTTGAAACAGTTCTTCATTTGCACACACACACACACACACACACACACACACACACACACACACACACACACACACACACACACACACACACACACACACACACACACACACACACACACACACACACACACACACACACACACACACACACACACACGTGATTTATGCTTCAATGAATACAGTAGTGCGAAAACTTAAAAATCATTATTCGCCACACAGATAGAAAATATGTTTTGTAAACAAGAAATTCTTCATTCTGTTTTCAGAATTTTGAAACGCATGACCTCGAAAATATGGATTGAAGAAATTAAAGTACATCAAGCAAAATGTAGTTTAAATATAATCTCCGAATTTAAAAACTTGACAGAAATAAATCAAGAATATCAGTAGTTTCCAGTCAGTGAGATTTTTCATTTTCGTCAATGAGATTTTTAGATTTTTTTCTTTGTTGTATATCGCCGAAATGATTTTTTCTTCATATATAACATTAAAGTGTATTTAAGTTAAATTACCATTACGATTTATTCTTGTTTGAGATTAGTACTTCAAGTTAACAAGCAAAAATATGTGCAAATTATTTTGATCAGGTATATTAATATTAACAAGAATAGATATCATTCAATGCAGGGTTGAGTATACTAAAATTTACTGCTATCGCCAAGACAAATTTTTCTCTGATCTAAAAAAAGGGGGAAAAATGCTTATCTGAGACATGAACCAACCTAATTCTTGAAGTTGTTAATGATGTCAAGTAGTCTGCTTAAAAAAAATCAAATGTACAGATTTGCACAACTATTTTTTTTAAATAAGTAACAGAATTCTGATAAATAATATATTCTCTATTCTATATTGTCAAAACAGCAAACTATTAATGGATATCGAGCAAGGGTTTCCATAAAAAGTCGAATTTTTATAGATAATATATTATCTTATCAAGTTTGTCATCATGCCGTTATCTTTGCTTACACCCGAAAAATACAAAACACGAAACGTGTTTTTTTCCTGATATGATAATAGTTAACCATCGATAATAATAATAATAATAATAATAATAATAATAATAATAATAATAATAATAATAATAATAATAATAATAAACTGTTACATTTCCAGAACAACAGATTTCATTGGTTTTTCATGCGGATTTACCAATGTTTGTTGACCTCGATGCACTGCTTCTTTTATCCTAACGGATGTTATTTCTGTTTCCACAATGTAATGCATTACATTGCAGAAATTGAACTCAAATCCTTTATTCCATGATGATTTTAGATAATACTGATTATAATCACTCAAACGTCGAACTTTCGGCGTTGGAAACACTGATTTCGCGCGCGCGCGCGTGTGTGTGTTACATCTGTTAAAGAATTACCAGTTAGATGATATCACACATACTCACAAAGCGTCCTTGAGTGATGTGAGACACGTGGGTTTTTTTTTTTTTTTTTTTTTTTTGTAACTCCTCGAGATAACAGAATAGCAGTATCGTTTCTTCTCCGCTTGAAAACAATCATTAATACACCTGCATGAAACTCACGCGAATAAAGAAAAATAAAAGACAATAATTCATATCTTGTATATTTGACAATAATAATACCCTTTGAACTGATTACTTTTTTTTATTGGCAGAAATCTGAAAATATGTTTCTCAATTTTTGAATTAAAAATGAAGATATGGGTTGGGTTGTTTTAAATTATGGCTAAAGCGGCAAGACTGAGGCTAGTGTGCAGTATAGTGCCTGTTAATGAACTGTGGGTATTTCTCACCTGTTTGATTGGAACAAAAATTTACCCAAGCGTCCTGTATGAAAACCTTTCCCCCACCGTATGAGACCCGTTAACTCATCTTTACTTAAAATACTAGAAAAACTGGAGAAAAAAAACATAGCCAGATAGATAAATAGAAGATATGTGTATACATATAGAT
Source organism: Typopeltis vanoorti (assembly GCF_054136105.1). NCBI lineage: Eukaryota > Metazoa > Arthropoda > Arachnida > Uropygi > Thelyphonidae > Typopeltis > Typopeltis vanoorti. The sequence goes on along the minus strand of NC_143550.1, from coordinate 68,926,837 downwards.
ATGAACAGTGGGTGTTAGAACCACTGTTTACAGAATTAAATCGGCTTTGTTAGAAAATGGACATGGAATATTCAGAATAATTGAGATTTAAAAAAACATTAAATTATGATACCAGAAAATACACACACAAATTTCATTTTTTTAGACATTTCAGATTTGAATAAACAAATAGTTTAATACTACTTCAAAATAAATCTGCATCGATATCTCATTCAGATACTTATCTGTTGCTACTATTTGGTATGCTATTGTATAAATTTTATTTCAGCAGACACAGTTCCTTCGTGATACAATTAATAACACGAAAGTATATGCTGGAATAATACGCGATCTTTGTTCTCTAACAAAAACAGAAAGCTATTGACTGATGCAGAGCTTCGTATTACAAACAGAAACAATTGCAGTATGTCAGACAACCATTCAGTCCTAATGGTATCGTTGGGCACGATACGTGCAGATGCTGTTCTTCGAGATTTGGCTAATCAGACTCTAGTACTTATTTTCCAACGCAGTCTGAATCATTGTGACATTGTTTAATACGACTGAAGAGAGAGAGAGAGAGAGAGAGAACAAAAAGATGAAGAGAGAATGGATTCGTCATTCTAAATAAATCGGAGAACAATAGGTGTGTTGACTCAAGAAAATGCGAAGGAGAGAAAAAAATAAAAGCACCTTTTTTTTTCTTTCCTTTCTTAAGTGGGGAATGCGTTTCTAAAGTCAGTTAGAAAGTAAACAGTGGTTAAATTGAATAGATTATCATAAAAGGTAATTACCGATTCGCGTGAAGAAGTAGTTTAACTTTAACTTATACTGAAGAATCTAGAGCTAAATAGGAAATTTCACTTTCAGGTTTATTATTATTATTTATTATTATTATTATTATGTATAAATTAATTCTTCTATGTTTCATTGTGAATATCAGACTTTAGTGTATACTTGATACATTCAAGAATTTTATATATATATCTCTGCTGTTCTTATTTTAATTTTGATTTTTATGACATATGCCTGTTTTCCGTCCTGGTTGGTTAAATTGATATTATCGCTTCTGTCCAACCAACAGCCCGTGTGTGTTTGAATTCTGCTGCAGGCTTAGTTGTTTGAAAATCTTTTTTTTTTTAAATTGGAATGAGTGGATATAGTCTACACTCTCTAACTCCCTCCACTCTCTCACCAGGCTGTGGCTTCACATCCCACTGGAGCATATATATTTGCGAAGGTCATAAGATGAGAGATGATTTTTTTTTTCTTTTATTTATTTATTTATTTATTCGCATGGCATCAAGCATGGTCCGGAATAAAACCACCACTATGCTTAATGGAAGCCTATTGGTTGAAAACGTGTTGTATTTAGTCTCTGGAGTAGGGTTTCCTCCTGATGATCCAAGTCTGCTGGTGTAAGCAGTAAGAATTATTTAATCATGCTTCATAGCATAGAATAAAACACAATTTACAATTGTATATTAGAGCTGTAAATCTACCTCATGTGTGGGTCTCTGAGGGATCGAGAGCAAGTTATGAAACCATGCAGAGGAGAAATTTCATTATAAATTTAGTGGAGTCCCTTGCATATAATTCAACTCTTGTTGTGACACATGATGAAGCTTTTTAAAGTCTTTCTTTCTCTCTCTCTCTCTCTCTCTCTCTCTGTGTGTGTGTGTGTGTGTGTGTGTGTGTGTGTGTGTGTGTGTGTGTGTGTGTGTGTGTGTGTGTGTGTGTGTGTGTGTGTGTGTGTGTGTGTGTGTGTGTGTGTGTGTGTGTGTGTGTGTGTGTGTGTGTGTGTGTGTGTGTGTGTGTGTGTGTGTGTGTGTGTGAGAGAGAGAGAGAGAGAGAAGTCATTAAAATTAAAACAACAATCAGTAAATCAGTAATCACACTGTTGACCACCAGGCATCTAAGTTTGCACCTTCGTATTTTCAAATTAAATTTTGGATTAAATAACTGATATTATTTCAGTTGCTGAATCCCAATTTTTGTCTTTCCCAGAAATCGCCAACTGGAATACAAATTTAATAGCTGTAGCTGTTTGAAACGTAATAAACGGTGTAGTTGATTATCTGTAGCAGATAAAAAGAAAGTTGTTTCATTATCAGTGAAAGAATGGAGAATAAATAAACGTATTCCAAAAATGAAGCAAACAGAGCATTCAAAAAAATTTTTTTTTTAATTTACTATTTAGCCACATACACGGTCCTTGTGTAACGCAGATGTTTTAATTTAGCGGCACGATAACATCATGTATCGTCCATGAATTTTAATCAAAATCTCGGGAAACTCAAGAAACGAAATGGGCACAACACTAATAAGCAAATAGAAAACAGAATTTTCGCTTCGTTTAAATAAAGAAAGTAAAGAAAGAAAATAACTATAAACATAAAAAATCAGCAACAAAGATCTGTTTTTGTTCGAAGTGGATAAAAATACGACTGTTGTTTCCTGTTATTTCGAAGAATAGGAAGATACTCCAAGTTAATACGCAGACCATTTACAATTCAAAACAAGGAAACTCACTTCAGATTCACATAGCACAACAAACTCTTCATTCATGTTGACAGGGAACAGGGCGAGGAATAAAAGTGAAAAGCTCTTTCCAGAACCGAGCAGAAACAAATTTGAGCGGTGATCCGCTCACTGTTTTGACAACTACTAGTGGTTGGAGCAATGAACATAGCTTTTGAAATCCCAACCTCTCAAAGAAATATTCGTTCCGCATTTCTCAATAGTTTAATGCTTCACGCGTAGATGTTAAGCCAACAAACAAACTTTCAAAGACCATTTCCGGGCTTGGAAAAAACGTTATATAACTTTTAAGATTCATTCGTTGTACTTCCGAAAGAGCTGGTCATAGGACAGACTCGGTTTTCATCTGTTTCACTAATTAATTAAAACTGTTAAATAAGATAATGAACCAAATAGCAAATATGATTCTCAGAAGCTGTTTATCCTCATTAAAGTTTGGAGAGAATTAATTTATGGCTGAATCTATGGATGTTCTGAATAAATTTCATTCTCATTATTCTCTAGACTGTTTATTTTCAGCAAATATGTTTTGTTTATTTGAAATGATCTTTCAGCAATGCATTGTCTAAGTTAGTCAAGCGAATAGGATTTGGAGTTCGCTAGCGATAAAATGAAAACTTCCAACATTTCAAATATATATGATTTCTGAATTATGTTTTCGTCTATGCAATATTTTAGAAAAATGTTTGCCATTGTAACTGGTAAACTCTCTCTCTAGCATAACACATCAGATTATCAGCGTGTAGCATGTTTTCTTAAAATATGACTTTACTGAAGCATCAGATTATGGACTTTACACTCTTAACTATCAAATTGCATTGTGCTACATTATGCTATCGTATCGCTGAATTTAATCATCTTCATTGTCCTTGTTACCCAGACGGTTTTATTATCAGTGGTAAAATTCGCCTGTTTCTTATCTTTATCATTTTTTCCGTGCTATTTGCTTATTTATTTACTACCATTATGTGCATTTATATCCAAAATGTATTTTTGATTAATCCAATATACAATCCTTTGAGTATTACCCAGACACGTCTGTTTTTCCTTCTTGCTGTTATGTGGGAGGATTTAAATAAGGAATACTCAAACAGAAAGCGGATGACGTCAATATCGTGTGATAAGTGCAACGAATACGAAGAAATGGTTGAAGTAGTCTTTTTTTTTTTTTTAGTACTATTACCAAATGGTAGAAAGGACTAAACCGGATGTTATTACTATCCTAAAGATAGAAGATATTGCCGAGGAGATGATTTCTATCGCAAGGGTTAATTTATTTGTCAAATCTCGTTTTTTTTTTTTTTCCTTACAGCTTTTTCTGTGATATGTATTTATGAAAACACAGGTATCAGGTTAGTGAAATTAGGAATGGTCAATTCTCAACTTGTCTAACGTCACATATTGCTAATAACTGAATGGGATTGGAAAAGTTTCCTTAGTGTTTTATTCCGTCACGCCATAGAAATGCGGTTTATGGAAAATGTAATCCTATGCGAACACAACAAAGCTTTTTCAACCCATTCTAGCATCAGATGCGACTGAGATTGTTTTTATGTTGCTTTTAATACTTAGATATTACACTTTAAGCACGTGTCGAGTAGAAGCTTTTAATCTATTTTGATTTAGTTCTTGGTATTTTTTTTATCATTTAACAGTTTTTTTTATCTAACTGTTGATCATAAGAGCGAATCGTCTTCATCTACATCAGATAAGATTTAACGATTCTTCCAAAAGGTAACTATCTGAATTGCAGTTCAGAAGAGATTGGTGACGGTCCTTATCACAGTTAATCATCGCCAAAAAATATTTATCCACCACCCTAACAGTTTCAGAAAATAATGTTAGATAAAAGTATACAAGATGAAATATCTGAGAGATGCAAATGCACATATGTACAACATCTTCATGAATATCAATCATTAACGATATTTCGTTCCCCAAAGGAAGTAGGTGGTACTGTTATCTTTTACTTTTTTGGGGGGAATCGGTAGCAGATGTTCTTCACCTTTCATCGTCGCCCACAATTACGAGTAAGTTCGTTTTTGGAATGTACCAGAGGGAAGATGATATTACACATCCTCTAGGTGAGCCTGTGTGTGTGTGTGTGTGTGTGTGTGTGTGTGTGTGTGTGTGTGTGTGTGTGTGTGTGTGTGTGTGTGTGTGTGTGTGTGTGTGTGTGTGTGTGTGTGTGTGTGTGTGTGTGCGCGTGCGCACGCGTGCGTGTGTGTGTGTTGTCGTAGAGTTGATTCCTTCAAAGTTTCATTCAGTTTAAAAAAATCCTGGATACCCCGCTATACATATCGATTGACTGAAATGGTGAAATACAAATCAATACAAAACACTTATACATTTATTATACAATACATTTTACAATACTTATGCAATACATATATATATATATATATATATAAACCCTAACCTATATACTTAGTTTAATGAAAATTACTACAAGGCTACATAGCACACCTAAAACAAATTACTTTCTATTTGCCTTTTTTTTTTATAAGAAGAAGGAATCAAAATCGCAGTGTGCTTTCCTAATCATATTTGGAAAGCCTATTGCCGACCAAAAACACTATTGACTAATCAAATCAGCCTTTCAATGTTTTCAGGTAAAATTTTTCTTTCTTCTCCTTTTCTTTCTGTTCTTGTCAAGCACATTCTATTGAATGTTGTTTTTTTTTGAGGTTTTACTAAAATACAGAAATCCTATTAATTCTGGATACCAGAAACCTACTCTGGAGAAGATAGAATTCTATCGATGGTTATAAAAACCTGTGTTGAGGAGATGAATTCTTTTCAAGTTATTCCTATGACAGATAATCCTTTGGAAATAGTGACGCCATTGAGTAGCATTAGGATAATTTTCTTTAAAATCGTGTGACTGTACTGAGTGAGAGGAGGTTGATCCAGAGATGCTGTAAGACGTTCTCGAAGAAAGGGTTCAATTTGACTTCTATTCCTCCTGTGAGATAGTCCTGTCCTGTCCTAGCAAGACAGGACAGGAAGTACAGCGTTTTTATCTGTCCCATAGAGATGTTCTAACATATATATCAGCACCCTCATCGCTAATCCTCTATAATCCTCTTTAGGATGCTACACGATATGATTTCTGATTGCTGCTGTTGTTATCTTGATTCTCTTCCATCAAGACGTGTTGAGTACTTCTTCACTCTTCTCTTAATAAAGTCTTTCTTGAAAGATCTTGAAGGCTGTTGATCTTAGCAGCTTTCTTAATATTAGTGATCCAGCTTATCCTTGGCCGGCCTCTTGTCCGTTTGGTGGTTTTTCCGTCCCTGTAGGGAGATGTAAGGTCTGAGCTATATCTTCTGCAGATGATTGTTCCATTCATAGCAATGGAACAATCCCGTACTGGGGTTGCTGCCAACCTTAGAAGAGACAACTTATTGTAGTAGGTAACTCAGTTGCATAAGGTACTCAATTTCCCTCACAAGGAAGAGTCCTACTCCTTCACTTATGACATGTTTCAGACCAGTTAGGCGTGCAAGAAACGCAATCTGACTTCGGGAACCCAAAATGTTTTATCTCTAAAGCAGGGAACCTAGATTATTTAACTTTAGCCTACCAATAACACGAAACTTACGATAGATTTTCGATTTTTCGGGGGTTGTATTTATTTCCTTTCATCATTACACACTTTTTTACGCTTGAGAGAGAGAAAGAAAGAAAGAAAGAGAGAGAGAGAGAGAGAGAGAGAGAGAGAGAGAGAGAGAGAGAGAGAGAGAGCACAACAGACGATTGCCGCCATCTCGTAGTCCTAAACCCTGACACACATGGTTCACTATCAGTGAAGGTTAGACAGGGATTTACTGTTTACCTGTCTTCAAAAATTAATTAGGGCTAAAGTATCTCTGTCTACTCCTTTGAGAAATACAAGGCTTTAGAGGATTTATTTTATTGATTTTTAAACTGAACACAGGAGTGTCTCGATTTTATTGTTTCTGTTTCGAAAGCAGATATATTTTGCGATAATTATATAAAGGTAGGATAGCAGAGTATGATACACGATGTCATGTATACTTATCCCTTAGATTAAAGTGATAATTATGGATGAAACTAGGAGCTGTACACCTTAATCCATCACTGATTAAAAATAAATAAACAATTAATTATGATGGTAATACTGTTATTTATGACCACACGAACTATAGGAGAGAATAAACGACTACTATTTGGGGTTTTTTTTTTGGTCAAATTTATTTTAAAACAAAGTTATACCAATTAGTTTCACCAACTGTGGCTGCTGGCTTCATCAGGGTAAAAGATGTATAAAAATAGTAAGAACACTTAAATGCTAAAAAATGTTAACACTAAAACCATAAAATAAACCGAATACAATTGTATTTTTTATAAAAGCAGAAGAACGCGTACATCACACGCATAGCGTGTGTATGATCTGCAGGAACGATTTGTAGTTGGCGGCAAAATTCAGTTCTGACATGCTGAAAGATCAAACAAGGGTCTTCCAGATCTCCTGCAGAATCAGTCCTGGGTTTCTATTAAGGTTTTGTTCTGAGCGGAGAACAGTTGTGGCTTCTTTTATAATTCGGGAGCGGAAGTCCTCCTCTAAGTAGGGCATTGAGCTTTTATCTCATTCTATAATGTGATTAGTCCTAGCAAAATGAAAGACTAACTCCGATTTGTCTTCTCTATTATTATTGACGTCTCCTATGTGCTCGTTCTTCCTGATTTCAAAACTTCTTGAAGTCTGGCCAATATAGTTCAAGCCGCACGAGCAAGGTATGCTGTAAACTCCGGCATATTTAAAAAATGGATGACTGTCTTTTGAGATCATGAAAATTGGCGAATGGTCTGTGCAGGTTTAAAAGCTATTCGTATACCATGTGGCGTGAGGAGTCTGGCAATCTTATTAGAAATTGTCCCTACAAATGGAATCCCAATGGCAGTTTAACATCTAACGTTTTCCTATGGAACAAAACTATTTATCAGCAATTAACAGGTCTTGCAATGGGAAGCCCTCTTTCACCAACCTGTGCGGATCTCTTTATGGAAAAATTTGAAAGTATAATTTTATCTCAACTAGACCCTAAACCCACAGTTTGGGAGATACGTTGATGATATTTTTATTGTTTGAAAAAATACGGAAAAGGACTTGCTCGATTTTCTAAGAAAGATTAACTCTTTGCATCAAAAAATTAAATTCACTCTAGAGCTTGAGAAAGATAACCAATTACCATTTCTGGACATTTTAATCGAGAAATCAATAGATGGATGTATCAACCTTACAGTTTATCGCAAACCCACGAATACAGGTAGATACACTTCACTTCTTCACACCATATTTCTCAGAAACTCAGCATTGTACACATGCTAAAAAAATAGAGCCTCTCTCATTACGACAGATGATAAAGACTTCCAAGCTGAACTTTCCCGGATATCAAATGACCTTACAAAGAATGGTTATCCTAAGAAATTGATTCACAAGGTACTTTTCCGTGACCCCCCCCCCCCACAAAGACAACCTGAAGATATACATTATAATTCTACCATTGGGATTCTGTTTGTAGGGACAATTTCTAATAAGATTGCCACTCCTCAAGCCACATGGTATACGAGTAGCTTTTAAACCTGCACAGACCATTCGCCAATTTTTGCGATCTCAAAAGACAGTCATCCATTTTTTAAATATGACGGAGTTTACAACATACCTTGGTCGTGAGGCTTGAACTATATTGGCCAGACTTCGAGAAGTTTTGAAATCAGGAAGAACGAGCACATAGGAGACGTCAATAATAATAGAGAAGACAAATCGGGATTAACCTTTCATTTTGCTAGGACTAATCACATTATAGAATGGGATAAAAGCTCAATGCCCTACTTAAAGGAGGACTTCCGCTCCCGAATTATAAAAGAAGCCACAACTGTTCTCCGCTCAGAACAAAACCTTAATAGAAACCAGGACTGATTCTGCCCGAGATCTGGAAGACCCTTTTTAGATCTTTCAACATTTCAGAACTGAATTTTGCCGCCAACTACAAATCGTTCCTACACAACTACTAGCAGATCATACACACGCTATGCGTGTGATGTACGCGTTCTTCTGCTTTTATAAAAAATACAATTGTGTTCGGTTTATTTTATGGTTTTAGTGTTAACATTTTTTAGCATTTAAGTGTTCTTACTATTTTTATACATCTTTTACCCTGATGAAGCCAGCAGCCACAGTTGGTGAAACTAGTTGCTATAACTTTGTTTTAAAATAAATTTGACCAAAAAAAAAAAAAAAAAAAAACCCAAATAGTAATCATTTATTCTCTCCTATAAACAATTAATTCGTCAAAGATTGCCGCCATTTTGTAATTCGGTAATGCTTTGCTTGAGAGAGCTTCTGAGTAAAGGAGACAATTTTTAAATGCTTTCTTTTTCTTTCTTTAATTTTGAGCACATGAGGTGCGACTGTAGTCAATCTCTCGTTTGGAGGAGATTCTACTTCTTTATGATTCTATGCTCATTTTGTTCAGTATAATTTTTTTTTAAATTTTTCCATTTCAAATAGTAAAAGCTTTCGAGGGTCACAATGAGTACCACACACTTTCGTTTCTATTTCTACCCAACAATAGCTACCACATAACTATCGATCATTCTTAACTTTTAATGGCTCGAAACTTTTGAAGAACACAATGCCCCATAAATTTAGAAACTGGAAAGAATGTTAACTGCTCCGACAATAATATGGATCTGAATGCAATAAAAAAAAAACTCTCTCCATTCTCTTTTCATGTTCACGACTGCATGAAACATTAAATATTTTATTAATTGCAGATTCTTTTACTTTCTACATAGCTGCTTAATTCATTACATCGCTCTTAAATAAGTTGAATAAGTCGTAACTTTAAGTAAGTTGTTAAACATTTGAGTACGATTGGCATCCACACAGTATTTGGTTGAAAGTATTAAATACAGTGTTAGGAATCTCCTTGATTTGGATTAGTCTCGCCAGCAGCTGGTGTGTTTTTCTTGTAACCTCAAGATCTCTAATGATGTGATTAGTTTACGAAACAAAGATTTTTGTTTTACGATAAAAGCAAATGTGAAATGCATTAACCATCTTAATTAATGAAGCGAATCTTCCCATCGAATTACTTACCTCGGATATTTAATCTGATTAAGTTGCACCATCGTAATGTATTCGTGCAGGTGCAACATAATCTGATTAAATATCTCAAGTAACTAAATCGATGTGACTATTCGCTTCGTTAATTAAGATTGTTTATACATTTACTATAAATGATCGTAAAACTGAAGTATCAGTTAGGAAAATTAATTACATTACAAGGAATCTTGCAGTCTGTAAAATAAGAAAAACAAACCAATCGCTAATATCATATTGCAGTTAATATATGAAATTATATTTTAATATCAATTCTAAATATTAGGCGAAAAGCAGAAACAGTTTGTCATACTAAATGATCGCGAACAAATTTTTATTTTATGGCTTTGAGTATTTGATCATTATTCCGTGCAACATAATAATAATATATAACATCGGCCTTATTAACCATAATTTGAAACGTACTCTCTCTTGGTGTAGCAATATCGTCTGTACTATCAGAAGTTTCCGTGCATTAATTACGTGATTAAATCGAAGCCTTCATCTCACTGAAATCTGAGCTTAATTTTTACATAGATAGTTCTCATTAAAGAATGCCAGGATTTTAAAGCAAATAAATTTTAATGGTAATCCCGTACACGAAGACTTTTCAATCCATTGTACAGTAGTATAGTAGGGGGGAGGGTCAGAAATTTAGGAAGAAAGATGAAGCTGGTTAACTTTAGATTTGAAGACTTGAAGATTACTCTACAGTTAATACACAAGAAGGGAGACTCTTTCAAAGAACAGTGGTTGAAAATCTAAATAAAGCGGAAGAAATATATTTTTGTAAGTTTGAATTTGTATTGCGAAAGGAAGTCGAATAGCTACAAGAGTGGGAATTACCGATGTCAGTAAATGATCTTGGAAATATTTGTAAAACACGAAGGCCGCAGAAAATGAAAACTTGTAAAAAAAGGAACACTGAATTGATAAGAGGTAAGTCATTAATTATCCCATAAGTGTTTGTCTAATTTGGTGAATCAAGAACTTTTTATGGAATTTCGTCAAGACATCCCAAAGCAAGAAGAGTATTCAATAGTTGGAAGAATTTGTGATTTGCAGAGAGTAATGTGTTTATTCCAAGAAAGATTGAAGACAAGAATTATCCGAAAAGGGTGTTACGAAAAGAATGGAAGAAAAAAGTCTCTCTCTCCCTCTTTGCAATAAACATGACAGGATGAGCTTTCTAGTGTTGAAATTCAGGTACGATTCCTCCAGTGAATAATGGTCTGGAGATGAAAATTTAATCCTGGAAGGGTTTTTTTTTTTACTTTATGGTTTGGTAAATGAGAAACATGAGTGCAGAACATTGTCATTACTAAAATGATAGATTGGGTCTATAATCAAGAGAAGGGCGTTGATATATAGAAAAGGGAGCCTTGTCAACCCCAGAATTAGTTCCAAAACTCGAGGTAGAGTTCTATTCTGTTCGTCATCATACACGTAATGGGCGAACAAAGTACTCGAGCGAGTGTGTGTGTGTGTGTGTGTGTGTGTGTGTGTGTGTGTGTGTGTGTGTGTGTGTGTGTGTGTGTGTGTGTGTGTGTGTGTGTGTGTGTGTGTGTGTGTGTGTGTGTGTGTGTGTGTGTGTGTGTGTGCGTGCGTGCGTGTGTGTGTGTGTGTGTGTGTGTGTGTGTGTGAGAGAGAGAGAGAGAGAGAGAGAGAGAGAGAGAGAAGGGGTGGGGGAGAGCTGGTATGTAGACTGCAGAAGACAGATCATATGTTGAAAGGTTACTTAATAAGGCCATTGTACCAAACAGAATTAAATGGCTCAGCGATATCAAGAATAACCTTTAAAAAAATCGTTTGTCGAAAGAGGTGATAATATAGGCAAGAAGGTCTTCTGTGGAACGATACTAGAGCAATCCATATCGCTGGATTGCTTAAAACAAAGGAGATGACAGTAATTAGACGTAATTTTAGGGTAAAATTTTTTTCACTTTTCTTCGGAATATGTTCTGTGAATATAAGCTAACTCTCAATCTGGAGAGGTAAAACCCCTGAAACAAAGGAAAATAAAAAATGGCAGCATAGAAGAGATATTGTACTCTAAAAGGAACAATACCCTTCAGAATAATCGGAGAACTGATAATGATAGTTCTCCGATTGACCAGGAAACTTCTTGGCGTTCCAATTGGACTCCTGCATTCTGAAGGAAAAATCAAAGAAGCAATTTATTGTTGTAGGTTTGGAAGAACAGGTAGGCATTCACCGAGATCTTCATTACAAGAATTGTAGGAAAAGCAAGAAGCTGGAGGTTTGGCTTTTCCACCGTTAATGAAGAAATAAAATCTGAGCGCAAAAGAGCAGGGGTGGATAAAATTCGCAACGAATGCATTTGGCATGGAATAGAAGCCATAGTTCCTATTGGACTGTTTCTAGTTTTCTACTATTTGCTATTTCAAAATCAGTTTTGATAAGTTGATAATTTTCTTGTAAACGTTTGGAGGATAGTATCAACATAAAATGAAAATGGAGTTTTCGATAAAAGTTAATTATGCAATGCTTCATTCTTCTCTGCTGATAAGGGAATTCTCCTTTTGGAGAATATTTTTTTATAACCAAGGATGAAATTTAAGGATGAGAATTTATTGTGAAAAGTCGAATGAATATTTCTCTACCTATGTTTGATGATACGTTCAGTGCCAGTTTTTGGATTAGAAGACCAATTTTTGAATTAAAAATTTATTGTTGTTTTTAGTCTAAAAACGACAATAAATTTCGCTTGGCATCCTTATCGTCACAGAAAACGAATGGAAGGGAGCGGTTGGGTCAGTGTGGCTCCATAGGAAAAGAAATCAATAATATATTATGAATATGCTTGAATTCCTTAGAGAATAATCAATATCTGCTTCCTCGTCAATATTTCTTACAGGTGGCATTTGAAGATTGTGTAAGGATTAGGGATATGCAATTTTCATTGGTGTGTGAACAGTTTGCGTGAGATCATTTGGTGATATCAAATACCTCAACAACGCTGAGAGCTGGATCAGTGAATTCAAGGGCGAATGCTGGTCTTGAAATTCACGCTTGCTTTTGTTATCATTCAGGGTGTAGGAGGTGTGATTGAAGTCTGATTATCGGAATAATGAATTACAAGTGACCCTTGTATAACACAGATGTTAGGTTCCATAGAAATACTGGGTTATATAAATCGCATTATGCGAGACTCAGATCACATACAAAAAGTAGGGTTATGTTCTGAAATCGTTTTTTTTTTTAATTATATAAACAACAATGACATATCCAACAAAAATATATTTTTATTTAATTCAGGTAATTCATGTAAGTTAAGAAAACATATAAACTATGACACAAATACATAGTATAAAATTATAAAAAATTGCAAATTGTAATTAAGCTTCATTGCACGTAATGCGTAAATGTTTTAGGCAAAATAAAAATAAGTGCATATTTTAATCTTTCATAGCACGAGGATTTGAGGATCGGCTAATAAACATTAGTTTTGTCATGTAATCACCTGATGCATTACTACAAAACAGTAGAATAATTCTGTCTTTGGAAACGTTGAATCCAGGAGCTGATCTTTCATTTTTCGAAATATAGGTGCGTTTTGGTATTTTTTTCCAATATAACCCGGATTCATCAGCATTGAACACCTGGTCTACATTATCAATATTTATAAACGTTGAGAGTTTTTTGTTTAATAAGATTTCCATCCAAAGGAATTTTCTTTCGAGTGCATCTTCTTTCCGGATCATTAGAGATTTCTTCATTTTTCTCTTAGAAAATTGCGTACACGAGCAACGAGCTTTGCACTTACCGTTGACCCAGTAATAAACACTTTCTCGGATTTTATGTTCATTGTGTTTGATTGTTTGAATTGTTGATTCATTTAAATTCAAAGCCCTTACAACAACTGGTTTTTCTCCATTTTTCAACCGATCCATGATTTTAATTTTTTTTCTTCGAGAGAAATTTTCTTCGAGACGAATTTTCTTTTCAATATTTATATTTTCCCTTTCAATGCAATTTGTGGCCATTACTATAAAAATAATGTTTTTACATAAAAAAGCATTACATATTAGTTATGTATGTAACTCACCAGAAAATAAAGTGCTCAGCTTGAGATGAACACACTTATGATTTTTAATGCGCTTTCCTGGCAGAAAACGAAGACATTCAACAATAAACACTTTATACGGTATACAATTGACGTACATGCGCTAAAGGATGTTTCCCCTAATATAAATTCGCTACTTATAACTACCTGCGCAATACGGGCAGACACAAATTTAACGAAGATAAAATTTGATTTTTAAGTCGCGCGGGGTGAAAAATATATGAAAAGATAAAGGGTTACTACAATTTCTAGACTGTGTTTTTGTCAAAACTGCGTTGTATAAGTACGGCGTTGAACAAGGGTTACTACAATTTGTAGACCGCGTTATATTGAAACCGCGTTGTATAAGTACGGCGTTATACGAAGGTTACCTGCACTGACCATTTAAAACTATATATTTAGAAATTTATGTACATTTAATCATACAAATACAACATTTATTTTACAAATGATATTCTATATTTTTCAATTTAGCTACTTGAATACAAATTCCACCCTACGGTTCTTCTTTATGAACTGGTCAATAACATCGTCATAAAAAGTTGGTTGTAACTTAATTTTCCCAAGCAACACGCACACTTGTAAAGGCTGGCTGAAGCTCACTGGCTAGAGCTACGTTGACTGCGTATGGCCTGTGATTTAAGCAACAGAGTGAGACGACGTGAAATGGCTATGAGCGCGCATGAAATCACAGTGCTGCTGCGAGGACCTGGAAGCTCTACAACTGAGCAAGCCAATGTAGCTTTGACTAGACGAGCAAGCATCGGCCTGCGATACACAACGCAGAGCTTAATTATTGCTGCGCAAGCTTAAAACGTCTTCTGTCTACAAAAATAAAAGCCTAAATGGAATGCTTATAAATGTGTGCATTTATTAACAAATAAATATTGCTTCGTTTTCAATTAATGAGCTTGCGCAGCAAGCATAGCAAGCATGGAGAATTCGCCACTGAGTGAATTCGAAAAAGGAAAACGAACTGGGGTTCTGAATATTAAGATTCCAATGAAGATAACTAGGAAAGTTCGATTTAAGAAAATCTATAGAGAGAGAGGGGTTTAGCCAAAGAAGATAAAAAAAAAGAGATTCTAGACTGTACATTCTCTGGAATAGTATATCAGGAAAATAATATATGAATACCACCATTGAGAAGAAGGGAATCAAAGTAAAAAAGAGGAAAAACTGATATGAGCAGTGTTTGAAGAAGCTAAACTAAACTCAAATTTCAACAAATTTGAGTTTAGTTTAGTTTAGGAAAAGTGGTTTCGCAGACAGAAGATGGAAATGATCATCGTTTTAGTTAAAACTAAGATCACCTATATATCTGAATTAGACTGCAAAGTATGCTTTTTCCGCGTGTAATCTATTTCTGTTTGCTTGGGTAGTTACTGTTTAAAGTGGTCAAAATTGAGAGGGTATATGAATGTTATGAAACCATTTACAGAGTGAATTTTATCCATTCTCTCTCTCTCTACAAATTGTGGAATGGGAAGCGTCTCATATGCTGCCCTATCGAGATACACCCATCAGGATAGTCGTCATGAGAATATTCTTAACTGACGTGGAAGAATCTAAAACTATTATCATTAGGTTTGCTTCAGTCTACTGTCTAAAGAGTGTCATGCGTAATAACCATTTTAAAGCTGTATCCTCTGAAAGAAGAAATATCGGATCTCTCTCTCTCTCTCTCTCTGTGTGTGTGTGTGTGTGTGTGTGTGTGTGTGTGTGTGTGTGTGTGTGTGTGTGTGTGTGTGTGTGTGTGTGTGTGTGTGTGCGTGCGTGCGTGCGTGCCCCAGAAGTTTTAGGATGGGAGGAGGAGGAGGAGGATATATGAACCTACATCCCGATCCTAACCATGTTACTTCACTCCTAAATAGTTTTCTCTAATCTAATAGTCTTTGCTTGTTTTGGGGGGATGTGTACATCCAGGGCTAACAGAACTACCAACGGCTTTACAGAGGATTTAGCTGATGTAGACCGATCGGACTTAGGAGTTCGGAGTACACCACATTGTGATGGCTTATTTCAATCCGTGTAGTTTACTCAGTGTACCAGCCTTCCGACGTTTAAATCTATATACTACAATGATGCCACCTGTCTTAATAATCTCTACAAGAATGTCGTCTTTCCTCTGTCATGATCCTTTTTTTTAATTATTTAAACATTTAAAAAATAGAACTGCAACAAATATTGCGAATGACAGTTTGGAGCGTCATTTATTTTTTTATTTGGGAAGAAGATGTTGATTGTGACCTCCGTATGTAGTTCAGCATATATTCAGCCAGTAACTCAACTCTTAGCATGTGCGCTCAAAGTTTTTGGAGGCTTTAGCTTCAACATCTCTAATTGTTTCGTTTAAATCTTCTAGTGCAGTCACTTTTGATTAGCGCAACCACAAAAGTGATTAGAATGGGATGAGTGCGCGTGTGCATAAAACTCTATGTCGAACTGCCATAGGTTAGGTTATCTATCAATAATATCACTGAAAAAATATTTCGCTTAGAATACCATTGTTTCTTTGTGAAAACCTTGTATTAAATCTAATCTTTGACCTTTACATCAAACAGGCTTTCTCAAAGATTAAGTTCTCATGTAATCTTAACAACTTTAGCGCTATCTTTGTTAGTAATGCAACGTTATATCCAGTGGAAATATTTTAACAATTCGTTTACTAAATTGCTCTACTTCTGAAGTGCAATTAACTTCTAAATGTCACACAGTTTTAGTCAGT
This sequence comes from Typopeltis vanoorti, assembly GCF_054136105.1. Classification (NCBI taxonomy): domain Eukaryota; kingdom Metazoa; phylum Arthropoda; class Arachnida; order Uropygi; family Thelyphonidae; genus Typopeltis; species Typopeltis vanoorti. Next base: position 68,910,370 of record NC_143550.1, on the reverse strand, counting down.
AGCTACAGAATCAAAATGCACTCTCCATAAATTAGTGAATTATCTTATTGTTTATCGACTTCAGCTAGTTTTGGTCTGCATTTGATAAGTCTTGATAAGATTTTGTTTTCTTTGATAAGAAAACAATGTCCCCCCTTTATGTTATTATTGAGGGTTCACATTAAAGAGCGTCCTCACTCACTTGAAGTGATTTTATCACCTGCCGCAGGACTGGAGGAGTTTCAAATCCCATCTACGTTCAGGGTTAATGTGGTTTTGATATTAATATCCAAGCAATTAAGGCAATGAAGTCTGCGCAAATGACTTTTAATTCCGCGTTTTTCTATTCGGTGTGCGTGGCTTGAGGGAACAAAATCCTGCAGCCGCACTACGAAACTGTCTAACTCACCTTTAGCTGAAGAGCTCTGATAAAGGTTCTTCGTTCCTAGATGTGGTTCGAACGCTGGTCTTTCCAACTACAGAGTATGTTTGACATCGATTAGGACTGGGTTGTTAGAATTACGGCAGAAGTGACTAAAACTATGAGCCCAGTATATTATATCCATTGATTATTTCCGTGCGTTTCTTTTAGCTAGTAGTCTAGAAGAGAAACGTGAATTTTCGGAAAGGAAAATCTCTTTTACTTCTGGCTAAGATAGAATCTCCCAGAAAGACATCAATTTTTTTTTCAATGTTTAATCAGCAGCAATGAAAAATTAAATATCAAAATACGATTTAGTTTATATAGCCGATAAAAGCTTAATATGCGGCAAATGAAATAATTGTAGTTTAAGATTAAATGTAAGTTTATTTTTGTTTGTGAGATTATCAAAGTGTGAAACTTGTCTTATAAGTGCTAAACTGTGTTTATCTGCAGCCTGAGTAAATGGGATGTTTTTTTATTTATTTATTTATTATTTATTATTATCCAACCGAACTCAAATAACTGGATTTGTAATCCTGGAAGGATAAGAATCCGCAAAAAGAAACTACAGAAATTTCAGTAATTATTATTACTTTAGTAATAACCGCGCGGTTAGCCTAGTGGCTTTGCGCTTCGCAACCATATGCCTGGGGAAGGAGTGTCCCAGGTTCGATTCCGTTGTAGACGTGAGGAATTTGAGGATCTTCCTCAGGCATAGCCAAGTTAGCCGCTCTTGGGCGCGGTCGGTAGCGTTTTTTCCGCCAATTTATCTGGTGTTTTTCATCCCGCAAACCGGCCCCGTGAACATACGCCTCTACAGTCAAAAACATATCCCCCCCCCCCCAGCGGCAGACCAGGCGACGGGTCGGTTGGGAGTAGTACTAACAAGAAGTCGCATCCAAAAGTAACACGCGGACCCTGCATAGGAAGCGGGAATAACGCGTAGAAGAAGATTATTATTTTAGTAATCTCTTTCTAATTCAGCAGAATGAAGTGTGTCAGGACCTATTTCTTTCTTGTTTTGATTCGCTTCCGAATGAGCTTCAAGCGGGTTGTTTCCCCCTGGAAGATTGAAAGAAAACAAGAGAATAACTATCAGCTGCACTTCAATCACTTTACTGTTTAGAATGTTCTGCAAGAGTCGTTTCTCGAAAACTTTAGCACCTCACTTACGTGGCCAATACTGATATCAATGGTCGGGATCGCAGTGACTAAAATATTAGAGACGTCTCCGCGATAAATGGAATTCATCACTAACACGTAACTAACAAAGTGACAGGTACTAGCTAGTCTAGAAATAAGCAATATGTTATTATCTACTGCTTATTTCTGGCAGTAGATAATAATTCTTTGCGTTTAAGAGTGTGTGGTAATGGCAAAAGTTGAATCTGAGTGATTTCAAACGGGGAGTGAATGAGTTGACGTCAGACAGGTCAGTAGCAGGATTTTTGAAGTCGTTACTATACTGTATCAGTATCTCTGGTATGCCGAAAATAATACGATAAGGATAACAAAACTTTTGTTAATTAAACTAAAGGTCAGGTTAAGCGTTTACATATGTCACTTGGTGCTCATTGCTCGTTTCAACAGTTCCAAAATAAAATTCTTTATAAATTAAAGCAGTCGTATCCGGAGCCGAATCCAAACATTTGACAAATTGAAGGAGAAGGAGATGGAACAGCGGAATTTTCTTCCGGCTTCACAGAACTGGCAATACAGAGATGGAATGTTTAGTTTCACTGTGACGAAAGCGAATAAAGAGTGACAGTTTTCATTCTAGCCATTTCTTCCTGTGCCAGTCAGTCTTAAAGCCAGAATAATGATTTGTTCAAAATAATGGCAATATAATTTAATGTGACGAATCATCATTGGTGATTAGTAGATGCCTATCATTTTAATTCCGGTGTTAAATAAAAATATAATGGTGATATATCTTCGTGCTATAATATATATATTACTGTAATGAAAGAGCGTGTTGAAGCTGCGTTAGGGACATGCAGTGTTCACTTTGTGGCACTGAGGGGTTTGATTCAAAATTTTCATGAAATCTGAGTTTAAGCTTGAAATGAACTTAGATGAATACGAGAAGATTATTAAAATAACGCAACTTTTACGAAAATTTCAAAAAAATCATTATGTCTACTGGTATTACAACCTTCTAGGGAAATGATAATTTTCTTAAAATTCACGCAGTTTGTTACGTCAGTATCTGATTCTAATGTTGTTGTTGCGGAAAGAATATTTGAATATTTTCTGTAGATTAATCAATTCACACAGACTGAGAAAATGAAAACGGAAAAGAAACGTTGATTTAAAAAAAAAACACTTTTTATAATTACTTTGCTCTTACTAATTACAGATCTGTGAATAACATGCAGAATAGAAAAAAAAGTAACGAAAAAATCAAGATTATTTTTAATATAGCTGGGAAATGTGTTGTGTTTGTTTATAGTAAAAAAAACAGGAAACTGGGTAAATTCGATAATATTATTAGGAAATCAACAAAAAATTAAATATTAAAAATACATGCAATCATTTTGTTGTTGGAATAAATTAAGACGGAATTATAAGAATATTCTAATAAGCCTGGCTTCCTTCAGTATTATGTACCAAACCATTTCGTTTGTGTATTCAAGATACCAAGTAATTATATAAACTTGGTTTTTAATCATATTTCCTAAGTGAGCAAACAGACAAGAAAGTCAAGTTTGCGCCTGCACTTAGTGCAAGTCTGAGGCAACTCATGGTAGTGCCACTCTGGGCAACTCGTGGTAAAGGTGGATTAAGTTCTGATTACTTTCCTTAGTATTTTTTCCTTAATGTAAAGCACATCCCCTTGCGAAGATGTATGATGCTATGCACTAAAGGCAATGGTCACTACCCATATCGGTTTCGAGCTTTATTGAGGTCTCATCAGTGGGAGAAAGACCTGACAATGCTAAGGTTGAAGTAATGCAGAGCTTCTTATGAATTTTACCAAAACAAGTTGCCACAAGGCTTTGACCTTATTAAATAAAATCTCAGGATCAGAGATAGATGTAGAAAGTTTTTTAACTTGGGTATATCATGTATTCAAGATATGTATGCCTAGAGTGGCACTACTATGAGTTGCCTCAGACTTGCACTACATGCAGACGCAAACTTGAATTTCTTGTCTGTTTGCTCACCTGGGAAATAGGATTTAAAACCAAGTTTATATAAAATTACTTGGTATCTTGAATACATATTATACCCAAGTTAAAAAACTTTCTACATTTTGTTTGTTTTGGCCATATTACAGAATTATATGAAGTGTGTTTACTTTTTAAAATATACTTTCAAATAATTTTTGGTATTATTAATGTCAAAGTAAGAAATAAGTCCAGTAAAACACAGTAGTCGTCCCTGGAAGTTCTTTCCCACTCATATTTAGCCGCCTTTCTTTCGCACTATCGAACTTCTCGCCCTGGAATTCATTAATGTGTTCACCTACATCGAAAAAACGTTCATTTAGTAAGCGTTAACATGTCAGTACTGTTGTATCTACTATCCGCTATACTTCTTAATAATGCTGAAGTATCATTTTTTGTGTGTATTTATTTGCTTTTAAGAATATATAAAGTGCTAGTTCGCCATCTTATTGGATTGCATTGCTCTATAACAATCAACCTGATGATTATCAACAAATTATTATCAAAAGAAAATTATTAAAATGATTATCAGTAATGATTATTAAAATTATCAAAAGAATGATTATCAAAATAAATTATCCAAAACGATCAAAATAATGATTATCAAAACTTGTATTCCCTTAACTTAAAAAAAAAAAAACACTTCAAACCTTATTAGGGTAAAATCGGCAAATAAATAAATATAAAAACACATTTCTTTTAATTGTTGCCGTTTTCTCCAAGTATCAGCTTAGAGAAAATTGCAATGAGAAGGTGGAATAATTATCTAATGATGATTAAAAGGAAAGCTTTTAAAAGCAATTGATTAAAACCGTGTCAATTTATAGGAATTGAATTTAAAAAAGCTTCGGACTTATTTCTTTCCCCAGTCATTCTCAAGTTCAGCATTGTTATCCGTTTCAAGCGCTCGTACAACATTCGCATGGAAATATCGTAATAATAATAATAATACAATCACAGAATTTCATCAGAAAGACTCCGCCAGATTTCACGTATACGCTGTGAAAGCTGCAGCACATTTGCTCATCCCATCAGATTTCCGGAAATTGATATTACATTTCAGACGAACTAAGCTGCTGCAAAAGCGATATTTGCTTAGTTCTTTTCCCTTATTATTTCCTCTCGAAGTGTTCCAGATTCAAAGTAGGAGTACATGTTCTCTATCTCCTGCTGTTTTTTGCCAGTGAAAACAAATCATTGACAAATTACAGAGAAAATAATGGATGATGACATCTTCTGCCTGGAAACGAAGGAAACGTAGCAGATAATTGTACTTTACGTTTCAGGAGATGTGCTAAATCATGCCGAATAAGTGTCTTCCTTTTCTTAACAGATGATTTTGAATTTGAGATTTAAAAAAAAAAGTTAAAGAAAAGAAAATACAGCAAGTAGTGTAGCGAAATATAGCATTAAAGATTCAAATTTCAAAATTCTTTAGAATGAAGGACAATGGATAGTCGTTGGCTTCTCTTCACTGAGATTTAAAAGCAGTTAATATTTGGGAGGAAAGAAAAAAAAGAAGAAAGAAGTAGAATTGATTGTTTGAAGAGTTTTCAAGTCTAAGAAGTTGGCAAACGTCCAAGCAATTAGAAAATATTTACTTCTTATTCTTGGGCAAAATTCCAACAAGAACAACTAACGGTGTTTTATTTGCTAGTGTATAGAAATATTGTAGTACACGATTTTCATGTGTGTATTTCTGGCATGCGTTCAAATCATTTGTTTTTCAACATAGCTTTATTTTGTATTGTTGGTGTTTAAAAATCTCGGTGCATTTCCTGATTAAAAGTAATAAAATATTAAGGTTTTTTTGTGTGGGGGGTGGGGGTTGGGGGTGTTTCTCTTTAATTATTCTAAGAACTCCGACTATTTCTAAAAATATACCCTCATTCTGAAATAAATAAATAAATAAATAATGTCGCATTTGTAAGATCAGAACGCTCCTTCAACAGAAGATTTTATTTTCACCCATTCCTAACACTCCTGCTTATTCAATAAAATAATGGAATGATTTTCGGTCTCGACCCATCGTTAGTTTTATTTTCTTTCTTTCACCATGAAAGTTAGCATAACGAAAATAGTTTTATATTAGAATAAACATCTATTTCGTCACCAGGGAAGAGTTCGAACGAATCCTTTACAAGATTCTTTAATGAGATTAGAAGACGCAGAAGACAGAATTCTGAAGACAGAAAGACAGAACGTTCAGCCTCCAGTAAGACAGAAACTAGTTCTTGAAAGTACAGTTATAAAAACAACCTGTGAAGCAATGTACGCGTACTTTAATGGGGAAGTAACTGAGAAGATTAACTGATTTGAGTCTCTAGGATTCTTCATCCACATGATAAACTGTGAGAAGAGCAGGACAATGAAAAGAAACTTAAAGGACAGATCCATCACTCCAACAGTGAAGTCAAAGTGTCTGGATGAAGCTGTCTTTTCAGCAGCAACTTGTGGATTCGAAAGGTAGTTCGATAGAATAGGGAGAACTGTTACAGTTCTCCATATTCTATCGAGAAAGAATGTTACAGTAGGCTACAGAGGATTTCTTACATTAAAGAAATTAAATTAACAGACAAATAGATGGGTGCTAAAATGTTTCGGTAGTACTCGAGAACATTGACAAAAGAAGATTAAAGTACTTTGGGATCACAGAAAGATGAAATAATGAATGAAAGAAGGAAACGAAGAATAGCGTACCTGGGAAAAGGAAAAGATATCGACTTACAACACTGGCGAATAATGTGACAGGAGTGACAGATCATGGGAGAGTTGAGGCTCAGTTAAATTAAATATGGTCCTCTAGGGATAATCTGTGTGCCCCCCCCCTTCACACAGATTTAGAGTAAATATGCATTAACTACCGATGTCTAATGCAATCAATCACAGTTAGAATAAAATATCACATCAAATTAGCGCTGAGTCATAATTATAAATTTGTCGGCTCGGTTAGCGTACCCGCTCTTCAGCCATGAAAAGGTCTGGGGAAAATCTATGCCGTTGCTCTTAACATTTCCAAGGCTTTTAATATGATCTGGCATCGGGCGCTTCTCAACAAGTTACCATCATTTCTACTACCTTCGTCCTTGCGTAAATGGATCAATCAGACTTTCTTGTTGATTTCGGCGTTCCTTCAACTCTCTCGTTTCACCCACCCTCTTCCCGATTTATATTAACGACCAGCTCTCATTGACTGCAAATTTTATTCACAGTTTTGCTAATAATAGTACACATCACTCGTTCTACTCATGTGACAAGTCTTGCAGTTAATCAAACATCTCAAGCTTCAACATCTGTAATAAGTGCCTTGAACACTGATCTCCACAGCATTCTTGATTAGGCCGAAAGCTCAACTTCGGTGGTTTCAAACGCAGCTTTGCATCTTTTCTCATAAAAAAAGACCTCATGTCTTCTTTACTTACTCTTTATAATTCTCTGCTCAACAGTCAAGACCAAATCTCTCTTCTCGGGCTGACTCTTACTTCAAACCTTTCCTGGCACAATCGTATCACTTCTACATCACCATCAGCTTCCAAACAACTTGGCATCCTTTTCCGTTTAAGAACGGTACTTCGCTGCTGAACAGTTACATACTTACTACTCAGTACAATCCTAAATGCGACGAGCACTGGAATATTGCTCTCATGTTTGGGGTGATGCATCTAAGACATCCCTAAAAATTCTTGATACTTTTCAGGAAAGTGCAGCCCGGTAGATTAGTGGCACTTCTCTTCAGTCACTATCCCATAGAAGATCAATTTCTGCATTGTGTCTCTTCTACAGATATTGCCATGGCCATTGTTCAGCAGAACGGGCATCCATTATGCCACCTATTTCTGCTAGATGCACAGGAACTCGAGCAACAGCTGCTCAACATCCCTTTACAGTTGAACTGCACACACACACACCTACTCCTAGTCATTTTTCATTCATTCCACCTCAATTCTGTGGAACAGTCTCTTTCAGGGACATTTCCAAAGGAGGCTACAATCTCCAACAGTTCAAGAATATCAACCGATTACTGTATTCGTGATCCCTTTCCCCCCCCCTCCACGGCATTTGTCTGCTTACGGCCCTTACATATAAAATATAAAATAAAATATATTTTTATATATAATAATATAAATTAAAATTGGAATTATCTCAACACAGAATCTCCTAAATTTCGAGGGATTTACTATATAAAATGGCGTTCGCTGTCAATTTATTCTGCATAAGATAACGCACAAAATATTCCGATAATAACTGGAAACAGTATCTGAATATTTCCAGAATCATCATAATACGCCAGTATAAGAATGTGCTTTTCACAATTGAAACGTATTCGTTTGTCCAGTTAATTTAAGGGCATATTTTGTTTGGCGTTGCGTCATCTACTGATAAAAAGTTAAAAAATAAAATAAGGGACTGATAGTATGCCTCGCTACGATAAGTAATTGAATAGTTTTACTTTCATTTTTCCACGCCCGACACACTGTGTGTGTGAAAGAGAGAGAGAGAGAGACTGGGAACTATTGCAGATGTGTAACTAAGTTCCCAATAAGCGCAAACTTTTGTAAAATAGCACGATATAATCGCAAAACCAACAATAAAGAAAAAGAATTGAATCATTGTTGGTAGATAAGTTAAAAGTAAACAAATAACGCTTATTTGTTTATTCGTATGGAGTTTCTTCCATTTTTCTCCCCCGAGAAAAATTGAGCCCCCTCATGGGGGTTAACTATTTATGGCTGTAGATCCATGTGTGTTAACGGGGCCGGTTTGCCTGCTTGGCTTGCGGGATGAAAAACGCCAGATAAACTAGAGGAAAAAACCCTACTGCCCGCGCCTAAGACCGGCTAACTTGGCTATTGCAGATCCTCAAATTCCTCACGTCTTCGACGGGAATCGAACTTGGGACACTCCTTCCCCAGGCATATAGTTGCGAAGCGCACAGCCACTAGGCTATATTTTATTAGCACTAAAGCATCTATGTACAATCAAAATAAATATATATACAACTATTTACAATATATACATTTGTATAGAACTGTAGGAAATGTACATTAGAAAAGCCATGTTATGATTTCTTTGTAACACACTATTATAATGCCACAATACTTATAATTTTTAGTATTGAAGTTTCTGTAGTTTCTTAATATGTAATTAGTCGAAATTCCTTTATATCAGTTTCAAATTTCCTACTTTATTACCTTGAATCTGATGTGTTGTAAACGAATTCTGAAATTTTGTTATTTCTGTCTTTTATTTTATTTTTTTCGGAATTTATATTGTGTTCTTCGAGACTTGATTGGTTTCTAAATACGAAATCTGACACGAAGTTTCCAAATTACTATGACTGCCCCTCCCCCGCGCAAAAAAAGATCAGTTTTGTGTGGTGTTTCTTCTTTAAACCAACGGGTTCCCTCATAGTCGTAGGAACGAATCCATAGTATCCCCCATGTATTATTCCCCAAGTTTGTTAAAACCAAGCTGAATACATGTAACAATATACTTTCAGATATCTTAAAAATTGTAACGAAGCAAAACATGTTAGTTTTACCGATTCGCTGTACTTCCATAATAACAAACTTGCAGTTGATATCGAAATATACATTCGAATGCTTTTTTACACACCTCGTTGATAATGCCACTGTGCGATAGATGTCGCTTATAGCACGACATAAAAATTGCGTTAATTATTGAAATACAAGATATTTAAAACGTAAGAAATATTGAATTGTTACAAATACAAGAATAGTTTAATAAATGATTTTAAATGTAATTTTAAACTTTTTTAAATATTTTGATAAGTTTTATCTAAAAATAAACAAAAATGATGTTTATATACAAGTACTGGTTTTAAATGTATAATAGAAAACAGAATGATTTTTCAACACATGTTAAAAGTTTTCAAAAAATTACTGATATTTAATATCAGTAAAGTTTTTTCCACGGATTTAAGGTGCAGACACAGTGTACTGTAAACTCGAAGTGTAAGGCACTTGAATGTATCAAAATGCATTGTGAATATTACTTAAAGTCAATAATAGTTATTACCGCATAGTGGCAAGCTCCCAAACTAAATTAAACCATTATTAAAGGATAGAAAAAGAAAGAAAACCAGTACAAGGCTAGATACCTCCTTCCTTTTCTATCCTTTAATTTAGTTTTTGGGCTAGCCGTTCTGAAATACTAACCACGTCTAATCTTCAGATAACAAGTAAAGCTTAAAACTTACTCTAATTAGCAGAGGGTGATGTGAGAACACTACTGTAATTAAAACACCCGCCTGTTTTAATTATAGTAGGACAATGTCAAGGTAGTTGTCGCTGAAGGTCACCATTTCCTTCCCCCCCGTTTTTATTGAAATCCTTTGACTGCTTTAGCCTGTGAGTGAAACTTCTAATGATGGAATTATTTCTGCTAAAAATAGAAGCAAAAATTAAGAAATATATATGATAACTGCAGAACTTGAGCTAGCCTATCTATCAATAATTGTAAATATTCCATTTGCAGCCCCTTACAGATAACGAACTGTGTAATTTCGGAAATCAAGTGCATCCATACTCTTACAGAGAGTATTCGAAAACTGTTATCGTTATAATCAAAATGATTTTTTTAACGTTTGGATTTCAAAATATATATCGTATCCATATTATTTGAAATCACTAAAGTTGCACTAACAAAATATAATTTAACTTGAAATTTTAAAGGCAAAATAGCCTTCGTTTATCTAATAATCCTCTTAATATTTCCTTTGGAAAAGTGGCATGGAAAAAGTTAGTTCAAAAAAATCTAAGAGAGAAAAGTGGGATGCAGCACTTGAGCTTTGCCGAAGTATTTTTTCATTATTATTACTATTATTATGATGATGATTTGATTTATGCTTTGCTTTATAGTTTGAGAATAATAAATTATCAAATTCCAAAACAGTTCAGTTTTAATTTCATCGAACAAAACTTACAAAAATTCGATAACATTGAGTTTGTAAGTCATCATCGAATACATCACATTCTTTTCATTTTTAATTAAAATTACTTTTTTTTTTCCCAATATTCCAACATTTTTGAATTTAAATTACTTTATTTCAGTGCAAAGTGTTGAAAAAAAAAAAAACACGTTGAGTCCATGAGGAGTAATGAATGTCTTCAAAGAGGTCTGAAGAAGATTTTATTTTATTTTATTATATTTTTTTCCTTCCCTTCCCGTCCCTTAGGTCGGGTAGAGTCCCCTAATGAGGGGTTTACGACGAATTAATACAGTTGTCTCGTCACTCCTCTGCAGCATCCCCCTAAGGGCTAGTATTCATGACTGTAGATCCATGTGTGTTCAAGGGAACGGTTTGCCTGTTCTGGGGAGTGGGGGGAACAAAAACGTCGAGTTTCCCGTGGAAAAAATCCTCTACCTTTGTATGAGACCGGCTAACTCACATTTAGTGAAAAAAGGTTCTAACATTGACAGGAATCGAATCCTACGTCTTTCCGACAAAAAAGGCTTCGTCTATACCACGAAATGTGCTACGGAAGCTCATTTTATTTAATATTATTTTATTTTATTTATGTATTTATTTATTTGACAAGTGGCAACGCATAAAATAGAACACACTGTCATCAATTTGTTTTAGAATAAGCTTAGCTTTAGATATTCCTGACATCTATGAGTGAAGAAAAGAATTACAGTACTCGAACTGAACTGATGATATAGAAGTTGTCTACAAAATAATGTCGAAAATGTAATATAAATTAACTTCTCGTGATTTAAGGTCAGAATTTAAGAAGAAATAAGCAAACAACACAACAGATTGCAGTCACATTATTTTAATTTTCCTAGATAAATTCTATAACTAACTTCAAACCTGGATTCTACGTGTGAGAACGGTACATATGAAATCGATAACTCATTCCTTCTGGTATTTCAGTTATGTAAAAAAGGCTCCGAACTATATTCCCACCATGCATTCAAAGATAAATAAATGGTCATACTAAAATCACTAAAATGTATTGTTATGTTGTTCCAATTTGAACTCAATCATCACCACTTTGGAGTGGTTGGAAATTATGGCTAAATAAATTCAACATTCTAATCTTACCTATTTGAATGTCACCGCAACTGCCTGGTCCATTGAATACTGGAATGAATAAAGCCATTTACTGTATGGGAAGAATTCTTGGTTTATCTAACGCGTGTTTACACGTGTATTAGTGTACTGTTCATTTTCAATCTTTCCCAGGACTGGTGTTAAGAAAAAAAAAAAAGTTAATAATAAAATTAACAAATTGAATGCGTATGTTTAATGTGTGGATTGTATATTGTATGAAGCCAAATCAGCGAGCCATTTATTTCTAAATAACTCTTCAACAATGTGCTCGAGCTAAGCCTAACAAGCAACTGGAGTGTTAGATTCCCGTAAATGTTTCAAGGGCTTTAGCCTGGAATAATTGCTGTTATGATGGGAAGTGTACATTAATAAGAATGTCCGAAAACAAACTAAAACAAAAAGTGTGTTTATTTCTGATCTGCTATCTTAATTATGTCATTGAATTGTTAAACCTTATCTTTATCAGCAAAATACAAGAAAGTAGAATTATACCGAAATAGTAAAGAGCAAATCGAAAAGATCAAAAGAAGACAATTTCACTGGTACGGACATGCCGAGAGAATGCCATCAAAAAGACTACCCAACCTTGCTCTGTATACAAGAATAAAAGAAAAAAAAAATGAAGACCAAGAACTAAATGGATAAAAACAATAAAGGTCAACTCTGGATTATAAACATATAGACAGCTCACCAGCCACGCAAGAAACCGAGACTCCTGGAAGTTGTTGTAGAAACCTGGAGGACTCAACCCGTCCCCGACGGAAGAGGACAGTAAGTAAGTAAAGAGTAAATTATCCTAGCTGAATGAAAAAGGTTGGTCAATTATCCCAGAAAGATAAGTGACCAACCTTTCTCGGAAATATCTGATGAACGATGACTTCAAAATGCCAGAATTCCTTAAGGATGGTTCGATGATTTTGCTGATTCCTCAGTATTTTCACCTGATTTTTCTATTCGCAGTATCTTCTCATTTTTATCAGTTTGTTCATTGCCAATTGCTCATCAACTTAAGCACGATTTTTATTCAAATAAATCCCTTTAATATAGCTTTACTCACATTCTTCCATTTTGGTGCTTTTTGGCAACGTGTTTTATTTATTCCTCTCTCTCTCTCTCTCTCTCTCTCTCTCTCTCTCTCTCTCTTATCCCAATGCACCTTCCACTGAACGAATATTTGTTTAGTTATGTCACGTTTCTCAGCTTATGGAGAGGAACTTGTTACCCGGTGATGTGCTGGGATTTTTATCACGTTCTACAATCGTTGTGGGAATTAATGAAACCGAATGTTTTGTTCGGGTAATCCGGGCTCAATCTTACAGAACTCGTAGATTGAATTGGTGGTTTGAGCGATTACAAAACGGCTAGCCAAACATTGGACGTCAGAAAACATCAAGACAACAAAATAAATCAGGAGGAAGATAACAATTTCTGACGGCGTAGTGCTTTTCTTTTCTGCTTTTATAAGTGGTAAATACAGTTTATAATGTGAATAAATAAAATTCCTTTCAATAAAAGAAAAAAAATGTTAAAACGTATTAAGATTTATCATTAGATGATTTGTCATCATAATTTAGATAAATCTAAACGATGGATATTCAGCTATTTACTTGAAACCTGCAACAATTGCATCTATTTAATTAAATAAAGACTGTATAAATAATCGGTATAGTGGTTACACACTGTTCAGCTGTATTTGTCTTTTAAAAGCAGTCAGGTAAATTAGTCATTAAAGTAATTGTCCAATAGGATAATGATTCCACGGAGATATGGAATAATTACTTCAATAGTCATAATTTAAGACAGTGTTTATTCCTAAAAGTGAAAGGTTACTTTTTTTAATCCAAAATATCCAAATATATACTTGAACAACGAAAAGCAATATAATATTGTTTAACATAACATTAAGAATTTTTGGAGATACGCTTATATTATTATTAAATTGTAATTAAATAAATAATAATAATAAATTAAATAAATTAACCAATAATTCGTTAGTTAGCTTACCTGTGTAACTCTGCGGAAATGGCATTTGCTTCCATAGCACAAGACCGCTGGTTGGATAGGTTGGATTCCAGTCAGCATCAAAAGAAACTTTTTCTAGACCTCTCTTCGACTCTTTGCCGAGTTATTTGTCTAGAAATAGTTTACTTATCCTACAGGCTTTAAATATCAATATCGAGTAGTCTGGAGAAGATATATATATATATATATATTATATATATATATATATATATATATATATATATATATATATACAGGGTGTTCGGGATAAATTTGACAGTTTCGTAAGGAAAAAGAAAATCTTCTTTGTATCTATTAAATTTAATGAATTGACAAAAAAACATTACAGGCAGAGTTAATTACAATACTATCAACAAGATTTACTCAAAATAACCACCATTAGCATCGATCACAGCTTCAATTCTGCTTCGGAACCTCGAACAAGCTGATGCTACAGTCTCCCTGGGAAGGGCAGCAAAAACTGTTTTAATTTTATCCATTAACTGGGCTTTTGTATTACTGGAAATGCGATTGGTGTGTTTTTCAACTGCGCCCCATACAAAATAATCCATGGGGTTAAGGTCTGGGGAGTTTGGAGGCCAAACATTTGGACTGGTGAAGTCGTAGAAATTTTCAGACAACCATTTTTGACTTTTCCCAGAGGTGTGGCAAGGGGCCGAATCCTGCTGCCATACATACGGCCTACCATTGGCTACCCTTGTTATCCAGGGCTTGACTACAGTTAGCAACTCCACGAACAAAGCCCGAATTCCAATGCCAGGGTTCTTCAACACCTGTTCCTGCAGATTTGCGAGGAATTCTGCTGTACGAACGCAATCAGATCGTCTGCTAGGGATCTTTCTTCTTGCTAGATCCTCGTAGTCACCATTGCAAGTCTCTAGTTCATGCCTGATTGTTTTTACTGTATTCAGGGAGCATTGGGCAGTCAAGTCGTAATATCCTTATTTTGATGGCGGGCACGAATCATCATGATACAAGTTATTCTCTTCCATGATTCAGGTGGGTTCCAGCTATCCATCCTTTCTGACATCTTGTATATGAATGAAGAAGGGTCCAAACTTTTAAATGAAGAGAAGTGTGTGTTAATACATGTAACTTACGGAAAAATATAATTAATTATAAATATGTCAAATTATATATATATATAATTTGACATATTTATGTCAAATTATATATATATGTAATATATGTGTGTAATATGTGTGTAATATATATGTGTAATATGTCAATATATATATATATATATATATATAATATATATATATATATATATATATATATATATATATATATATATATATATATATATATATATATATATATATATATATATATATATATATATATATATATATATATATATATATATATATATATATATATATATATATATATATATATATATGGACTTCTCAAATTAACAAAATAGGAATAACAACAGTCATATTTGAACTGGTGTCCGCGTGGCAGGACTAGCATGAGTTGTAAGTGAGTGGCAACTGATTCGAGAGCGCCAGAACTCGATCACTGCGCTGTGGGCGTCAGGCAAACTGTAGCTTAAATTGTTGTTTATGTGTGATGGGTCTAGAACTAATTCTTTTGATTCTACGATACGTCTCTCAAGTTCGTCACCGCATTTATGGATATTGGTCGTAAGATTCCAGTCTATCTGGTGTTGAAGCTCTTCTAGATTAGAGTTAGCGGAGAAAAGAACATGACTGGAAAGTGCGCTTGCACGGGTTCTTTTGTAAGAGATGTCACGCTAGTGTTCCTCAAGACGTAGTGAAATAGACTTATCAGTCTGTCCATAATAAGGTTTACTGCAGTTGCAGACGACTTTATAAACTCCTGGAAACTGAAACTCGTTGTGTTTTGGTTTGGGGCGACTCAGAAAAGAACTAAGCTTTGGTAGGGTGGTGAAGTAGGTTTTAATGTTGAATTTCTTCATTATTTTTGCCAGTTTTGGAGATAGAGAACTTATGATTGGAGTTATCTTCTTGTCGAGGTTGGATACGAGTTCTTAGTCAGTGTTGGTCGGTGTTCTTAGATAGTATAATTATTAATTTTAAACATTTTTTCCCCTTTTTTTAGACTATTTTCTTTGGTTAGTTATCTTTTGAGGATGCTAAAAACTACCATAACTTTCGCCGCAGAAGGTTAAAATTTTCCCTTCGTAAAGTAGATAAGGTACATGTCACACTGCATTGAACCATTCAGTGAAGTGAGCTTGACAAGGATCGTTAAAGCTTTTAAATTACAGTCTAATAAATTCTCAGGTTCAAACAACCGCTTGATATGGAAGTTCTAATAAAGAATTCCATCTTTAATACCCAGAAAGAGAAAGAGAGAGAGAGAGAGAGAGAGAGAGACGTATGTTGGTTCTTTAAAAATAACCTGCAACAATAGCTGAAATAGCTTTGCTTTTTCTTTCCTTTTTTTTTCTTCTTTCGGGGATGTGGCTCTCGTGACTCTTTAATATTTAATGATTTACTAAATCAAGCATGAGTAACGAAAAGTAAATCTAATTTTTGTTACCTTAATTGAAAGGCGCACGCATTCGCCAACACACTCGAAACAGACTAAACCTTAGGAAATTGATTTTAAAGAGTGAGTGAGGAAATGGAAAACACTTTTTCTCGAAATCTTCGCTAAATACAAAATGTATTGTTGTGATTTTTTTCTCTGTGCTCGATTTCACCATTTCTCCCGAAATGCCGTAAGGGATGATAAGGATAATAAAGTAAATATGCGAACGCTCAAGAAATTCCAAACAATGTGTTCGAATCGGAATGTTTTTAGTGAACCCTGAAACAAATATAAACACAAAAGTAAAGGCTTTATTTATATGCGCCTTTTAAAAATAAAATCGTCCCAATAAAACTTTAAATTGAAAAAAAAATCAATAAACTTTAAAATAAACACAGATAAAACTGAAATTGTTAACAATAACACTCGTATTACTTTTAAGACCGAAAATTTGGTTGAGTCGAAAAATTCACAGATTGTTAGACTTGGAGAAGGAACGCTTTCTTCCCATCACCCTCAATAATAATAAAAAAAAAACATATCCCCTTGTCTATGATATCCATATACACAGCCTCAACAGATGATCCTACCACCTCTTACACTACGAAAGCAATCTTTCTTGGAACTAACTTTCAATGTTTCAACCTCTTTCCACATATTTTCTAAGCTGCGTTATTCATACTTTGTCAGTATCAGTACTGTATATCTTAATAGCTAACATTCTATATTATAGTCCTAACACTGTTCTATTTATTTATCATCGAACGCTCTGCAGAAAAAGTTTCACTTATAGTTTTTTTTTTTCCTCCACTTCAGAAATCCAAAATTGTGCGCAAGAGAATCTTGTAGTTCGTAACCTATTAGTTCCATAGAAAATTCTCTCATAGAGCTGACCGCACTAGAGCACGTATGCAGTTCTTCATAGTTAATACTAGCATCTAGTCCACACAAAGGAATCTACCTACTAAGGCTGTGTTTCTTAAAGGGTGATATGCATACCCCGGGGGATACGTGGAAATTTTCGGCTATGCATCATTAACGCATGGAATCATTATATTTCTCAACAAATAGTGCAATTAGAGACAACTGGGATAAAAACGGCACTAACTAATGAATCACATCTCTCCTCCAACAGAAACTGCTGTATAGAATCAAGCAAAACCATATGTTGCCGGTTCAGCATATAGTTTTGCTTGATACCACCCCGTCGTGAACGTGTTAAAACTAAGAAATATATAGCGAATGTGTTTCAGATATTATGGAATTCGGTTGAAGAGAATTAGCATTCCAACTCAACTGTTGAAATGCTAATTTGTCTTTGGTTCACGCGATCTTTTGTTAATACCGCACCAATCATATGCACTTCTTCATAGCTGCTCTACGTATCTCAAGTCTTGTAAATTACTGGTAATTTTTGCTTGAAATAATGGGAAAAAAGATTAAGCTATTTGGGTAGATGACTTGGATGAGGCACATACAAGGAAACTCTTCTCGATGCCTAAAGTAGCGATAGCGAGTAGGAACTTCTTGGTAAATCATACCATTTGAAGTTTTTTTTCTGAAAACTTTAGTTTCAGAAAAAAACTTCAAATGGTATGATTTACCATTTGAAGTTTTTTTCATTTTTAGCTTTAATTCTGGGAAAAAAAGTGCGAGTTATATTCGAGTAAATACGGTAATTTTTTAGCTTTCAAATTCTTAAGTATGGATCATTGGTTAAAGACTGGATTTATAAAACGCACAAAAGAGAGCAATATAGCAAATACAAGTAGCTGTAAGCAACAAGAAAACATTCATATTGCATCTGAATCAAATGAAATTGATAAAGGTGTGTCGTCAGACATCTCTAGAGAACCAACTAGGAAGAAGATGAAAAATCTTCGTAAGTATGATATGAATTACTTGAAATGTGGATTTTCATGGACGGGAAATGAAGAGGAACCGATTCCAAATTTCGTTCTATTAAAAATAAATCAGATTTTTTGTTTTTACATGAACATATAATTTCAAATAAAATAGACATTTACAATGAAATATACTTTATTTATTTATTATTTGATAAGAGGGTACTTGTTAGTAATGAAAATTTAAGAGGGGAGTACGCGGATATCTGAAGTTTGAGAAACACTATACTAAGGTATTAGCAAAGAAGTTCTCCACTGTACAGCCTTCTGCGCTTGCTAACCAAGTTATTTAGAGTGTTTTTTTTTTCTTTTCTTTCTTTCATACTTACAAAGTTTCTCTTTAGTAGTTAGTTTCATTTGGATGTATAAGGTTATTGGTTATTTATAAATTTTACTTGATTTTAATAACGGCTGGTCTACTAAATTAGCGTTGTAGCAGTAAAAAAGAAATGAGAATCAACTTGATGTGAGCAAAAGCATTACTTTCGTCGTAGTGTCAGACAATGAATAAAAACATTATGAATGAGTTAGAAAAATAATATTAAATATTAATTACTGCCTAACTCATTAAATTATTAATATTCTCTCTCTCTCTCTCTCTCTCTCTCTCTCTCTCTCTCTCTCTCAGGTTACAGCTCGAACCCTATATACATCAAATGTTTACAACGTAGCTGGTTCCATGTAATCATTATAACGGCCATGACATTTATAATGCCATTCTCCTCTTTAATTACAGCATATATTTAAAAATAATAAAAAATGTACTAATTGAAGGAAAAGTTTCAATGATAGTTGTATGCAGTTACGAGTTTTATAATAATTTACACACTATTTCGTGATTTCACTGAAATAATATCTTAATTGTTCATAAAACCCAAACACTGTCAAATGTTAATTGTTCAATTTGTAAAATTTCAGTGTAAAAAGGTTTTGTAAAAATGTTTCTGAACTTCGTTTTAAAATAATGAAAAGCTCTTCATGCTTACTGCGTCAAGTTTCTTAAGTGCTAAAGTCTGTTATAGCTTGAGTGATGTTAATAAACACACACACGTTTCTTCGCAAGGATTAGAATTGTCTCAATAAAGAATGTATTAAACAATGCCGTATCAGAAAAGAGTGTAAATGTACGTAACGTCTAATGTCATTTTGAAATTCATGCACAGCGCTTTAAGTGATATTGTGAATAATAAGTCTTTCGATAAAAGAGTTAGCTAATCCCCTTAATTACGGCCATCACTTTCCTCTCTTTTCATCATTCAAGAAAAGCGTGAATGTCAATATGGCCGTCTAGGAGCAGATCGGAAACCAGATGTTGTCCACCGCAATGCTGCCGATGTTGTTTACGGCACCGATGCGCCTTCTAACGGAGAGTGCGTCGAGATGCTGTTCTCTTTCTCCAGAACCTCTTCAAGCCCCCCCCCTTCCACCATTCCGTGGATGTTTCCGTAATCCTCCATTGATCGTCTTGCTGTTCGACCAGCTAAATTTAGCTTACCTGCCTGCTCGTGCTACTCCTGCCACCTTCGCCACTGCATACCGGTCGACGACACGCAGATAGATGCGAAATAGGCTGCTGATCAGGAGTGTCTTCGCATCTCTGCTTCGATTTTCTCACTCGTTTTATTTTTTTGCTTTCTTTTGAAAATGCCACTTCCGCCAAAAGAGTCTTGCTTGTGCAACAGCGAACAGGTAACTACCATCTTACCTGCGCCGAACACAGTCTGACGCTCCGCTGGCTTGCTTACCAACTGTGCTGCCTCTGGCATCAGAATGACAGATGAGGTAGCCATGTTGTACCACCAACACCACTACCACCACCTGTGAAGTATGAAGTGGAAGCTACAGGTCCTATGAAAAGGACCTCTAAACATACAGAAATTTAAGTAGTCCACGGACAGATGTTAAACACTTGGTGACTATTCTTTTATTTTAAGTGAAATTGCTCGTGTGTCTGGGGATTAAAGATATTCTTTGCTGGTTTCAAAGAGCGAAGAGGAGAACGTATATATATGTAGATTGTGGGGAATGACCCCTGGTATGGTACCGTACATCATGGGGAACAGTCACGCCAGGGTAAGTATGATTGATGGAATTAGTATGCTATTGCTTTTCATTGTTTGGTAGGAGATTCTCTTCTCTACCCCCCCCTCTCCATTACCTCACCTACAAAGAGCGGTTGGATCAGAGAAGAGTTTGATAATGTTATGCGTTTCACAAATGACAAAACATCAATAAATTTTATATAGTATGTAGTTGTTCAATATTAAGATTACATGACTTAGGTCGCCATGAGCCACGTGTGTGTGTTTGTTTATATACTGCGTATGTTTTGTAGCCGGGTTCTAGTTTTTTGAGAGGAAAAAAACCTTCCACCTCCGTATAGGATCGGCTAACTCAATATTAATTGAAAAGCTCTTATCAAAGTTCCTCGCGTCCTAGAGAACTGTACTCGAGTTGCAGTCCTTTAGCTCCAAGATATTTGTAGTTTTTGTAACTTTGTTATATAGCAATATAAAATTACGTCTAGATGAGATTCCCATTAATCCTAAACTCCGTCGATCTTTTATATTATGCTACACAGAATGTGTCTGATCTTGTGAACCGACAAAAATAATACGGAACGTCGTATAAGTCTGTAAAAATGTCGAACTATATTTATCGATATATAAGTTTTTATACCCAAAATATAAGTGGTTGATTACTCTCTTATTAAGTAATAAAACTATTATATGATTAACTGTAAACAAATTTAAGGAGACCCTGAACAAGTATTTGGAAAGCAATAATTTGGGTGACTTTTTAACACTTTCGTGGGTAGGGTTTAAGTAAAAGACTACCTCTGTTCTCCAAGGTTTCAGTTCTGATGATGTAGAAACCTCAGTTTCTTGCATCAAATGCTAATATTAATTCCCAGAAAAGTATGATTTTGATGGAAAAAATTGCTCTTGCTGTGGTTAGCTATCCTAGAAATAAGTTACCAGCTAAATGTATAAAGTACTTACTCGAAATAAAAATAAAAATAACTTCATTAATAGTCTATATATGTTCACTTTATTATAACTTTTATCATATCAGTAAGTAAATTATAGAGCCAAATAAATATATTTAATGGTAAATACCGAGAAATAGGGATTATTAATATTTTCACAAGCCGAACGGGGACATGACACTAGGGATGGCATCCCCTTTTTCTTTAAAACATGCAGTTTACTCTTAATTATGAAATAATTTATCAATGTTTGTATATGCTATTGAAATTATGTTGAAAGCTGTAGTCTATACCTTGTTTTTTACTTTTCTTTTCTCTATTTAACTAAATTAAATATGAAAGATATTGCATTCGGAATTCCTTTGTAAACAGAAACTGTTGCCTTTTGATTTTACAATGCACTACATCTCATAGAGTTTCATTGCATATTCAACAGGATTCAATGTTTGCTGATGTTATAAAGCTACATCAGAAATCCTACGATGTTTCATGGATGCACAGAGGAGAGGGTTCTCAATTAATTAGCAATGGACTCCCTACGTGATGTAGCAAACCCAATGAACTCGATGAACAAGCCGAGATTTAACAATGAGCTTGCGCAATTCCAACCGAACGTGTATAGCATACCATTTAGATACGTGTTCCGTTATTATTAACCTGAATCAACATAATCAGATATTATTCTTGGATTTATCAGATAAAAATGATATGAGCTATTAAAATTAAATAAATAAGCCATTTCGCTGCTGTTGCTGCGTGTCTTTGAGCCATATATACAGAATCGTAATATCATTCTTGTTTTAAAGTTTTGAACTGTAAAAGTGTGTACGAAATATGTTCATTCGTTTCACGAAAAGAAGTAGGCATAATCCCTTTTACAGGAACGGCTTATAAGTCTGTAAAAATGTCGAATGTTATTTATCCATATATAGGTTTTTATACACCTAAAATGTAAATGGTTGACTACTCTCTTTTTAAGTAGTGAAACTATTATGTGGTTAATTGCAAACAAATTTAAGGAGACCCTGAACAAATATTTGGAAAGCACTAATTTGAGCCACTCTTAGACACTTTCGTGGGCAGGGCATAAGTACAAGACAATGGCTTGTCTCCTTCAGAAGATATGCCTACTTTATAGAAGATATGCCAGCTTCCAAACACCAAATGAGATGTTGATTTTAAAAAAATGAAATAATTGGTAAATCTACAATTTTTATATAAGGATACAATAAAAATATCTTTCATTTTCCCATGCAACGATTCACTAGCTGAAAATATTTCAACAGCATTCGAAGACGTCTGCCGTGTACCTGAAAGAACTTCTTGTGTTGTTCTTTCTGATTATTTGTTTTAATGTTAATCCTAAGCAGGTCATGATTGTAAATCTATAGCACATATAATAGGAAGACGAGAACTGTGTTTATTTATTTATTTTTTCCCACTTTCAATCTTTCCAATCCACGAAAGATTGAAAACCTATAGTGCATTAGTACAAGTGTGCTGAGAATTTTTTATATTTTTAATTAATCTTGTTATAATTTTTATATTGTTTAGATTTATTTTTATAATTTTTGTATTTCTTAAAGTTATATTTTACAATAACCAGGTAATCTGGGATCTTTGTTCTAGAAACTAAACAAGAAACATTTTTCATGGCACCTCAAGCGGCTTCGATAAACAAAGGTGATGGTTTCTTAGGTAATGTTTTTAGACTGTACATGATTTTCACCTAGTATTTTCTCGGTCAAATCAAGACCGAGAGAATATATTGGGAAGATCTATCTTTGCATCCTTCTAATACGAGGACAATTTTGAATTGAAACTGTGAAATACGGTCTCCAATCATTCTCGAATATTTTGTGCAGGATATTTCACTGCCAACAACAGGGAATTTCTTCGCAAGGGATCGATTTGGTCTATAATTCTCGTCTGTCTAAATGCTTAGAAAGAATCATTTTTATAAAAACAAAGATCTTACTCAGTTAAGAAATGAACCTACTTTCTCTCTAAAATTATTGCTAATATCTACACTATTCAGACACGTACTATGAACGGACCTTACCATATTTGTTTTCAATGATCAGCTAATGTAATAATCGCAAAACTTTATACGTTGGTGACTCCATAGAGGCTGTAAATTAAACTAGGCCTCTTTTAATACTTCACCGAAATAATAAGGTCTCATGTTATGTTATAGTCGAGATTTGTTTCCTCTGTTTTAATTGTTTTAAGTTTCCTAAGAACAGAAATCTAATCACATCTGTCGAAATAATATTTGCATCTGCTTTGCGTACTCGGATATATAAAACTTCAAATTAGTCTGGTATAGGATAAACAAAATTCTAAGATGCTTAGATCTTGGGAATATTAGCAAATAGAGATGAGTCACGATTAACTGAAATTCCCTTTAACCGACGAGAATTCAAGAACAATTTTTTTAGCCAGCACGGAATGAGATTAATTGGCATATCTGGCTTGTTCACTATGCCATTTATTATCGTAATATACTAATACGCACCTGTGGACGTATAAGCATATTTGCTCTTCTAACTTACTTTTCACGTACTCTTTTAAACAAAAAAAAGATCATTTTAATATTCATTTAAGACTGTTTTTTAATTATTCGTTATGTGTTATCATTTTATACATTTTTCAATATACTGCAGTACACAATTTGTATTATTAGCATTTTTTATCATATTTACAGACATTTCGGTTATTCGAGAATACCTTCTTCTTAAGAAAGTGAAAGAAATGCTGGCAAAATAGATAGAACTAAGAAAAAATAAAGTAGGCAGTAACCTTCAGACCGTTCTGCTAAAACAAGTTGTCTGATTTATTTTTATGGACCAACTTTGTTAACGAAGGGTTCTCCCTCCCTCTCTCAGTCAATAATTTAAGAAATATGATGGTGAAATAGGTTAACTTCATTGGCTATCCTATTTCCTGGGTCTCAACCTATTTGACAATCTGCGGGATATATTGCAGTGTGATATGCGCTCTGACCATGGCAGAAAGAGAGAAGCGATGGCCAAATATTTCTTAAATAGCACCACTTTAAAATGGAAAAGATCTTTGAGTGCAGTAAATATACAAATTGATTAATCGTTGTGCTGCACTGAACAAATTTTTTGAATGTAGCACAACACTAAACGCCTAAGAATCGACAAATGATTTAATTTGTCGTAAAATCAGTTTTGCTGATTTTAAACTCTAAAATGATTTATATTTAATGCACAAATAAATTCTAAATAACAAAATATACGTAGATAATATAAACAAAGAACAAAAAATAACATTCTTGCTTCGAATTTATGGCCCAATATACCACATTCCCGGTGTACCACAAGTGGCGTGTGTGCAGCACCTTCACCATCGCTGTTCTAGAGCATTTTTTTTTTGCTGAACATTGTAGCACAGTCAGATGAATCGCTCAAAATACGCTCCTTTTTGGTAAAAAAAAAAAAAAAAAACTTGAGTCTATCGTAACTGATATGATGAACCCCGGAGTTTGGAATAAGAATGCTATTTCAACCAAACATGAGGGAGCAGATCTCTTATGTTTGGTTGAAGACTAAGGGAGTCTTTCATCTTCATAATGTTCCTTTACTGAATTTCAGATAAATTCATGCCTTGAAGAATTGTCATTCATAAAAAAAATGACAATCTAAGCATTAAATAAAATTTTAAAAAAACTGTAAGGACAAAGAAATTAAAATCATCTGTTAAATAACGATCACATATAAAAGTCCTCTAGTGAGTAATACATACAGAAAATGATTTAATTCCCTTTAATTGACTGACACTTTTAAAACCCTCTGCAATTGTGAATGTCTCTGCTGAAATAAAAAATGTTCGGAAAAATTAACTTATTTTGATTTCTCGAATAAATATTTGAAGTTGAAGCACTTGTATCAAAGAATCAAGATCAAAATTTCCCGATTTGAGTCAAAATGTTTGTAAACGTTTCATTGGAACGTTAATGGATTGCTATAATTGATTATAGCAGTCTAATATAATTATTTATTATAAGTTATTATGAATTCAGATAACCTTTAACACTTATTATGGCAATCCAATAACAATCAAAATAAGCCATACTCTACATTATATTTTACTATTAGCCAACATGATAGATCAGCAAGGAATACGAAATATATCAGCAAAGGGGGGGAGGATGAAAAGGGATTAAATAGAACAGGAAAAGTGATAAAAGTATTGGAGGTGTTTTTAAAATCAAATATTCTTGTTTTTGACGTAGTCGATTCTGAAAGTAAACATCACACTTAGAGTTCATTCACATTAATTTCGGATCATAAAATATTTTTTATTTGTAATAAAATACAAAAGCGAATGATGAAAAGTATTTGCCTTATCTCCAAGTTGATGAATTATAATATGATCTTTGAAATTAAGTTTCGTATCTTCCTTTACATATCAAGTCCAATGACATATTATAATTAAGTAATCATTCTTTTTATAAATCTAATTTTTAAGGATGAGAAAGAAGAAGAACACCGAGTAGGAAATCTCTGTCACCTTTATAAATAAGTTTCGCAAACTAGACAGGACTTGAACCCAGATATTTCTAATTAAAAAGAGTTTGTTGCTGTCTGTTTTAATGTATTATATATTTTTAAAGGTGTGCAGTCTGGATAATATGAAAAGGCTGCGTGCAGTTTATTTAATCCCATCAGTGCTGTATGACATTAAATCAATGTGGGATTATAGGTGTTGAAATTTTAGTGTGCAAGTTTTCCTTTTCTTTTTTCCTTTTTTTTTTTTTCATAGTCAACCAAAAGATAATCATTCTGCTAAATTTTCCTGTTGGACTGGATGAACAAGTTTTAAAAAATCATCAAAATGGAGGAACATAACTAAGACTGACTCAATCAACATTAGAAATGCCAGACAAAGTGGACTATGTTGAAACACGTCAAATGCCCTAACCGAAAAATCTCATTAAGCAAATTATATCAATGATATTCTTTGCTCTTTTTCCTTTGAAACTCAAAGAGAATCAAGAACTGACTATACACTGAATGGTCACTTTGTTAGGACCATCGACTAATAGCGTTATTTTTACTTTTAACCAGAATAAGCAGTCTAACACGAGGTGTTGGTATGGAATTTTCAAGTTGCCTAAAAGGAGTATCAAGATCAATGAATTTGGTCACCCGGACATTAAAAAAAGTTGTAACTGAACTGCTACAGTAAAGATGCTGCAGGAACTGATGAGTTGTGTAAGGGTAAAGGATTGCGTAGAATTCTTATCCTAATGTTCTATTTCTTTTAGAAGAACCGATGTTTCCCACTTCTACATCCATCACGTTAAGTTCTGGAACTTTTTTTTTAAGGAGTACTCACCAATAGTAATATGCGAGTGGTTTTGCGAGGGGGGGGGGATCTGAAAAGTTCTAATAAACACTTAGAACAAAAATGATATTAAAGCAACTGGTATACCACAAGAAAGAACATACGAGAACATAAGAACATAAGTTACCTGCATAACTCTGCATAATTCGTTCTTTCTTGTGATTATATCAGTTGCCTTAATATCATTTTCGTTCTAGTGTTTATCAGAACTTTCCAGACCCCTCCCCTCGTATAAATGTCGCATTAGTCTGATAAAAGGGATTAAACGGAACAGGAAAAATTATAAAAGTATTGGAGGTGTTCTTAAAATTAAATATTCTTGTTTTTGACGTAGTCGATTCTGGAAGTAAACATCACACTTAGAGTTCACATGAAACATTTTTAGATGGAATTCATTATTAATGAATCTTGCGATAACTGTGAACTGCTTTTCAAACAACTTATAAATTCTGTAGTCAACAGATATGGTCTCTGCTTTTCCATCCATCCATCTTTGCAAAATAAGCCCAAAATTATAAAAGTATTGGAGGTGTTCTTAAAATTAAATATTCTTGTTTTTGACGTAGTCGATTCTGGAAGTAAACATCACACTTAGAGTTCACATGAAACATTTTTAGATGGAATTCATTATTAATGAATCTTGCGATAACTGTGAACTGCTTTTCAAACAACTTATAAATTCTGTAGTCAACAGATATGGTCTCTGCTTTTCCATCCATCCATCTTTGCAAAATAAGCCCAAAGCGTAAATCATAGTCTCTCTCTAAGACCTTCCTCCAATTAGTTCTGCATTAATGCAATTTTCTTTCTTAAACTAGAAGTTGTCGCCGTTTCCTGCTATACCTCACCACAGGAAATGGTCCACTTGTCATGTTCTTTTCTTTTCTTTTATTTTAGTTTTGTTTCTTTGAATAATTTTCGTTGTAGATGCTCATCGCGTTGAAATTTATCGAACTATTGAATTGATCATTTAACAAATCAAAGCTTAGGTCCAGTAGTGTAACTAATTATTTTTGTTGCCTTCCTCCCTTTGATTCCGGTGAATCTTGGCTACCCCTCAGTTCGAGAATTTGTATATTAATTATTCCAAAAAAAAAAAAAAAGTTCGATTTTCAGTTATTAATTAAGCCAGAACCGAAGTGAGATCGGATATAGCATTAACTGTATATCGCACATGTACTACTTAGGATTACGTGCTCTACAAATTATTCTGAAAAAGAAAAAAAAAAAAAGATAAAATGATTACTCGCTTTTGGACTACTCCAGTGCACATTTTTTAACACTTTTAATGAACAAACGCCCCGTTTTCCCTTCATTTGTGTTGAAAAGTCCTTA
This sequence comes from Typopeltis vanoorti, assembly GCF_054136105.1. Taxonomy (NCBI): domain Eukaryota; kingdom Metazoa; phylum Arthropoda; class Arachnida; order Uropygi; family Thelyphonidae; genus Typopeltis; species Typopeltis vanoorti. The sequence goes on along the minus strand of NC_143550.1, from coordinate 68,882,565 downwards.
TAAAGATTCTTCGCGTCTTAAACGGGATTTGAACTCACTTGTTTCCGACCGAAGGACATCAGCGATACTAACAGAAGTCTAAGACATATTTTCTTTTTGCCTCTGAGCTCAGTTCGAAATATTAAGGCAAAAGTTTCCTATATTTACATAACATTTTCCTTTATTTAAAATAAACTTTAATACACTTAGTGACCAGAATGTGTTACAGTTTAATAAGATTTCGTGAAAAGGGAACAGATTTGTTTATTTTTTGAAATCAATCGTATAAGCCAGTGGTTCTCAAACTCAAATTGCATGAGGGCCGAATGCACGATGTGAAAGCAGCTGACGGGCATGAATTTTTTTTATAACAAAATCTATATATATATATATATATATATATATTATATTGAACCGTATTTAACGCTAACGTATGGATACCACCCCTTTATAACCTTTATAATTAGGAAACCCTTTTATAACCTTTATAACTTGAGAATAAATAATGACAACCTATTCTCTTTCTTTTCTTTATTAAATTTTTCTTCGGCACATACAGAAAAAATACATATGTTTGCATGTAAATAATTATAAACTTCTTTATTTCTTACTGCAACTTGACACTTTATGGCGTTTCGATTCTGATAAAGTTTGTAATCTTGGAGAAAAATTACTAGAAACTATCTTCATCACGGATTGTAGATGCTCATCGGTCAATCGGGTTCTTTTCTTAGACTTATTAATTTTCAACTGCGAAAAAAACTGTACACATATAAATGTACTCCCAAACAAAGCGATTATTCTTATTGCAAAAATTCGTAACTGAGGGTATTTATCTTTTGACAAATACGAATAAAAGTTAATCAAATCTGTATCTTCAAATCTTTGAATAAGATTTATATCACACTGTAAATTAATTAGCTCAATTTGTAGATTTTCTGGTGCGTTCTTCGCGTTCTTTTTTAATGGTAATGAAAATAATGTAAAATCGGACTCCAAATCATTAAAATCTTTAAATCTTTCTTCAAATTCTTGTCGTAATAATGCTATTTTTCTTGCATATTCTTGAGATTTTTCATTTGAAATAATAGGGCAGGATTTAAGATGTACGAAATTTTTTGATTCCAGTTGTGTTTCCCATAATTGCAATTTAACTTTAAAAGCATTAATACAAGCATACATGTCAGTGATAAATTTATTCTTTCCCTGCAGATCTTTACTGAGAACATTTAAATGGCCGGTTAATTCAACAAGAAATGCTAAATCTGTTATCCATGTATCATTACGTAGTTCGTCGATGGTTTTATTTTTTTGTGTCATGAAAATTTTGATTTCATTTATTAAATCAAAAAACCGTTTTAATACAGCTCCTCGACTTAACCACCTCACCTCGTTATAATAAATCATTTCTCCATACTCACTTTCAATTTCTTCAAGCAATGCAACAAATTCTCGATGATTCGGAGCTCGTCCACGGATAAAGTTTACTGTTTTAGTTACTGTTTCCATAGCATTATCCATCTGCAAACTTTTGGCACAAAGTGCTTCTTGATGAATAATGAAATGTATAGTGCAAAATTTATTCTGAAATTTTTCTTCTTTCACTATATTTCTTAATTTTACCGCTACTCCATTTTTTTACCAACCATAGCAGCTGTACCATCACTTGAACCATTTTATCCCAACTTAACTTATATTTATCTATTACAGTTTTTATTTCAGAAAAAATATCCTGTGCACCACTTTTTCCTTTCATAAGGAATTATTTCCAATAATTCCTCAATTACTTCAAATTCATCAGTAACACCTCGTACGAAAACGGCAAGTTGTGCTATATCTGTTATGTCAGTACTCTCATCAACTGCTGTTGAGAATGCTGCAAAATCTATACTTTTTTCTTTTAACTGACATCGTAAATCACTAGCGATTTCGTTAGTGCGTTCCGCTACCGTGTTGGCTGACAAACCAATATTTTAAAATAATTGTTGTTTGTCAGGAAGCAGTTCAGCAGACTTAATCAAACAATCTTTAAGGAATTCGCTATCAGTAAATGGTTTTGATCGTTTTGCAATGATGTGCGCGAGAGGAAAACTTGCGTGAACTGTTGCTTCACTGGATTTATTTGCTTCAGCAAAAAAATTTTGTTGTCGTTGTAAGCCAGATTTCAGAAACTGTAACTTTTCTTCCCTCAATTGGCCTTCTAACATTTCAAATTTTTCTTCATGATTCGTTTCGTAATGGCGACGTAAATTGTATTCTTCTGGAACTGATATTCCCTCATTACAAATAAAACATACAATTTTATTGCGCACAACACCACAAAAGTACATAATTTCCCATTTATCTTGAAAAACACGTCCTTCTTCGTACACTTTTCTTTTACTCTTTGTTAAAGACATGGCTTGCAGTTTAATCTCTTAATTAAAATCACTATTATAATTTTATTTACAACTTTAATTCAACAAGGTGAATTTTCGTATGAAAGCAACAGTCAAAAGTTATGCACAATTCTAAACGATAGGTATTGATATAATGTAGTTCTAACAACGCGCACAAATAAACAGATTTTATAAGCCGTACGTTAGTTTGTCTCCATCTATATTGCAATATGAACTGCGCAGCTGTGCATCGGAAACACCAGAATACTGAAGCGCCACCAACTGTCGGCTGGCGAACTAAATTTACTGATTGTAAATTGTAGATACGGACTGAGCTTATGCGCACATAAGCTCAGTCCATATCTCTATGTCTCTAAAACTATAAGCACCGTATTTAAAACAAATACATAATTGAAATGTATTCGCGGGCCGTGTAAAATTGCTTCCGGAGCCGGATGCGGCCCGCGGGCCGCCAGTTTGAGACCACTGGTATAAGCCATAAAAATTGCAGAACCTAGTTAAGGTTGTTTTTATGCACTTAAGTTAATTTTAACATTAAATGAAAATAGTAACGGAATATAGAACCTTTGAGAAAATAGACGGTGCTTATATAATAAAATGGTAGTCTGGTAGTTTGTGATCATCTGAGCAGCACGAATCATGCATGTAGAATTTGTGTGTGTGTTATTTTCGTATTTTTTTACTTTATCATGTTTTGCACAGTATGTTTCGTTTTCAGTTTTTCGTGTTTATTTTTTTTATGAAAAAAGGATTATGAAATAAAAATTGTCAGTAGAAGATTATTAACGTCTCATAATGTTGGGTCCCAAGAATATTGGGTCTGGATTACTTAATTCTTGCCTTGCCCACAGTATTTGGCTTTTCCTGAATGGATTTGACTTAGATAAAAAAAAATCTCCAGATTATATTTTTTTCAAGGTTCGTCACATAGCGTTGGTATCAGAATTCTGGTATATCTGAATGGAATGCCACAATCAGTAGAACTACCGTTATATCACAATAGAACCTTCCAGTCGTTTAACTCTTCATTCTGTCATTCTTGTCCTCTGCCAGATTTATCTCTGTAATAATATTTATGGTCGCTTAACCTCTCTTCTGATTGATTCTTGAAGGAATATGATCGAGCAGTCGACTACTATTCTTTTATAACAGCGCCAACTAGATTCATATTACCATCACACTATGTTAAAATGAACTGTTGGAATCAAAGTCTTTCCTCGTTTCCAGTGAATTAACTATGATAATGGATCTGTCGAAGGAGTTACCAGTGCTTTCCTGATGATATCAAAATGTGGGATCCCATGAACTCTTCAAATGAGAAAAAAAAAGTTTTCACTAAAGCAAAAATCCGGATAAGCTTATTACAGTGTTAAACCGTTTGCTTAATTGACTTGCAGTTTCAATTGCAAATAAATTAAATCAAAATAAACTAGTCGATTCAGCGGCGGATTTATTTATGCTTTTAGCGCTAAGTGTAGTTTATTTTGGAGATTTTCCAAATAAATGTATGGTTTTTATACATAAAAAAACGAAAAGGAAATGACTGTGATAAAAGCTCTTAAAATAATAATAAAAACAAAAACAAAAGCATGCTGTTAATGTTTTTGTAAGCAAATGAAATATGTTTTATTCTAAGGGGTTTTCTTTAACGAATTCATTCCTTGTCGAATTGCAATTTAAGTTCAGGAGAGCATAATTTTTAATATTTAATAAGTACTAAATTTCTCATGCGATCTTGAGTCGTTCGGCGATAATCTTGAATTCTCTTCTAAACACTAAATGACAAAGACCTTTCTTGTTATATTTGTATTAGGATAGAATTTTACAAAACTATTTGTAAAATCCTGTCTGCATTGTCTGCTATGTCTGTAAACTGCGTATTCCCAGTTTGCTTGTTTAAGTGGGACGAAAAAAAACAGAGTTTTTTTTGTTTTTCTTTGAGGAAAAACCTTTTGACTCACCACCCTATGAGATTGACTAACTCAACTTCAGTTGACAACCAATTATAAAGATTTTTCGCAGGCGATACGAGATTCAAACCAAGATATTATTATTATTATTATTATTATTATTATTATTATTATTATTATTAACCAAATGGCATCATCCATACTGACCGAACCAAGGAGGCTCAATCACCTCTTCACTCACAAACATAAATTCTGAATCGGCTATTTTCATGCATTTTAATATTTCTTGTTATTTATAATTACTTTTCATATTTCTTCCCTTTACAACTTTTTTTCAAAAGGTTAGCTACTTGTAAATGAGCTCCCCCCCCCCCCCGGAAAGCACTGCATTGCGCTTTTCCAGATGAACTATTTCTTCTTAAATCATTCCATTAATGTCGAATCTTTCTGGATAAATTTCAACTTATTTGCATTTTCAGTTATACTTGCTGTCTTACATAATGCATTAGTTGACCCGATCGACTATTGGCTTTTCCCAATGGATATATAAGAAACCCTTTAAATCAAAGGGATAGCATCACTGTTGCTGGCCGGTGAAAGATAATTTTGCAGCTCTTCAATTAAATCTAATGATTTTAAATTGAAATCGCTTGCCGAGCAAGGGACACCTCATGTACCTTCTGTTTGCTCAATTGCTTTGAATTCTCCCAGCTGAACAATTACTGCCCTTCATTTTACCAGATAACAAGCTAATGAGGTATACAGCAATTATTTAGAAGCATTCCAAAACAAATATATATGACCAAGAAATCAATGTTTATTGCAATATGATTTTAAAACCGATAAATTTTATAAAGCAAAAGTCGGTGTTCGCGATGTACGTCGTATTGATTAGGAAAAAACAAACACACGACTTGTTCTTCAATTTTACAAAACGAGTGGAAATTAGGAACTAAATGGGTGAATTCCTCGGAGGTCCTGATTTTTTTTTTTTCATGTTTTGAAACAGTAACTTATTGCTATGTACAAGCAAAAGCCTGCATAAGTTTTCCTTCGTCATTTTTGAATGATTTTTTAAACATTTTTTTGTGTAAAGATTCGGAAATGTGAATGTTGTTAAAGGCAGAAGAAACTATTTCAGACTGCACAAAATTTATAAAAATTACTTCACCATCTCGAGCTTGAGTGAGATAGATTACCATATAACAGGCTGCTGAATAATTTATTTATTCATTTAACGTAGTTTATTGTCTGGGCCGCATTGCTTTATGTGGGTGACTTAATGATGAGGCTGCTTACCTTCTTCAGTCATAATTTTAGAAGAATGAACTATCTCTGAATCTGTTTCAAAATCACCTTAAACTTTTCGCTTGAAATTTTAACCCTCAAAACGTGGACTCCAACATCATATGAAAGGAATACTTATTGCAAAAAAAAAAAAAAAATCTTGCTTGGTAATATTTTTATGCTGAATGATTACAGACTTGCATTAAACCTAAATATTCTGCACGATCATAATACTGTTCAATTTTATTCGAAATGTCTGTTTTTTTTGTTTTTTTTTTACTCATCCGTAATTTATCTGTTACAATATTTGCGCTCAACTGATTCTGTTCTCTATTTGAACTAGAGAAAAAAATTACTTGGAAATAGCTATGGCCTATACTTTTGTGAACTAATTGCTTAGGTCAGTCCGATCAAGTTAAACCTATAGTACATTAGTACCGTGAGTGTTTTTATTGTTATTGTTGTTGAAAATTACGAAGCAACTAAGTCTATGACAATAGCTTATTATGTCCATTAATTGCAAGTGTTAAAACCGGTTTTTCTGTTTTACAGGAAGATTTTATGAATTCTACCATCCGTGTGAGACCACCACCAATTTCCATATTTGCTCTCTAGAGCAGGCCTGGTTATCTAACCCTGAGCCCAGTCCCTCTACCCCACCCCGTATTAAACCAGATACTTATTTTTCATTTGTAAAAACAATTATAAAACTTCGTAATCCCACACAGAAATTCCAAAATTTCCAAAGACCTGGGTTCGAATTCATTGGGATTCGAACCCAGGTCTCTCCAAACATAGAGCATCACTGATACAGACAGAGGATATGGAACCAGTATTGGGACTGGGCTCAGAGTTAGATAACCAAGCCTGCTCTAGAGACTAAATATGGAACTTGGTAATGGTGGTGGTGGTCACATACGGATGGTGACATTCATCTACTGTGATATACATGAGAATATTACCAATATGATTAATATCAATCATGCAATTTTTTTCAATCATGATATGCAATTTCCATAATGGTTTTTAACCAACTTTGAACAATATGCATTGTATTTCATGGTTGTTCGTTGAATGAGTATTCAAGCTCATGATGAACGGAATGATACCGATTTGGTTTCTGCAGACCAACATTCTAAGTATCCTGACATTGTACAATTTTATTATATTTTTTTTTTAATTTCAAGATCAAAATACAAGGGTTTTTGAAATGCATGTCAACTATTTAGCAATATGATAAAATGATTTTTTCACGTTTCAGATCTAGTATGTATAATATATTATAAGAAGTCATCATTCAAATGACTCATTACAACCTTCTTTTTCTTCTCCTTCTCTTTCATTCGGTTTACCTCAGTTCTCTGAAAACAGCCAGCCTTTCTCATGAAGTATTTCCAAAGGCCTAAAACCTCCAGCTGTTCAAAAAAAAAAAAAAAGAATATCAATGGGTTCTTCTCTTTCTTTCCATACACGACACTAATTTAAAAGAAGTTCTGAAACTTTTTGCGAGTGGGAATGATATAAAAAAATAAACGATAGACAACTATAAAAGGAAAAAAATCACAAAAAGGCTTATGCTTGTTTCTAGAATGACTTTGAAAGCTGCATGACAAAATGTCACAAAGTACTGAACCTCTTCGCCAAAACTGAATTCATCCCTTCACAAATCATTCATTTTCACAGTGTCATTGTTAGTGATGATAGGCTCTGAAAATGAGATAAAGACATGAACATAAACATCCCGGATAATAAATAAATATTCATCCTGATAAATATCAGGGTGAATATTTCTACTCGATGCTTATCTGTTTTATTTCTGGAGTAATAATACGGCAGAGAAGGTTGGTGGTGCCTTTTTGTTCTTGTGGGATAATATTTTGAAGAATTCTGAATAAATATGCTCACACACAAAACGTTATTCACCATATCTATTTTTGAGTGAATCTGTACGCATAAACGTATACTTTTATGTCATTAATAACGAAATATGACTAATTTGTTCGACTTTTGACTCTTGTATAATTATGCTAACTGGATGGTTCCTGTCAGCCTAATTAAAGAAGTATACTTTATATTATACTGTGTTTCTATATACATGTATAATCTGTGGAGATGTGACGATTCCTCAATCAGTTACCGAGATATCAAAGCTTCCGCTCATATTTGAATGACTTCAATGAATTCATCGAATCTGAAATGTAAGGTAAGTTCTGGTGTAGCAAAAGGGTCAAGCACATATCACGCTTAACATTGTCATTGTTACATTGAAGTTAAAATTTTGTAGACACTAATTATTTTGTACTTTCACTATTCCAGGCATCCGTTTCAAAAGGACATATTATTATTATTATTATTATTATTATTATTATTATTATTATTATTATTATTATTATTATATGACACTTTCAGGGAGTCCGAGACTCATCGAGGGAGAGCACTTACAACTCTCTGTCTCCACCACTCAATTATATTAGCCGCTTGTCAATAAAGACTCTTTGCTGTAACTTTCAATTGTTATTTCACCTAAACTAAGGTCTCATTAATTTTGGAGATTGGTTTAACTACTTTTCTAGCACATTTCCTATTTGACAGCGTTCTAATACTTTTGGAAATGTCATTTATTTCAATGCAAAGCAATTCGTGAAACCCCCTCTACTATTAAATTAGCTTAAAAAATATTAAGTTTACTGTAGTAGAAATTCAGCTTATGAAAATCTCCTGTGTGTTTTGAATAAAAACTCGATTAGCATATGTTGGCAAACTGTTTATTATGATAACATATCAAGGGCACAAATTTATTACTGCTACTTCGCTTTTAGAGCAGAAAGAACCATGAGTATATTTGAAAATAATATCCGTCGTTGGATACAGAAAACTGCGCCCAGTGGTATACCACCATGAAGTCGATTTATCAACACACGTGCAGCACTGCAATAAAGGTGGAATATACTTCGTGCAAGAAACTTAGTCAAATGTGATTATACAAATTTTATCTCAGAAAGCAAAGAGAAAGAGGGAGGAGAGAGAGAATGAGACAAACTCGAAAACACAAAATGGCGCAATTATCATTTCTTGGCTCTAGAAAATGGGTTTCTATTTTAGCTAGAAGAAAAAGAGGGTGTTCGCAAGTAATCTGCGGAACACATGTTATTCTGTAAGTGATACTTAACTCTAAACTGAACAGTGGAACGTAAAATTACCTCAATACAATTCCGAGGAATTTATATTCTCACTACGGACATGGCTGTTTGCAGTGAGAATATAAATTCTCACTGCAAAGATGGAAGATGGAAGATTAAGTTCTTCATCGGAAGACTACCAGCCTTCTTATTGGAGATCTGAAGTGCTTGGAAAAAAGTTCCAGAATAGTCAACAGATAGTCTGCCTTGAGTTATCCAAATCTCTAGTCTAAAGCCATCTAGAATTTCTCTAGCAGCGCATTAAGTCCAGACCGAAATGATTATCTTATGAATGATGTAGCTACTGATATTTGGGAAGAGTCACAGAATCAATATACGTAGAAAAGTTTATGGCGATTGTGCAAAATTGTTAAACCCATTAGATTAAGATGACCACTCCTAATTTTCAAGAATTTTTTTCACTGAACGTAAAATAATCGTTAAGAAAGAGAAAGAGACAGGTCATTACTTTCACATATTTGTGTAGAGCAGAGATGATATGGTAAGTTTTGGAAAATAGGCAGCCAGACCGTTTCATACAGACGAGAAAGGTGTCGAATGAAAGGGAAGAATAAAACAAAATTCTGAATTTGAGTTTTCCCGTTTTACAGATTGTGGTAAGGTGCTGCTCGAAATGTAATAGCTTTCAATGAATAAGTTGAAGAATTAAAGAGGTGCTTCATTTGAACAACTATAATAATGTAAGCGTCTGTAGAAAGAAATGCAGCAGACACTAAGCACCTATTTGTCACGGAGTGAGGTACATCGTTAAGAGCGATATAATTAACATCGCTGCTTTCCTTTGCACGAATGTATAAATTAAGAAGATATACAATAATTTAAGAAGATATTCTAAAGCATGGATTCTTAAACGGTGTATTCTGGAAAGGAAGAGTGAAGAAGAGGGGAATTTGTGTGTTCTATAAGTGCAATTTCTTTACTGGAGTAAATGATTTCTTAGTCACATAAGCAAGTTCTTATAATAAACTAGTAGTTTTACTTATTTTAGAATATATGTTGGTATCGTGCATATTACAATTAAATTATATTAATCCCAACAACATCTCCGTAGTGTGCAATCTGCAGTGATAACATCTTTGATTGGAAACGCTGTGACTGGAATTCCGTCCAAGAAGCTTAGAACATTTTTAAGAGCTGTTCAACTGAAAATGAGAGTGAATCTCACACAGAGCGACATTTTTCTTTCGGAAACTTTAATTCTTACTCCTGAATAACAGATAAATTGTCACATAACATACGTAATGGCAGACAATATATCACGCATATTGAATTAACTATACCACATTACGAAAAGCGCCTTCTTAGCTCAGTCGGTTTCTAAGAACCAGTTAATAATGTGCAGAAAAATAAGAAGAAGGCATAATATCTTTTAAAAAAAAGAAAAAAGAGTTTAAAGTATGTATAATTTGGGTCTCTCTTTTTTTTTCTGAGGCTTGAAGAAGGCCAAATTCTGGATTAATCCACATCCACCCTTCTTCAAGGGTTAATCGAGAATCAGTTCAATGAGAAATAGCTGTTATGATACGAATAAGATTTGGTTTATTGTTATAGGTAAGAAAATGCAGTTATGGAGCTTTATCAATAAATCCTGACACAAGTTCCAGAGTCACACTTATATATGTCGCGCTTAGAGCCATATTTAATACTATTTTACAAGTAGTAAACAAAATAACAAGGAGTTGTATATAGAATATTTTAAAATCTAAATGTTAAGAGTTTTATAAAGAAGTACAGTATATATCGGACTGAGACGGCACCTACTCCAGATGCAGGTCCACATTCCTACAACTGCATTTTTGGGCAACCAATACCATAATACCTATTATAAGAATCTAATCCATTATTATGTAGATAGAATATACTGAGTTATCTTTTTATGTTAATACTCTCCGTAAATGTTGCAAATTTGTGGCACATTACACACAGTATGTGGAGAAATGGTTTAGATAATCCAGAAACCCTACTCTGACAACCAAACTTTTAGCCACATCAGGCTTCCAATAAGCAGGTTGGTGGAGACTCATGTGAAAAAATCTGTTACCTAAAGATATTCAAAGATATCCAGATGATAATAATAATAATGATAATATATGGGGGTTTCTCCCTTTCTCCCTTTCCTTTGGTTGGGGCGGGTTGAGCCCTCCTGTAGGAATTACGTATATATAACCAAGCTTATAAAATTACTTGGTAACCCCTAATATACAGTATCCCCAAGTTAAAAAACTTATTACATATATATATATATATATATATATATATATATATATATATATATATATATATATATATATATATATATATATATATATTATGACTGTAGATCCTTGTGTATTCACGGGGGGGGGGATTACCTCTTCTGAGGAGACGAAAAACCCGAATTTCCGGGTGGAAACCCCCCCCCTCTACCTTCGTATGAGACCGGCTAACTCACCTTTAGTCGAAAGAGACCGGATAAAGGTTCCTCACGTCATAGACGGGAATCTTTCCGACAAACAGGGTCTTCGTCTGTATCGATTGGTCTACGGAGGGTTCGAATCCCACTTTGATCAGTTATCCAGATCAAAGTGGGATTCGAACTCACAACCTAATAATATTTAATAATATGATTTTAATATAATTAATAATAGTTTTAAACAGTTAATAATAACTTTTCATAATATTTTGAATGAGATACTATTAAAATTATATTACTGGATAAACAGAAATAGATTTTTTTTATTCTTTCCCTTAAGGCCTGGTGGGCCGAATGCTTATCGTATCTACTCTCCAGCCAAAAGGCTACTGGTTTGAATCCCGCCATGGGCATCGATGTTTTTGGTTGTCTGTGAAAATACTAGTGGTGGTGGCGTTCATAGTACTTGGTAGATTTGAAGGTGGAGAGAGAGAGGTAGAATAGGTGCCCTCCCTCGATGAATCTTTGGACTCCCTGGAAGTGTCGCATAATGGTGATAATTTTTTTAATCTGAGACACCATTAGAAATTAAAATCTGACACCACTGGAATACCTCGAATATTTAAAAAGTAAAAAAATCTAGAAATTCAAATAAACCTATATTTCTGAATGAAAGACGTTCATTTCAGTTCAGTAGTATTAATATTATCAAATAAAACACTATTCTTAAAAAAATAAACAGCAGTCGTAAAATCAGATGTTTTTCATGAAATTCAAATTTAACTGCCATTAGCATTCGATCTGTTTGTATTGAGTCAAGCATTTGTTGAGTTTCCTTGAAGGTGCCTATGAGATGCAAGATATTTTACTATTTCAGAAGCATTACAAAAGTCACTTGGAATATAAAGAAACAGATACTTCGGGCGTATTAACTACAGACATAAGGACAAAGCAAAAATGCATACGATATAATACACTTCTCATGAATAACCAAGTACGGAGGAACGGTCAAGTATTGATTATCTTACTTTGTGATATACGGTTTTCCTGCAAGTTCAGAGTTGTCTCATCTAACACCATGATACTTGGAGTAAATGCGGCCGACTTCAAGAAACACTTCTAATAATTATCATCTGATCTTCCTAAAGCTGATTGTATCACTTATTTACAGCGGATAATACAGGAACAAAGGACTGCCCGCCTGTTTTCATTGCGAGAAATACTAAATTTGGATATATAACTGACTAAGGTTATATAAACATTTGAGTATGTACATTGTTATGCTATTAATTAAATATCCATTTCCGAACAAGAAATTACCTATTCTCTCTCTCTCTCTCTCTCTCTCTCCAATTGCCTTTTCAATCAGAAAGTTCGGATCCATTTCAGTATACAAAAATATACCTGGTTTAATACCACTTCATATTTTTATTCAATCCTGTTAGGATTTACTGGAATTTAAAAAAAATTGTTTAAGCAGATACTCGTAAGTTTGCTTTACGAATATAGTGATCTGCTTTTAGGTTTGAGGGCAAACAAGAAAGGCTTTTCCGAGTTTTCAATCCTTGGTTCTGTATGCTTTCTTAATACGCCAACGATCGATTTCATAGGCAATAATCCCATTCTTGAAAACCTTTCACGAATGGGATTATTTCATAGGCAATAATCCCATTCGTGAAAGGTTTTCAATGGGTAGACTATGGATCAAATAATACAGAATCCTGCGGTAGAGACTGAACATAGAGGTTTTAAGCCACTTCAGGCTTCCACTAAGCAGAGTCAACTCACACTGGAAGATGAAAGTCTTCTCTCACCTGAAGATATTCACACAAATCCATACTAACTACAGTTAAAATGATTTTTGGAGACTGGCGAAGCTATCCACTCAAACAGCCAGGCGAACAATCGAAATAAACCATGCTCTGGAGACTAAAAATCAACTTTTTTCACGTTACTTTAAAATTCCAATCAGTAGCATGGAAGAGTCTTGCACTCGGAGATGAAAATCACTTTCCATCTACGGAGTTTATAAATTCATGCCATACAATGGGATTCGAACCCAAAGTTTGTGGATTGCGAACGCAGACATTATATACTTGCCTATCCAGGCGGGCTGGAATGGCCTGGTACATTGCTTATATTGATATGAGCAGTATATCGGACCAAATTGCCTACTCACCAAATCTTCTTGTGTTCTGCACAACTTTTCTTGCAGGATTCTCAATTTCTCATTGTAAAAGGAAAACGTCTAGAAAAGTTCTCTCCTTTCATGGACGATTTTGCTTTGGCACTCATATCCCTCCTATAGGCAATTCTATTCCATTCACCATTTATAACATCCATGGTTCGTTGTCAACAAATCTAGATGTATGCGCGGTTAGTCTAGTGGCTTTGCGCTTCGCAACCATATGCCTGGGGAAGGAGTGTCCTAGGTTCGATTCTCATCGACGACGAGAGGAGCTTAATCTTTCTCAGCCATAGCCAAGTTAGCCGGTCTTGGGCGTGGACAGCAAGGTTTTTCTCCGAAGTTTAGCTGAGGTTTTTCATCCCGCAAACAGGCAAACCGGCGCCCAGCTAAACTGGAGTTATCCGTGAACACACACACACACACACACACGGATACAGTCAGGAATACCTAAGATGATCTCTCCAGCCATAGGTCTGAATTGTCAGCTCTGCCGGTTCAGAGCCCGGATAAAAATAGTGTGTGGATTGAGGTGGTGCCGTACCTCCCCGTAAAAGGGGCTCACGGCCGTTGAATCACCATACGAAATAAAAAAACAAATATAGATTATATAATCAATAAAATAAATCGCTAACGCATTTTATCCTCCAAAAGGGAGTAAGCGAGGCTATTTATCCCTAACGTCGAAGACTAGTGGGCAGCTAGTCTCAATCCTTAGACAATTACAGAACAGTTGGCCCAAGTCAGTAATTTTGATTGGCATCCAGGGAGGTGAATATGGCAGACACTGCAGCTATCTCGTGTTCCCTAACTCTAACACTATATTACTGTCTGATATAGTGTAGTTCTAGGGTAAGTGCTCTTGAGTTTACGGGATGAAAAACACGAGTTTCCGGGAGAAAAAAAAGCACTTGTCGTTGCTAGAAATAGACTAACTCGGAAATTATTTTGTTTTTAATTCAACACACTGAGCTATCCTTTCCAGAGTTTTCAAATATACAGAGAACCAGTAATATAGATGTCTCAGGTGCGAGGATAAAAGTAATTATTCCCTTGATTTCAAGCTATTGCAACAACCACTTGCAGTCAACTATGAAATTTAAATATTTTTCTATGGTAAATATTGTTTCCAGTTTTTAGAATATGTAGGAGAATTGCTACCGCCATCACTACGTTGCCATCTTGCCTACTTTTATGGAATATTTACTTTAAAATAAGTTAAACTGATTACTTCATGCAGTGAACCAATTATAAAACCTGTAGAAATTAAGATCATTTATTTCAAGTATTGCCTTTACTTGAATGGATAATATCAGTAGAACATGATCTTGAAATTTAATTGTTTGAAATTTCGAAATAGGACATGCACTTAGAATTAACAACAGGTGGTTTGTTGTATAAGTCACATTAATACAAGAACACAATTTGAATTTTTCCATTTATGTCTTGGTTGTCGTATATTAAGGACATAAATATTAATCATACTTTTTTTTGCGTGTTTCGTAATTTTTGAAACTGAATACATTCTATTTGATCTTGAGTTTGTTTTATATCTGAATATTCTACACTGACATCACATAACACTTTTTTTTTAAAAAAAAATCCAAATAATTCATAGTTTCGGACTCGCATTAATTACGGATATCGTATCCTAGACATTTATGGTCTGAAACTCTTGAGAAAACAGATATTGTCAAAGAGTTTGTCCTTTGGAAATGAGGCAAGAAGATTACTTAAACCTTAAAATTACTGAATATTAAAAACATCAATTATTAATAAAAACGTCTCTTGAAGGTCAAGTGGCTTATTAGATCTGTTTACGTTTTCACTTATTAATTAAGTAGAGATATAAGAAGTTATGCTAATAAATGTATGATCATTCAGTGAACGAAATGATAATAAAAATGCTGGTGTCTTATAAATGCTTTCACAAATCAAAAATTTCTGAAAGCATTTATTCGATACCTTTGAAATGGTGTAAATGTCAAATCGTACGGAGCATGCGTAAGAAAGCTTAGAATTACGGTAAGCTCTTTTAATTCTGAACTAATCGATCCATTTTCGCAAGAAAAAGCACACGCACCTGTACAGAAAATTTCTATTGTAATGTAAGACAGAATTTATCTGAAAAATGTTTTTTCTGAGAAAAGCAAAGCGATATAATAAATAAAACTACTACTACAGTTGTTGGAAAAAAAAATCATTAAATGATCATAATGTCTATGCATTGAAATGTTTATGAATAACGACAAACACCGGGTGGCTTTCGGGTGTTCTCTTAAATAAAAATGTAACATAAGTTAAAATTGTTAACTGCATTTTATTCAATATAATATTGTGTATAAATTGAAAAGAAAACAGTTTCCGTTTTCTAGTTTAAATTATTTATGTTTTTTTTTTTTTTTTTGTTATCTAAGAGAGAGAGAGAGAGAATATTTATTTGGGATATTGGTACGTATTCAAGAGATGGAGAATTTAACAGTAGCACAATATCCCACTCTTCTCTTTAAGAGATCAAAAATTATAATTTTTTGTACATTCAAGAAAGTCATTAGATAAAGCTGCAAACAACGCTTAGGTGGTCTCCGAGTTCTCAAAGAAAAAACTGTATACGTGCTATAAGATGTATACGATGCATACTGTTTTGTTTTTAATTAGTATGAGCAGTATGGTTTCAGTGTTTTGAATTATACATTTTTTTTTCTTTTCGAAACCTGCAAGTAAGAAATAAGGTTTGAATTTAGAACAGAGCCACCACCTCTGCATCATTATAAGAACGGATAGCCAAAAGATGTATTCATACAACAAAAAAGTAATCCCTTCTGTAAGCAGCAATGGCAATTGGTTGCCTTATTTGTTGTTATTCATCAGTTTCGAATGAAGGACCTTTTAGACTTTTATGACCAGGTTTTGCTTGTAGCATTATGAATATTTTAGGCAGTTAGTCGCATATTTAGGCGTTAATAAACTAATATCTTGATTATTTGTAAGGAAATATTTTAAGCAAGCTCTCTATGAACCATTTAGATGTACTCTCAGAGTGCCGTAATTAATTAAACCAGCTTATCTCTGTTTCATTCGGGGTTTTGGGACATAAATGTTACGCCATTCCCAAATTAGTTGCATTTGGCGATGGCGCAACAATTATGTCTAATGTATTATGTCAAGAATTATGTCTAATGTATTAAGAATACATTAAATTGCATTAAAGAATTACATTCCAGACTAATGTTCCAAGGTTATAAAATGCAGAAATCCCGCAAGGTACCTTTCTCTTGAATTTCCTCTCCCCAACACGTCTTACAGTAACGTAACAATGTTGCATTAGAAATTTTAACGTAATACTTAAATTCCCCTCTTTCGTGAGTGGCATTTCAATAAACATCTATTTAAGGTGAAAAAAAAGTTTAAAGGGGAAAAAAAATCCCATATATAAAATCTAAAGAGCAACAGCAGAAAGAAATCCAAATTATGACATAGGTATGTTTCACCCATTATGATGATTTCGTACTATTTAAAATGAAATTTTTTGTGTGCGAAACACACCGACGAAATGACTTTATTCTTTAGTACATTTGCGTTAAGATCTTGGGTCATGTTCTGAAAATCCTATTCAAGAATCAAGCAAACGTTTACAAACCACTTCATGCATCTACTAAGAGGTTATCTCATATTGAGCGATGACTTTCATCCCCCCCCCCCAAAGGACAATTATAAAACATTAATATTCGAGGTGGACTCAAACCCAGAGACTGTTAGGTGTAGAGCTAACATGCTGACTATTCGGCCAACCAAAGCTAAGACAGTGTACAGACTGCAAATTTATATCAGAATTTTAGTGGTAATAACTTTCTACATATACGTATTCAATTATTATAATTATATCTTCACTAGATTCTATTTTGTATATTTTTTTATTTGGAAGCAACAATTGTTCTTCGGTAGAAAAACAAAACCATTTTTTTTCTTTTTGTTTTATTGCCGACACTAGTCGCCAATAAAACAAAAAGAAAAAGAAATGAAAAATAAAAATGTGCGGTGTTTATTTTTATTTTATTTTATTTACTTATTTATTTATTTATTTTTAGTATTTCATATAGTAAAACAACTGAAACTCATGCAAAGAAAAAATTTTGTTCCCAATTAATAAAATAATTAGTAACATGCATCATATCTAATACGAGAATAAGAAAATGTAAGAAAGATAATTATTATACGCTAAATTACGATACGATACGAGATCACATGGCAGGAAGGAAATAGAATTTATACAACTACTAAGAGATAATCACTTAAAGCAGCATGTAATGGAGGGGACTAGGAGGGAGAGTATGATAGAAACAACGTTTAAGATGACCAAGATGGTGAGTGGTCTGTGGAATGTTCCCTATGAAGTTAGATTGAGGATGTATGTGTGGATTGCAGAAGTAGGTTGATAGAAGAAGAAGAAGAAGAGGGGATATGATAGAAACAGTTAACTTGCTTAAAGAGTTTTATAGGATTGAGGCAGGGGAAATGTTTCAGCACTTGGCTAGAGGGACCAGAACAAGGGGTCAAATAGTTGAATAAAGGTGTGGTTAGTAGGGGGTTTGAGGACTAGATTTTTTGCTTGGAGTTGCAAATAGTGGAATGAGTTGCCAGAGTCAGTTGTGAGTGCTTTGTCTGTTAAATGGATTCAAGGAGAGGTATAATAGATTGGGTCTCTCTTCAGACTCCATGTAAGTGCTCGTATAATAATAATAATAATAATAATAATAATAACTTTTGCATTTTTATTAAAAATTTGTGACAAAGAGTGCATACAAGAATTAAAACTTAAATTAAATTAAATTAAAATTAAATTAAAACTTAAAATTACGCTGTGATTATCATTACACAGACTAATAAGACTAATATTTAATGTCGTCTGTTAGATTTAAATGCTTCCTTCTAGGGGGCATAGTTCAATTATAGTCGATTAAATAAATGGTATATTATTATGATATAGTATGTAATAAACTAGAAGAATCATGATCATTGATTTTTCTATGATTTATTCATTAATTTATTTCTATCCTGTCGTTGAATTTGTTTGAATAAATGGCAGATTTTTGCGTATATAAATGAAAAATAAATTTTTTAACGCTTTATATTCGTTAATAGTGAGTAGGTGGAGCTCCTTTAACCATAACTAAATAACGTTTTGAAGGCAGCTTGGAAGCCAGTCTCCATCCTTCAAGCTTTCACTGATTTAAAAAAAAAAAAAAAAAACTTAAGCTATCAAAATGAAGGCTTTTCTGGAAAAGGAGGTATGTGAAACAACTGCCACCATCTCGTTACCCGAAACCCGGACACTTGTATTATTATAAGAAAGATTCCGGTAATTGGACCACATGTTTATTAAGATAAATAACAATAAAAAAAACCGACAAGTTTTGTAAGTCGTTTGACTTACATCTTCAGGGGTCAAAGGTAACTAAAAGTTTAAACACAAGAAATGAGAAATTACCCAAAATAGTTCATTCTATGCAGTTGTGGCCGTCTAATTATTCATCAAATTAAATATCCGAATGCAGATTCAGTGCAATGCTAAGTTTGAACAATACTGGATGCTGTCACGTTCTGTTGTTCACGTTCACATTGTCCGAGGTCTGACTTGGGTATATTTTTTTTATCAATGCTGACCAAACTTGGTGTAGAATTAGGCCTTGGTTTTTGTTGCATTGCGTTGGAATTCTAAGCATGTTTGCAGCTTCTTTAAATTTTCTTATGTAACAATTTTTTTCAATGTAAGACATGTTTGTTTTTTGCCAGAGTACATTATGGGCGGTGGAAGTTGTATGGTATGCTAGGCCTGATTTGTGTTCTCTTCTTTTTTGCACGTCTTTTTGGTGTTCGTTCATGCGAATTTCCCCTGATTTAAAGAAGCTGCAAACATGCTTAAAATTCCAACGCAATGCAACAAAAACCAAGGCCTAATTCTACA
Organism: Typopeltis vanoorti; assembly: GCF_054136105.1. NCBI lineage: Eukaryota > Metazoa > Arthropoda > Arachnida > Uropygi > Thelyphonidae > Typopeltis > Typopeltis vanoorti. The sequence goes on along the minus strand of NC_143550.1, from coordinate 68,863,248 downwards.
CCAAGTTTGGTCAGCATTGATAAAAAAAAATATACCCAAGTCAGACCTCGGAGAATGTGAACGTGAACAACAGAACGTGACAGCATCCAGCATTGTTCAAATTTAGCATTGCACTGAATCTGCATTCGGATATTTAATTTGATGAATAGTTAGACAACTGCATAGAATTAACTATTTTGAGTAATTTCTCATTTCTTGTGTTTAAACTTTTAGTTACCTTTGACCCCTGAAGATGTAAGTCAAAACTTACAAAACTTGTCGGGTTTTTTTTTTTATTGTTATTTATCTTAATAAACATGTGGTCCAATTACTGGAATCTTTCTTATGAATTGCTAAACCACAGAAACCTACGCCTACAACCTGTATTATTGCTTGCTATGCTCGCATAGCATATTTCAGCGTGTATTTAAATCGCGCATATTTCAAATGCGCGATTTAAATACACGAGTTTCTGGAAGAAAACCCCGACTTGCCATGTAAAAGTTTGACTTACTCGGGAGCAATTCGAAGAAAAGCTTAGAAAAATTCATCTGTTTGGCGATCTAGAACAGTCTTTCTTTGTAGGGCTTAGCACTATCATACAAACACGTTTCCATAGGGTGTGTGTGTGTATGAGAGAGAGTGGGGGGAGCATGCTTGTATATACAAAATTTAAAACAGCATGCTTCTAACAGTACTCAAAGCCATCTGTTGTCTAGTCATTTGGTAAGAAAAGACCTGGATTTGATTCTCATCACATGAAGAATCCTTTGAAGCCAACTTCAGATGAGTTAGCGAGTCTCATATGAAACGAGTAGTGGTTAATCTCTCAGAAACTTGGCTTTTTCCCGACAAACTAGATAATAAAGCATGAGAACACATGCAATTAAGACAAAAAAAATTTAATGAGTGGAATAGTCACGTGAACTGTATGATGCAGTCTAGTGCAGAGTGACTTCCTAGAATGAGTCCTAGGACTCTATGACGATGCAAAGTAGTAGTAGTAGTAGTAATAATAATAATAATACGTTAAAGTGTTATATGTATATTTGTGTTATATATATATATATATATATATATATGTGTGTGTGTGTGTGTGTGTGTGTGTGTGTGTGTGTGTGTGTGGATATAATTTATTCACTTTTTTAATTTTTTTACAAATTTTTCACTGAACCATTGTTTATTTTTATGCATTTACAGCACGGTAGTTGCAATAAATGAACTTTTATTTCTTTATACTGATTCCACTTGAAATGTAATGTATCAGCTTGCATCCTTGCAGCTTGTGTTAAGCTTATCTGAGGAAGACAGTGATCAGTTCTTGTTTATTGGTTTTGTTACTGTATTGGAAGTGGATTTACACTAAATAAATTTGTCATGACACACGCATGCACGCACGCATCCAAATGATGCCTAAGAATGCTATTAAGTGATATTGAACTGGAAACCCTGAACTAGTACTGTATATCTCACTAAGTCTATATGACATCTTGGGTATGTAAGGAACAAATTAAGGGCCCTTTTTAGGATTCTGTAGTTTGTAAGGTTTCTGTTTACAAAAAGTAATTTGTTTAAAATATCTGGGGCATAGAAGCACTGACTAGCTTTTTCATAATAATTATTAAATTTATATGTGATATAGTTAGTTATTTGAGGTCTTGATATACGGTATGTAGTTTTGGCTATCCAATAGTTGACATCAAATTAATATTTTAGCATTGCTACATACTGAAATAACTATATCGCTTCTAATATTTTATGTTCTGTCATTGCTGTGTACATAAAGCTGGTATTGTCTCTTTTTTGGGGAAAGAAATATAACTCTTTCTTTCCCCAAAGAGACAATTAAAAGAGAGTTATCATTTTATACTAACAATATTAATCAATTTAGTTCGTAGTCTGGACAAAATCGATACGTTGTTATTGTGTATTTTAATATGTTTTCGCATAGTTCTTTGTATATTACAGTTTTATGTGTGTGGGAACTCTCTTTTAATCTGTAGAACTTGTTTGCTAATAATTTAGTAATAATAATTATATGAATATGCTATGAAAAAAATGCACTAATTTACAATTACAGTTTAGCATTTGAAACAGTTAACAATGACATTCTATTTTACATTTTTATATTTATATTTTCCAGTATCTTTTATTTATAAATAAAAATAATAACGTTTTTTCAAAATAATAATTGTTCAACTATGTAGAAAGGCTGCGTTACATAAGTTGAAACTATTCCATTTATTTTAATAATAATAGTTACAACAAGAACAATAGGAACAAAGATGATTAAATGGAGAGACTGAGGCGGTGTAATTGCACTGAATTCGAAGGTAGAATAAGTTTTACGCGACTCCATTCACGTTGAATAATGCATTTTAGAGAAGTGTTTTGGTTTGGTTTTATGTAGTGTGAATATTATCTTCTGTTCTACTGACTGTGCTGAAACGACTTTCATAGTTGTAGCTTTTTCTTACAGTTCAGGTGTTTCTGTTTATGCGACAAATTGTTATGCATTGAGCAATAATAATAATTGCTCAAAAGACATAACTAAGTAGATCAAAAGCTTTTCTTTCGAGTTGTTTCATTTCTTTGCAAAATAATTCAATGTTAAAGAAAAGCGAGTAAACATATCATTCGTTCCCTCCTGAATTTTTTTCATCATATGAAATACCGAAAAAGACACTTCATTTTCTCACACAGATATGATGATGATTTAACTTTCAGTCATATCCGACTCTTTGGTAACTTTGTAGGCAAATGTTCTTACCGCAAAGTATTTCCAGTGAGATTTTTACAGGGTAGTTCACCATGGTTTTCCCCACTTCCCGATTTTATCCGGGCTTGGAACTGGCATATAACTGACGAATCAGACCTATGGCTTGGGACGTAAGTATTCTTCACTGTAATCGATGTGTCTTCACGGGGCCGGTTTGCCTGTTCTGGGGAACGAAAAATCCTAGTTTCCTGGTGAAAAAATACCCTACCTCCGTATGAGACCTAACCACATAGTGATGTCACCACAATTAATGTTATTTAGTGTACATTTTTCTTCTTGATAAATTTGTTTATTTATATTAAAATGTCGTTCATGACAATGACAATTAATAATAACGAATTGCTATTTTGTTGTGTTATTAATTATAAATATTGAAACATTTTTTTGAGTTTGTAATTTGGTTACCAGCTCTCTCTCTCTCTCTCTCTCTCTCTCTCTCTCTCTCTCTCTCTCTCTCTCTCTCTCGTCTCAATTCATCGTCATTACGTAAAACTGATGAATGCCTCTTTATTCTTAAACTTGGCAACTCCATTCTTTCTTCGAATATCTTTCAGTCAACTGTAAATCCGATCAAGAGTTTTTCAAAGTGTACGTTGCGCCTTCTTATTTGACAAATCATCTGAAATATAAATAATTAAAACTTTTACAAGTCTAAATGTTGATTCCAAATTATTCTTCAGTGGGATTCAGATAAGCTTGCTAATTTTGCTAGCAACACTCTATTTATTTACCCCCCCCCAAAAAAAATGATTATTTTCTTTCATTTCTACTTTTAAAAATTCTCCATATGATCAGATGAGATTTCTTTTCTTTGGATAATTTTAACTGCGTCCATTTCTTTCATAACATCAGCATATTACATTACTTCTTTCTCAGCATTTGAGAATGTACGTTTTCTTTTCGTTGCAGGCATTACTCTGAATACATATTAACACTACACAAATCACAATTCCTCTCAACCCCTTAATATTATTCTGATATTTGGATTGAGTGCCGCTTTGACTAAATACAGAAGGGCGTGATTAGGTTGATTAATGATCCGTCTCTTATTAATGCATTCCACATTCTCTCACAGAAACATTCAGTTTTGCCGAGTAAATTTTCTGCAGATATTTTTATGGTTACCGTTTATCAGGAGTGGCTTCAGTAATTCCCTTTTTTTTTCTCTCTCCTCTGAAACTGATAAGACACTTCTGGGACTAATCATCTCTTTTCACAGTTAATCTCCAAACTCCTAGCCAAACTTTTCTTCCTCCTCGTCATTCTTTGCTTTATTTCCTAGAAATCTGCAGACATTTAAATCCAATTTCAACAAAAGTCTTTTTTTCTCTATACATTGAATAATTTCTTCTGTATAAGACTCTGAAGGACCGTTGCTATCATATGATAATTTAAAATTGAATACAATATTTTGGCTTGTATTGTGAACATATTTGCTTTTTTATCAATTTATTGCCTACTCTCATGTTTATCTGTTGATAAAATGAGATGGGATAAAGGTTATAAAAGATTAAAAAAATAAGCAAAACTAACGTACACATACTTTTTATGTGTACGTTAGTTTTATTTTAAAACTACAATACAACGTTCTCTCTTTTTTTTCTAATTTCTGATTTATTTTTTGTAATCAATTTATCACAAGTAATGTTTTTTTTTCCGTTTCTTTTTTTTTTGTTTTTCATTTATTTGAAAAGATTTCTTAACATTTTGGTTATTCGTATATCTCTTTTAGAGCCGACGCTGAAAAGAGAGACATCTGCCTAAGGTGTAAAATAAAATAAATAAATAAATAAAACAAAGAAGCTGATTCAAAAAATTCAATGCAAAAAAAAAAAAAAAAAAATGAAGATAATCATGTTTTTCCCGGGTTTAAGGGTTAAGAAACATGGTCAAGAAGATTACCCCACGATCCTATGTAGTCAATAGGACTTCATGACTTCGTGAAGACTGACATTAAATATTAAAGCTCTCATCTGTATATATATAAAGTGTGTGTGTGTGTGTGTGTGTGTGTGTTCTGAATCTTTTCTAAAATTTAGAAGAATCAGAAGTACTCTTTATCCTCACTGTACCTCCAAAAACTAAAATATTTGCTCTGACTCAATATAATTTCAGTTTTCCTTTTATTTATTTACATTTTCATTTCTTAAAATTGGATGCATTTCTTAAAATTTAAAAATATTGACAAAAATAAGACATTGATAAAAAAAAATGTTAGTTGTCTCATGACTCATAACATGTTACGTATTTTTGATAAATCTTTAACTGGACTTTTAACTATTCATTTTGGAACACCGTACACCTAGTGATGTCACCATTATTCAAAACATTTTTGAATTCTTTTTTGTAACTCCCTTCTTGTCTACATTACTTTCTTTTGCATTTTCTAATTTCTTAAATAAATTTTTTCCTTTCGTGACGAAGTTTTGGAAATAATCAAAATCATCTCCCTTTATGTAAAATCATTTATATTTTTTCGAGCTTCTACTTTTATTAATGTCACCATTTCATCATCGTTTCATATTTGAAGTGCTGCCTGTCTTCTTTTTTCTTAGCTTGCAAGTCAGGCAAAGGAAAACGCTACCAAGAGAACATAGTGTTAATTCTTTTGTTATCAAAAATAATCAGTTATCATTATGCCAGCATGCTCTCGTTTTTCATTTTGGATAATGCTAGTCTGCTGATTCAATTAATATCAAATCATTTCTAGTACGAGTTGAAATAGATGAATTATTATAACAGAATTTCGCTGAACATGAAAATACCAATCGTAATGCTAACGAAATTACACGTGCTCAAAATTGATCAGTTTTTGAGATGTTTTGGGTAAGCTTCGAAGAAAGATAATAGTAGAGGAATGAGAACGTCATGTAGAAAGAGAAACGTGAAAAAATAGAATGGTTGGCTGTAAAGAGGGAAGGAGAGAATTTTATTAAGCACACTGGAAATTCTCTGCAACAAAAATAAAGCTAATGTTTGAAAAATTCAAACTCCTGGCAGTACACGTGTGCTTCAGCTGATCTACCTTGCAGTTCTAGATCGTGGAGAACTTCACTCTAAGCAGTTTAGTAGTAATATATGGGATAAACTTACAAAATAATGTTATCGTTTTAAGCCCATTTTTGCAGACAACATAAGCACCTTAGTGACGTTTTGACCGTATCTCTCTCTCTCTCTCTCTCTCTCTCTAAGTAAATAACATAGGCACTTTCGCAGACTAGTATTTTTCGAGCCATTTTGATTTCAATAGAAATCTGAATGAGATTTAAGACGAAACGTACTTATTTGTGATTCCGATTTTCATTCATACTTTTTTGTTTGTTTGTTTCCAAGTTTTAATAACTGTTAGGCGCACATGACTCTGATATTTGTGGTATAATTCAGACACCATTTCCTCACATACCTGTTTGGGAAGAGGTGAATACACATAGATCGGTTTTTGTTCGACTAGTGAACGACCTATACTGCGGAATTTAAATAATGCAGCATCTAGAAATATTATCAAGAATATTACCCCACGATCCCAATGAAGTCAATAGGATTTCACGTTGCTGTGAACACTGAGGAAAATATTAAAGTCGTATGGTATGTGTGTGTGTGTGTGTGTGTGTGTGTGTGTGTGTGTGTGTGTGTGTGTGTGTGTGTGTGTGTGTGTGTGTGTGTGTGTGTGTGTGTGTGTGTGTGTGTGTGTGTGTGTAAATACTGCTTTCTCAAAATGAACATAAAAAAAGATACCAGTCATAAGATCATTTATATCAACTTTATCGATAGCTTGGTGTATCACTAAAAAAAATCAATTTTGGATCCATATCTAAGATATTTGATGACTGACATGATCTCTATGTAATTAGAAACTATCTTATATCTAACTTATTAAAGGTAAGTAGCTGAACAGCCTGCACGTTTATTGTCCTCACAGTCCAGTACAGAGAGAGAAGCTACCACTGCATACTGCCGGTGGGTATGCTGCTGTTGTTATGGCAACCGAAAAGATCAGAGACACGCAGCTGTGCAAAGACATGTTGGAGGCAGAAGACAGTCGATAATGGCTGTCACAACGTATTATTATCTCGTTTATGTTTTCTTGTTTTACTTTCGTGGTCATGGTCTCTGTCAAGGCTTTCGCTGCCCTGCGAAACAGAAATACAAACAGAATAGATCTAATTTGACAGATTACCTTGGATGCTTTATTATAACTTACATGAACTATAATTATGGCGTTTCTTATTCCGACTCAAATGCCAGCTTTTATAAGAAGATAAAATAAACTGAAAAATACCTTGAAAAAATATTAGCATAACAGACAAATCATAAATACAAAATTAGTGAATGGCTGAAAACAGTATGACATTCCTGACATTCGTGGAAGTGGTACTATATACATAGGTAACTCCTATTCATCCTTTTAAAGGGATAATATATCTATTATTTCTGGTGTGTCTGATTTTTTTGGAGGGAGGGAGAAAAGCATGCACTTATTTTCATTTGTGTGCTAGCTTTTGAATCCTGATTCTAATACTAAATGCTTGTGGGTGTATGCGTGCAGTTTCCACCACTGCACGCATACACTGTCAATGGAATAGCTTTTCGCTGCATAATATTGATAAGAAGTTTCATGACCATCGGCTCAACGGTTCAAAGTAATTGACAGTCCAAGGAATATAAGCTAGTTCTTATCCTGGAGGAAAGGGGGCTAAAAATGCAGCGTGAACTTTTCCAGAACCTAGTTAATTAACCAGTTGGATTCATTTAAATTATATTTTTGAACTACTCGTAAGCTGTTCACATACCTATTAGAAATTGGCTAGTTTCAAAACATTAAATGACAAAAACATTATTTTTATTAAATTTAGCCTTAGCTCAGAATGCAGTTCCATTGTCCATAAAAACTTTGCGTCTTTTTCTTTTTGTGAATTGTTTAAAATAAAAGCTATATGAAAATAATTAAAAATTATAGGTAAATATTAGGTAAATTATAGGTAAATACATAACAAAAGTTATGGTATGTAACAAAAGTCATTCAATGTATTAAGAATGTACGGAATTTATGATTAAATATTTACTTGAATTTATATCATTGCATCGAATTCAATCATGTATCAAATACGCAGGCGAACATGTGTTCATGCTGTCGTGAATGCTGTGTAATAAGTAGCTTTTTACTCTTGGACTCAGAAAAATACTTTGGATTTGTGACAAAGTATTTTATTATTGCCAATTAATTATATTTTAATATTTATAGAAATCAAAGCTTCATCTAATTATTTATTTTTGTTATACTTACTTCTGCTTCTTTCATTTATAACAAAACCATAGATAATATTGAGTTCTATGCATGCGTGTTAATTCGCTGAGTTGCAGAAAAACCAGAGTTTATTTATATATTAGGAGGATTATTTCATTTGCTTGTTATCAACTATCGTAAAAGACGTAGGGGGGGGGGAAGTTTCCGAATGCCTTTAATCCATAGTTTTCTTCGTTGCATTCGTTCGTTGTTAGTTTTATTCAAAGCATATAGTTCAACCATTTCCTCTCCTTCACTGTTCTGTTGCCATGACAATAACAGCTTGTACAACTGCTCATGTAGAGTGGGCGATTTCAGTTTACGTTCCAACAGATGGTAAATGCTTATCAAGTTAATCTTATTATCCGAGTATTTCTTTCATTTTTAGAACAAGCTGTTTATCCATTCTTTAGATCGCATACATCATATAAATAGAATGAGCAAATCTGTGCTATTTTTATTATCCATTCACTACTTTATAATAGTTCTGTAAGAGGAACGCCAGTCAAATTAATCGCCATATGTCAACGACGTCTTGTTCGTTGTGCTTGGTAAATGAGAAGGCTGCTCTTACCTCCAGGTATCAGTTCCATCACAAAGTGAATGAACTGCCAATTTATTATTTAATTGAGCAACCCACGTCACAGATTTGCCCTCGAGCATCTTATTTACTAAAAATATCTTCGTGTCTCGATTGCGACAGATAATATTACATAGTTAAAAACATTTCTATAAGGTTTATTTTTAACTCAGTGGAAAATTAAATTTTAGTCAGCAAAACAGATCTATATATGTGTATTTCTGACAAACATATGAATTTGATACCAGCAAGAAAAACATAAACAAAATAAATAATAATACAATCTATCTTAAAACCTTTTCATATGAAGAGAAAATGAGAACAAGATTCTTAATATTCTTTTCTCCCAGTCTTAGTAAACATGGTGCTTAAAGAGAGAGAGAGAGAGAGAGAGAAAGAGAGAGAGAGAGCCGCAAGACTTGAGAGAATGAAGGGAAAGATCCAAAATTTGAATTTGAAATATTGTAATTACTGTCTGTTTTTACCAGTGTGTTCATATCTGCGTTGTGGGGTGCAAAATCTTGTCATATTCGATGAAACCAGCTAATCACCTTCAGTTGTAAAACTTTATAGAGTAACCTCTGTAGGGTTTTAGATGGGATTCGAACCCAAGTCTTTGCAACTGAAAAGCAAGTGTGGCAAATGCGCTTTGGAGGCAGGATTCAAAATGTCAAAATATATGACAAAAATGTTTTACACATTTTTGTCACATCTATATAACAAAAAGGTTTAAGATTATATATTTATTATTACACGCAGTTCAAGTATAATTCTTTGGAGTTAATGTATGACTACAATGAATATTATTTTGCATATAATGTGGAAATGCATTGGTAATGTATTGATGTTTTCCAAATCTAAATTAAAATATTCTATTGAATTAGTTAATACTTTAAACATCATCATCTGTCTTCCTCAGCCATATATATGTACGCAGAAGTTCTGATATACTACTATTGGTGAAGTCCTCAATATGATTATTTTTGTTATATCCCCGACGGAGAAGTTGTCTCGAAATATACGTCCGGCAAGATTACTGAAACAAACTTATCGCTTTTAATAAAATAATAGGTGAAATTATGAATTTTCAGTCTCACTGATGTAGAAAACCCATAAAAATTTAGCGAATCACTGAATAAGTGATCCTGCTTACTGCATTTCACTTACTTATCACTGATTCAAAATGATGCTGTTTTCAGTGCAGAAAATATCGTATTCTTTTTGGCTTGTTGAATTCAAGTTTTAAATTAGTATAGAAAGGAAATCCAAGCAGGAGAACGGATATAACATATCTACACACAGCATAGCTGCTATAAACATGTCTGTGTTGAGGAAGAATGGAGGTAGACCCACCTGATGTGAGATATTTCCTTCTTCACATGCTCGTGTACATCACCGAGTTGGAATAGTCGCAATCGCGTATTCCACTCTCTACAGTAACGAAGCTCTCAAAGGAACTGTGACTTAGAACTGACAGGATTCAGTTGGTGCAGAGTTAGGCTGGATTAGGTTATTTGGAATTAAGGCTAAGTCTTATGAGGTCAAGGCTGAAGTCACAAGCAAATGAACTTAATCATAGTACGTTCGCTTTGGGAACGCTGTAATAATTAAATTATTACAATTTTTTTTTTTTTCACAGGACTCCCCCTTTTATAATAAGGTACACTGATTCACTTTTCAAATTTGAAGTATACATCCAACTGAATGCGTGTGTGTTGTTCCGATAGAATTCCACGAATGCGCTATCGTTATTTTTATTCTTTGGTTCCATGAAGAAGTGGGTGCGTTATTTAATATTATATATTAAATATTATATCGATATTTATAATTGACAGCGACATCACATTAATTTAACGAAACAATTGCCATAAATATGTACATAAATAAAAACTAATTTTTATATCAGCGGTACCAACAAAGCTGTTTAAATCAATTTATAGTTATTTCATTATGTTTGGGTGTTAGGACGACACACAAACATCAGTTTGTGTGTCCTTTAAGCAAGATCGCATTTAGCACGAAGGTCCGCAGGATATCGATCCCATCACTAAATACATATCGTACAATGGCCAAGAATGTTTTTTTCTGAAACGTTGGCACAATTATTGTCGACGTTAGGATTGAATGTCAGAGAAGATAAAAAAAATAGACATGTTTTATTGTGTTCTTATATCATTGAGCATTGGGTCACTTCGAGTGGTTATCAGTCTTGGCCATTCCGATTTGGTATTTGATATCTGTGACTGTTTCATCAGTAAAATGGCCGGAGGTAAGGTATGCAAGTAGAAGCGGTGTTGCCCGATATAAAAGAATTTATCATTAAATAAATAAATAATTCTTATATTAATAAAATAAAATTCTTTTACATTTTTGAAATAACTTAACACGGAAGTTCATGCTGCTGAGGTGATCTGAAATAGTCATCCAAAAACAGCTGCCCTAAAAAGATTAATTTGAATTCGATTATTTTCAGTCGTTGTTGTTCTTGGTCACGTTTTTTCCCTGAATTGCGTGGGCATTTTTTCCCATTTTGATCCTCCCCCTTCCACCTTTGCCATGTTCTTAAAAATGTTTACTTCATTAAACAGCGAAGTGGACCAGATCAGTAACAGTACTCAAAGTACTTGTCTATGTCAATATGGTTACTGTGAATGTAATTCGATAGAAATACAAATAGAAATAATGGTCTTCGATTTACGTATTCCATTGTCTGATACAAATGTAAAAATTACAACAAATTTGACAATCTTCAATTATTTAAAAAAAATTAAAAAAATAGAAGCTATAACATTTTACATTGCAGAACTTTGACCTTAATGTCGTTAAACACTCAATACGCACTCAATACCGTCGCCTTATTAGGACATTTCTTTACGATGATTTTCTGACATTAAGTATATTTTTTTGTAGGGTTCCAACTCCACGGTGGACATCGCACTATTAGCTGAAGCCCACGGCCTTGTTACCGACATGTTGGCCGATTCAACTCTTCCTTCGCATATTACCACCGGCCTCAGAGCACTCTCCACACTTCTTTCGCCTCCTAACCATGGACCTGTGCATCCCAGGCATCGAGTGGCTGCAGCAAGTGTCGCCCTCTCTGAATTTAACTCTAGTTCCGACACAGAAGAAATACCTTTTACCGGTGAAAGGCCATCTGCGCTACCAAAGGTAAATACAAAGTGAGAGACTTCGGACTAGGAGCAAACTAGAATCCGAATCAGTAAACTGAATAAATGCAGTATTAGAAGATAACATATTCATTAAAATAAATTAAAATAAATAAAATGCTATTAAGCTTTTGATATATATATATGGAATTAATTCAAAATAGATACCATTTTGTATCCATTTTGAATTTAAGATATAATTTGTATTTGGTTAATTTTACAGAATTCTAAAATATAAAGAAATCGTCTAGCCTTTTCATTTGCTAGGGAGAGAAAATAAAAATTTTTTGCTGGCTCTGAGTCCCCTCTCGTTAGACCTTAAGATAACTATTGCATATCATGTTCCTAATCCCAACTAGCATTATATATGCATGTAATCATATGCGCTACATGATTTTTCTGAGGTTCTTCTGGAGATAGTCCTACTTGATTGCATCAAAGCATCGATTTTAGCCGATTTCAGAAATTGGCCTAAAAAAAAAAAAAATGCGTAGAAAAAGTTTTTCTAATCTACAACTAGAATTGAATTTTCTCTTGCCAATCTGGCATCTTGGACATTATCACGAAACTATGCTTACTTATACAGAATTTGTAGAAGTAAACGAATTTTAATTTATTGTAATGAAATCTGTTTTAGGATATATTGTTTGTTCATTTTTTTTCAACATGTAATAATTTTCATTGGAGATATATTTTTTATTTTTCAATTTGCAACGATTTTATTATTGTATTAAGTATGTTAAGTAAGTATTGTATTAAGTTACGGGTCTGTAATCTGCGAAATAATTTTTTTTTCTAGGAATTTACATTCTTCATATTAATTTTTATTTACTAGAATAGGAACGTGTATATGGTGTAAACGGCGACATTACATTTTCATTTAGGAAGTTGCCAAAGGTCCTGCGAATTAATGAGAACTGTTTTGCAGTTCTGCTTTATTACACTGTTTAGAAATTTTCATTTATTTAAAAAATTAGTTAAAAAAACATTAATTAAAAATAAAATCATACATCCTTCTGCACTTTACTGTTTGGGTTTATCGTAACCAAATTCTTGGATATTTGTTGCTCAAATGATGGACATTACATTATGAAGGTGTTAAATCCATATTATTATTTCTGTAATGAAATATCCTATTTAAATATCAAGCAGTAGTATTTTTTTTAATCAAAATTAAACTCTTCGTTTTGCAATCAATATCAATGATAAAAATTAAGAACAGGCACAACACTAGCTATGTGGAATCTGTTCTACTTAAGGCAGCTGAATAGAAATTGGCTTTCGCTCTCTTTTCACTACTATCTGTCCGCTTTAGTAATTTATATTCTTTAATGCTTCATTTCTCCGATTTATATAAGATAATTTGAGGTACTGTAACGATTGTGTTACTAAAATTTAAATAAAGGAAAGAACTGGATGTCTAAAATATTCTTACATCCAGTTCTTTCTTCAATATATTCTAAACTTGTCATTAACAAGTTATGTTTTATATTCCTTGTACTATCGTAGACTGCAATTTGCATGCTGCACAGATTTATAAAAAAATCTCACATTACGTTATCATTTTCATAGCGCAAATAATTTGTCTTGGCTCAAAATTTGCCTACTTTTTAGTGCACTGAACAGCATTTAAAAAAAAAAATTCCTATGACGTACACATTGTTGGCAATATATCGCAAAGTGATTTCTTTTTCGCCTCCTCTATCACTTGATGGGGATGGTCCCCCACTTAAAGATTACAGGGGGTGTAATGCAGCCTACTTACCTTTCCTCTGTTCCATCCCCCTAAGGGCTATGGCATGTCTGTAATGTGCGTGTGTTCTCTTGCCGGTTTGTATATTATGCGAGACCACTTGAAATTCCCGGGCCAAAATTTGTGCGGCACCCATCTAAATTGGTTTGGAATATTGTCTGTATCTGAGAAACCCTCATACAGGTCCCTCACAAGGAAGGAAGGAAGGATCATGGACTGGATGCGAATTCAGGTTTTTCCAACAGAAGGGCAGATGCCGAGACTCGTCCTCGCGAATGAGTTATGGAGACTCAGACTCTAATAGTATATATTATATACTCTTATATATGCGAATAAAATCGTTCAATAATATTTTGATAAGCAACTTGAGAATTATATATTCATATACGGTATATGGCATGTTGCCAGAGAGGAATATTTGGCTTTAAAAAAAAAAATAAATAAAAAACTCACGTTTTGCTGGGAATATCACTAGATCGTAGGACGGCTTTATTTAGTGATTAAATACTAAGCTTGATAAGAAATTATATAATTATTTTAATCCTTTTTTCCTCAAGTGTAAGTAAACCAAGTTGCGCGTGGAGTATCTTGCAAGTTTACTTGCATGAAGCTGTTGACTTCACATCGATTGCCTTAGTATCCCATAATGCAAAAGTACACTTCCTTTCGAACGTGTATATTACTATGAATTATGGGAAGGGTCAGTAAAATGGCATATCACAATACGCTATTTTACTACATGTAAATGGAAAATATATGACTTCAGCACTGATTTAATTTCAGTATTTATTGGGTTGGGCTCTCACCGATGAGAAATCAATAAATCGAAACCGGTCTAGGTACTAAGCCTTTCCATAATAAATTTGTAAGCAATTTAATATACATATTTATTTGATTTGGGTTTCTATTCTTCGCCTTAATAGCAACTGATATTAGTTCACTAGGTTCCAAAATGGAAAAGTTACGCTATGTTAAACGGAAGTACGTCAAATAATGCACAAGAAACAGCTTATTAGCAATTTTAATTTTATTTATATAATTATCATTATTAAATAATGCTGATTTATGATCTGCTTCTTCGTCAACTTCGTTCCTACTCAAGTAGGATCGCTACAGCAGAATTAACCTCCTCCATTCAGTTCCGTCTAGGGCCATGTTATCCTGCAACCCGAAATCTTGGAGGTCCTCTCTCAAGCTGTCCTGTACTTCCTTGCCTGTTGACTTCATCTTCAACGCTCCCCTTCTTACATAGCTTTTAATTCGCCGCGTAACATGACAAAACCACTTCAGCCTTGATGTCCTAATCTTCAACTACTTGGGTTACCTTCATTGTCCCCTGGACAATGAAGGTAACCCAAGTATCTGATCTTAGTCAATCTTGTTATATCACTTGCAAGTCTCAGCATTCTCATTTCAGCTACGTCCGTTCTCTTCTACTATCTTTCGGTCATCTGTCAGGTCTTCCTGCTATACATCAGTGCTGGTCTTACCGATTTGTAATATAAATAATATCTAATTATTAATAAACCTAACATTCATTAAATATTAATTTTCTTATATTTATTATTATTAAAATGTAGATAAATAAAACGTATTTTACAGTAGTTATTTTTGAAAATTATTTAATGGAAAGTAGAAGCAATGAAAATATCTTTAATATGAGAAATGCAATGGGAAGGAAAGGTTCCTCAGACTGGGAGAAACTATTATATAAATACGATAGTTCCAGTTATTGTACTTCTGTTGACGGAATAGATTAAAATTTTGTGTAATAATTTCACCCAATCTTTTCTCCCATTGCATTCCTCATATTAGAAATATTTTCATTTACTAAATAACTTTATTGTCTATATTTCTTATATAAATTCTACGATGATAAATAACAAGTGATAGATACTTGCTCCTATGCAGAATACGTAGCACGATATTACTCAATTTTTTAACAGAAAACTGTCAGAACTGTAGAAAATTATCATATGGTTGAATTATGTTCTGTATTACGTTCTATGGTTATATTATGTTCTATGGAATGAATCTTATGAGAATAGGTTGAAGATTTGTGGGTTGCAGAAATTGATTGATAGGCGGAAAAGGGGTGATATGATTGAGACATTCAAATTACTGAAGGGTTTCTATAAGATTAATTCAGAGGATATTTTTGAGAACAGGACTGGTGGTGGGAGGAGGACTAGGGGCCATCCATGGAAACTAGGCAAGAGTGTGGTTAGCAAGGGTGTTAGAGCTAAGTTTTTTACTTGGAGAGTGGTAAATGAGTGGAATAAGCTGCCAGAGTCTGTTGTGGGTGCTACAACCGTGAATGAGTTCAAGGCGAAGTATGATAGATACTGTGTGAATGTCGAATAGTTGTTCTTGACATGGTGTTACGACCTCCCTCGATGAGTCTGTCGACTCCTTGGAGTTGCCCGTAATAATAATAATAATAATAATAATAATAATAATAATAATAATAATAATAATAATAATAATTACAATTTCATGTTTTAAAAAATATATATTGAGTTTGCTTCTTTTTTTTTTTTGTCAGCGTTTACGGCGAAATTTGCCCCCTAGTCTTCTACGCCGCATGTCTACAAATACTTGGACCACAACTACTTCGGCAACTGGGATGCCAACTTTGGAACCTGAGCCTTCGAGGAAACGAAGTACTAGTTTTAGATCTCTAGACCCTTCGCAATTTCCCCTTTCACCTGGGGCTGGAGGTCCCAGCAATGTAAGAAATGGCAAGAGGTTTTCTCCTTCGACTTCACCAAGGTATGGTACATAATAAGAAATAATGGGTAAAATCTAATTGATTTAAAGTTTTTAATTTTAAATTGGAAAGAATATAAATATCATTTACATTAATACAACTTTAATAAATAATCATTTATGTTACATAAAGCTATTGTTAAATTGCTATGTTGTAGTTCAACATGATTGTAGAAGAAGATTATTTAATCGTTAAAGAGGAAACTTCGCTACTCTCTCTCTCTCTCTCTCTGTCTCAAAAGCAAAAGGATGAGAGACTCGCCGGTGGTGACTCTCTCATCCCTTTGCTTTTGCTTCAAGTGACAGATCAAGTGATTTATCACTTGAGGCAAAAGCAAAGGAAGGGAGACTCACCTGAGGTGACATAGGAGAGTAAAAGTTAGTATACTTTCTATCCATCCCTCTAAAAGAAATAATATATTACTTCTTTTAAGTATTTCATGGAATGTTATGTATGATGTTTAAATAATTCAGCTAGAACCATTAAGAAATTTATATGGCTAATGGAAATAATAATTTTATTGATTTTTTTCCACTTAGGAATTCATTGAAACAATTTGCTCACTGCGTTATGGCAGTGGCTAGTCACTTTTTAACATATCATTTATATATATTAATTTGCCCACTATATCTCCCGATCTCCTTCCTTCAACTTTATTGGTACTTCTCCAGAAATAGGAAATATCATGAATGTGAAATATATATGAAGAAGGTTCTAAGTCAATACGAGGCAATAATTTCTCGTTGCCTGTTTGCTGCAGAGTGATTTTATTGCGGTCCTTTTATCGCAGTTATACATCAATGAGGAGTCATTTGTGCATAGCTATTTTATTCTTAAAAATGTCTCTATTATGATCTCTCAAATTTTCTTAAGCATCCTTCCAGAGTTTGTAATATAGTCATCGGTTTATCGTCCCAAGAGCAATAATGGTAATACTTCTGAAAATAGAAATTACAACAATTTAGACGCCGAACAAATATATATATATATATATATATATATATATATATATATATATATATATATATATATATATATATATATATATATATATATATATATATATATATGCATAATAGATCACTGAAGAGATCTGAACAACGGAAATCACATTTAAAACTCAATGGACTTTATTTTTGGTTGAAGAGACAAAATGAATATGTGGTATTTTTGCTTGAAGTATCCAGGTTATTACAAAGCGTGTAGGGGGGAGTTGCTTTCTTTAAATTAAATATATTTTTCAATAATTTATTGCTATAGGAATCAAACTGGTAGGAAAATGTGCCTTTTTCATAAAAGTCTAGTGCTAAATGAAATGTTTGCATTAATTCCTTATTTAGCTGGTGACACATGAGGGGAGAGGAATAATTTACATGATCGAATATTCTCTTCTTTTTTTAAACAAAAGACCATCTTGAATTATCTAAACTCGTGAATATTGCTAAAATAAATGCATTAAAATTTTACTATAATTTCTGTTGGATACAGGTCATGATGATACTTTACTATTTGAGTAGTTTGATAAACCCTCTTAAATGCAAGATAAATGATTTTAAATTATTATTTTATATTTTTTAGTTTCGAGTAGTAATTCGTTTAGATGGAGTCAGCGTATGAAAAATCAAATCCTGTTAATTTTCCTTCCTGCATGCATGCCTTAATACTACTTTTTATGTGATTGAACAAAATCTGGGATGAGAGTGAAGTCTGTTGTTAATGATAACTGAATAATACTGCCAGTCTAACGAAAGCCGGACATTGCCCTCGGAGAAAGCAAAGAAAGAGACGAAGAAATTTACGTAAAAGTCCTTGTCTAGTGAAAACCAGGAAACAAAACTATTCAGTGTTTATTTTCCTGTGAATCCTGGATGCATAGATCGGCTGATAGATGAACTGCTAATTTTAGACTAAATGACGATCATCAGACAAAAAAAAAAAAAAATTGAGGAATAAGAAGATTAAACTTAGTTCTAAAGAAAGACAACTATTATTTAAACGAGCATGTCCTGTTGAAATAATAATATAGCCTTATACCGTATCACATTACCGCATATAAAAGGTTGCTTTGCTGTTTATAAATTGAGAAATTAATCGTATAAGCAATTCCTTTTTTTTTTTTTATTTGAACATGTCACAATTTATAAGAAATTTTCTTATTTTGTTCTTTTATAAATCTTCAGCATAAATGAAAAACCTTTGTTTTGTTTTTTTGTTGTTGTTGCAGACGTGAGCTGCTAACATCCCCAGTATCCGCATATCCCGGAAAAGTGCGATCCTTTTCTACAACTGCCATCCCTTCACCCACTGCCCATCCTCGAAGTGAGAAACGCGAACGGCAAACGGTGTGTAGCCTTCATCCTTTAACGCCTGCCGACGTAGAGGTGCTGAATACAGTTCATGACAATGCAAAACGTTCTGAAGACGAAACACCAAAGGAAAATCGCGATGATGCTGGAGAAGGTGATACCGAAAACACCGAAGACGAATCGCGTGAAGGAGATATTTCTCAGCCTTTACCTCCTTTGCCGTTGTTCCGAAAGGTCAATATCACTTCAGATTATGAAAGCAGCAATGAATCTCCAAGTGGGAGTGATAATAATGACGCATTAATGGTTGGGGACGATATTAGTAGTGTTCATTCTCGCCACCGTAAGCCCAAACATGTCGGTGTGCAAACTGGAACTCTAAATGGAGATGGTTACAATCTGTGTAGTTTGTGTGGTTCATGTACCAGGCTAGGAAGTATTACTACAGTTACTACAGACGAGATTTGCAGAACTCCAGAAGATGACAGCCAGTCAAAGGAAATTGTTACTCAACAAGAAAATCAGGTAATATACAAATCTATCTGATAAGGAAATTTTCATTGTGATTGTACCTGGATACTATTACAATGCAAAATATTACATTTATTGTACAGGGTACGAGGACACTGATCAAGGGTCCATTCACAATGTAATTGTGAATGGACCCTTGATCAGTGTCCTCGTACTGAGAATATGTTATTATTACCTATAGTATAATTATAAATAACGTAAGAAATAGGTGTTTAATATTAGAATTAAAACAACAAACAAGATTACAATTGTTAATTCTAATTAAATACAGTTACCTTCTTATCCTATTAAATATACTTTATTTGCTTTAACGTTTTACCAAATCCTTCATATCTATTGTCTTTTCTTTTTCTTTCTTTCCCCCTTTTTTCCGAATAAGCATAATTATCGATGAGCATAATACATCCACTTCTAATGATATCGGATGAACTGCGTTCATCCGATATCATTAGCAAAACTTCTTATCTGTCTTTCTATTTTTTCAGGCATCATACATTTTCTCAAAGTCTCACTTCGGACATGGTTCCAACCAATATATTGCAACCAGTTATATGTATACTTTCTTTACTTTACATTACTTTAGCACTTCTTCACTTGATATATTCTCACTCATTGGTTTCTGGCTTTATCCATGCTTGCTTTTTTTGTGCATATCTTTTCTAAAAGTTCATCTCCACCACAGGGTTCATATTTCGGATTTATATGATACTAAATGCTTCTTGAAATAATATCAAAATTCATTTTCTTCTTACGTACATGTTCCTATCCGATAATACATTACTGCAGCTACTTTGCGTGTTCTGTGGTCTTTTACTTTCTTCATAAATGTACCAGGTTCATATATAACTGACCCTGAAATCGTGAACATGTTCTGTTTTTCTACTGTTTCTCTATCCACATGCAGATCTTCTTTGCTATTTTCTCCTATTCCCTATTTATTTCGTCTTCTCAAAGTTGAGTTTTCATCCCCATTTCTAATATTCTTTATCTTACTCATTATAAATTACATGTTTTCTACGTTATGTAATTATCACTTCGTCATCTGAGGAGCACATGGGGGAATTTATGTCCATTTTCTTTCATAGTTTCCATTTCATTTCTTCCTTACTAAGAAACATTGATAACAGAGCTGGAGAGAGAGAGAGAGAGAGAGAGAGAGAGAGAGAGAGAGAGAGAGAGATAAAACATGCGTTTTTTATTATTATCGTTTAGATGTTCTCTAGAGATTTGATTCCTTTATTTTATTTGATAACCATTATCTTCACATGTGTTTCACAAACCTTATTAATTCTTGTTTTTCTTCCTGCTTCTTGAAATGTTTCCCATAATTATTTTCTTAATTGTGTGCGATAACTATGGCATCATACAAAATGAAGTGCAAGAACATGCAATGAAAGCTAGTAGAATATTCGAATGTCTTAAACAGCCTTATCTGGAAGAATAAAAGTATAAGCAAAGAATTAAAAATAAGAATATACAAAGGAGTTATTAGGTACTATTAATGTATGCAGCAGGAACACGTATAGCAACTACAAAAATTAGATAATTTTTTTGTAAACAAACCACTCAGATGAAAAATATGAAAACTTGAGGGTGTAACAATATTAAACAAAACTAAGAACACATAAATCAGAGAAACTTGTAAATTATAGTCAATAAATGATTCAAAAGAAAAACAAAGAAGTTATCAGAAGTACTCTAACTTTTAAAACAGAATAAATCATTGCTAATGATGAAAAGTCTCCACTGGCAATGATGATGGCTATTTTCGATGGTTTGCATTGATCAGGGTTTTTTTATTATTTTTTTTCTACACGGTCCGATGGAAACGATTGAAGTTTTATTATGCTCGATTATTTTATAGATTTCTATTACATATAAAAATTCTTATTATTATTTATTAACAATAACGCCCTTTCTTTATTTACTTCTTTCAAACGCGTACAAATTAAAATAATACTAAATACAAAGTCCACAAAACAACATATACTGGTAGCAATCGAGAAATCGTAATGAACTACAAATGTTTGTTAACAATCGAAATTGGCTTCTACCTTTAGGTGCGATGTTCTTCAATCAAATATCCCACTACTTATTTCATGAATTTCCGGGGAAGGGGGAGAATGATGATTGCCAAATATTATAACCATGGATTTTCTAGAAAGAAAAAAAAAAGACAAAGAAGCCATTATGCTTTATTTCTAAATTCGAAATAAAGTCAGCTTGTTAAGTCCTTAATTTGTGGTATCTGTTCTTCTGGCTTTACACGCTTTGCTAGATGATAAAAAAAAAAGTCTCAAGAAAGGGAAAAAACTCTGCCACTTCCGTATGATTATGCTACAGATTGTGTGCAATGAGAGCTTGCACTTTCTTGGTGCTCTAATAAACACATTCATTTTGTACCAAAGTCCAAGTAACTATCATCATCATCATCATCATCATCATACGTATCAAGGATTTAGGCCTAGCATGGCCTGTTCCGGCCTTAGAAGTCATCGTTGAATCGTTTAAGAGGGCGTCCTGGTTTTCTTTTTCCTAATGGCTTGTACTTTAAGGCTTGTTTTGGTAATCTTTCTGTTTTCATTCTTTGAACGTGTTCCATCCATTTATGTTTATATTTTTTAATTTTTTCTATTACTGGTTCTTGGTTTAATTCTTTCATAATATCTTCGTTTCTTTTGTGATCAAATAGGGTATACTTTGCAGTTTTTCTCATAAACTTCATTTCTGCTGTTGTTAATCTTTGTTTGTCTTTTTGTTTTATTGTCCAGATTTCGCTTCCATACATTAAGACCGGTAAGGCTAATGCATTGTATACTTTTAGCCTGGTTTGTTTTGAACTAGGTTTGGTTTAAATATAGAGTTAATTACACCTGTCATTTTTAAATATTTTGCAATTTTTACGTTTATATCTTTTTCATTTTCATATGTGATCATACATCCTAGGTAGTTAAATGAATTCACCTGTTCTAAGATCTTGTTATCTATTACTATTTTAGTTCTTGCTGGATCTTGTCCTTTAAAGGCCATAGTTTTTGATTTTTCCGTTGATATTATCATACCATAATCTTTGGATATCTCATTTAGATTTAAAATAGCTTTCTGTAAGTTATCTTCAGAATTTGTAATTATTATTTGGTCGTCTGCAAAGAGGAGAGTGTTTAAGTTAACTGTAGGTGAAAGTTTAATTCCTTGATGTAAATTTTTACTCCATTTTATTATTATTTCATTTAAGTAGACATTAAAAAGGGTTGCTGAGAGGGGACATCCCTTTCGGACCCCTTGGTTTATCTCTCTTGTATATGATAGCTCGTGATTTAATCTTATTTGTATTTGATTATTTTCATATATACTTGTGATAGCTTTTAGGTTATCATTTGGTATTTGTCTTTCTTTTAATATGTTAAATAATATGTTTCTTTTAACTTTGTCAAATGCTTTTTCAAAGTCAATAAATGCAATATGTGTTTCTAAATTATACTCTCTTCTTTTCTCTATTATTAATTTTAGGCAAAAGGCTGGGTCTATACATGATCGTCCTTTTCTAAATCCATTCTGTACCTCTAGAATAAAGTTTTCGAAATATTTCATTAGTTTGTTATTTAAGATTCTGTTATATATTTTGTAACAGGAATTTAGTATACTGATACCTCTATAGTTTTTAGGGTCATCTCTATTACCTTTCTTAAAGATAGGAATCACAATTGCTGTTTTCCATTCTATTGGGGGGGGGGATACCAGTTGAGTAAATTTTATTTAAAAATAATAAGAGTCTTTCTTTGAATCTTGTTCCTGCGTATTTATATAGTTCTGAACCTAGTTTATCTTCTCCAGGTGATTTTCCGTTTCTTGTTTCTTTCAGGCTGATTTCTAATTCTTCTTCAGTTATTTCCTTTTCATTTTCGTTAATTGTTTGCCAGTTGTCTTTTTTAAAATATTTGTCTGTCCACAGTTCTGTGTAATAATTTAGAAATTCTTCTAATTTCAATTAGGTGTTTAATTTTATGTTTTCTTTGGTATCTGCATTTAGGTGTTTCAAAATCTTATATACATTGGGTCTTATTTTATATAAATCATGTTCTAAATTAGAAACAAATTTATTCCATGATTCTCTATGTCCTTTTCTGACTTCTCTTTTAGCTATGGTTCTTATTCTTTTATATTCTATTTCATCTTCTAATCTTTTACTGCTTAACCATTTGTGATAGGCTTCTTTTTTCTTTTTAATTATTTCTTTGATTGTATCATCCCAGATCTTCAGTGTTTTTTCTTTTATTGAATTTTTTGGTCTTTCCTAAGCTTTCATTTGCTGCTGCATTTAGTATCGTTTTTATATTAAGCCATTCTATTTCTATTTCTTCATTTTGTTTTATTTTATCTAGATATTGGTTAATTCTTTCATATAGCCATTGTACATTTGTGTCATTCAACAGTCTAGTTTTATAAACAAATGTTTCAATTTTTCTTTCTGTTCTTGTTACTTGTAGCCATTTAGGTGGTAATCTTAATTTTATTTTAACAAGGAAGTGGTCACTGCTTATTTCATATCCTCTGTGAACTCTAACATCTAGTGAAAATTTTGATGTCTTTTCATTTAATATGAAGTAATCTAATATTGATTTCCATCCTCTTGCTGCCCAAGTATATTTATGTATGTCTCTTTATGTTTATAGAAGGAATTCATTATTTTTAGGTTATTATAAACTACAAAGTCAATCAATTTTTTACCATTTCTGTTTAGAGTGTGTTCTCCATGTATTCCTATATTATTATTAATTTTCGTGTTTCCAATTCTTGTATTTAAGTCTCCTGCTAAAATTATGTAGTCATTTTTATTTATTTTATTATATGTGTTTTGTAGCTGATTATAAAAATCAATGTTATCCTGTTCTCTTCCTTCTTCTGGGGCATATAAACCAATTATTGTTAAATAGCCTCTATCTATTTTTATTCTAGTTTCTATTATTCTTTCATTCCATAATTTATAATGTTTTAACTGTTTTGAAAGGGAGTTATGAATCCAAATCATGATTCCCTTGTGCTCTTTGGTCTCTGTCGACTCCATTGTATATCACATTAAAATTTTCAGTTCTCATAGTTCCCTTTAATTTCTTTTTTGTTTGTGATTACTGCTATTTTAAAATTTCTTTCATTTAATAACTGGTCTAATTCTATTTATTTATATGCTATTCCTCTTACATTCCAGTTTGCTATGTGTATTATATTTTGTCGTTTCCATTTTCGTTTTCCCTTTTCCATTCCAGGGTCGTTTCCCATAGATTCAATCCGATTATCTTTTTCTGTCAGCTTACAAGTAGGATTATGTTCTCCATGTCAGGGGACTAGCCTGACAATGGAATAGTTCAGTGGTAGGGCTGCTACCTTAAGGCTTCTGAACTAGCCTTCTTCCAAATTTAAACCCATAGGAGGAATAGGGTATATTGAAGGGGAAAGAGTAGATTATAGAAGAAATATAGTAAGGTTTATAGAGAGGGCATTGTAAGAAGAGTTGGCTGATAAGGCCTTATAGGAAAGATTAAAGTAAGTGGATCTTCCTCAAAGTAGAAGAATGAGAGGATAGATCCAGCTAGGGGTCCATGGGAGTGCCGCTTCCCTTGCAATCAAGATGATTGCCCCTTATGGCCCTGTTGGTCCACGAGTCCTTATTCAGTATATTCGGACCACCCCACCATATATATATATATATATACACACACACACGCACAAGCATGTACACACACACACACACACACACACATGGTTGGCTTCCCTATCCGCCACCCAGGGGACGCGCTCTCTAGGGGTTACAGGGTCCCCTGAGAGCCAAGTAACTATATTAAGGTAAAATGTAAAGAACAACAACTTTTACAATCACAGTAACGTTAATAAATCCCAAATGATAGGTACTTGTTCGATTTGAGATTATAAGGAATAGAAAAATAACTTATTTGTACTAAAATATTTGGTTACATCTGGAGTATTCAAAACTAGAAATCATAATATGATGCCATAAACGCCACATACTACTTGGTAGATAAAAACAAAGAAAATATCTCATTGTTTCAATTAATTAAATATTAATGTTTTCAATGTGATTTAGAGATGTCTTTATTGGGAAAGGATGAGAAGATAAAAAGGAAAATATCTCTCAGTTTAAAAATCAGCTTTCTCTGTCATTACAAAGTCGTTCAAAGTTAGCAATAACTTGTCTGATAACATGAATGAATGAATGGAAGATCTTGTGAAAAAAGTGAACTGGATAAGAGCAGTGAGTACACCGTGAGATTACTAGACTGAGGACGTCTTCTTTGACAAAATACCCAATGTAAGTTATTACGGATGTTCCCTCTAAGCTCAGTACAAGTGCGCGTGCAACGGTCAAAAACGGAAGCTCACACTCCTAGTAACTGCGAGCACAAACTTTTCTTATCATAATTTCTAATTTATAGTCTTTTGAACATATTATAAAAACGAATTATATTATAAATCATACTTTGTCATTTGTTTTAATTAGTAATTTCTCTAGTATCTCTACTCCAATCTTACTCTAATTCCAACTTAATACATTCTAATTAGTTACTTTTAGCATCTCTCTGTGAGTGAACTGAGGCCGATTTCATCAAGTGGTAGAGGCATATTTGTTTTGGGTGCTTACTGTCTAGACAGCACAGTTATTTGAAACTCGTCCAACGGTGATGGATTTTTGTAGCTACGCAAATTTAAATTAAAACGTCTGCGGCTTGTGACTTTCGCTGTTGTGAGCACAGGCTTCCTCATACATGAGTCTGAGACTGGAAGCTTGTGCACAAAATGCTTTTCATGAGCACATGGACCGGAAAAATGAGAGGAAACGTTGGTTATTACATAAATAAGGATGGTCGAGATAGTTAATAAGTTGGTAGTAAAGGACAAGCAGATGACTGTCAGATATCAAAGAGTATTGTATAGAGTAACAAAGCCAAACAGAATGGTGAAGTGACAAGTATCGTCGCTGCCACAGAACTCTGTCCTTGGGTCTGCTGTTTAATTTCTATATTAACGACATTGTGCATGTCTTGAAGGGATATATACATTTATTTTCTGAAGGTGCATAGTTCAGAGGATGATAGAAAATAATTCTAACACAGCATTATTTTAGGATGACCAGAAACAGAATAGTAGCGTTTGGATGGATGTTAGTTTAGTGCTTCCAAGCGTTTGGTTTTTGTATTTTGGAATTAAGGGATGCAGACTGTTTATCATATTTCCATATGTATGATTAGGAGTTTGTATGTATCATTCTTTATTGATTTAGTTTGACTGCACTGCGGGAAACTGAGAAGCCTATGGATCTAGATTGTAATAATGAACAGGAATTTCGGAGGAAGGGGATTATAGGTATTAAAGAGGGCACAAAGTATTGTCTTCATCGCCTTCTAACCATCAACCTTATAACGAAGAGAAATTGGGAAGTAATGTTCCTCTTTATAAAGCCTTATAAAGAGGAACATAATCCACAACACTTGCCAGCTCCATTCTCTTGATCCTACTCCATCTGTTTTATACAGGTCTGATCTCCTCGGTTTCAGGGAAATGCAAAAATATGAAGAGAGAGGGGGGTAAGGGAGGAATGGGGGAAGAGAGAGAGAGAGAGGGAGGGAGGGAGAACTGGCGGATAACTATACGATATCAGGACTGTGGAGTTAAATATGAGGAGAAATTAAGAAAGCGTGAGTTGTAATTTTTCAAAGAGGTGTTATAAATTAATATAACAAAGATAAAAGATATATAAAGGAGAGATTTTTCAATATAGAAAGGAGAAAGACCAAACTAGCTGTCTTCCTTAGTTCCGTAAAATATAATAGTAATGGAGAAAAGCAGATTATTCAAAAAGGCCTGTGAGGTGAATGGAGTTTCCTGAGGAAGTGTGAGTGCACTAAAGGTGAAAGACTTCGAGGAGTAGTACGACAGATATTATATCAGATACAGATATTAGCTTAATAATAATAATAATAATAATAATAATAATAATAATAATAATAATAATAATAATAATAATATTATTATTATTATTATTATTATTATTATTATTATTATTATTATTATTATTATTGTTATTATTATTATTATTATTATTATTATTATTATTATTAATAACAATAATAAAAGCTGTAGTAGTATATATAAAAGATAGAGAAAGAAATCGCTTAACAATACAGTGTTACAGGCCGAATACAAAGAAAACAGATTTATCTAACACACAAATCAGAATCAAAAAAACTAACAACTGCACAGAGCGAACATTAAGGAAACCTGAAAACTGATCAACAGTATGCCAAATAACACACACATAAAACCACTCCCTCTGAAACGATAAAATACAGTTTTGCTTGCCAGCCCAAATCCCTCAAACAGTTGTCACATGATTTTAAGCAGCACTGTTGAACTCCGTCCGACAGCTGCAGTAAAACAATCCTCTCCCACGCAATGCAATATTCTCCTAAGAGCCCGAGCAGTCCAAACAATTAGATTCCCAACGGTAACAAAGGAAGAATTGTCACTTGCAGTTCATCAAATTAACCCTCAGCAGTGAGACAGAGAGCCTCCGTAGTTCAGTCGGTATAGACGAAGCCCTATGGTTGGAAAGACCTGGGTTCAATTGCCGTCAGAGACGTTAGGAACCTTTATCTGGTCTCTTTCGGCAAAAGATGAGTTAGCCTGTCTCATACGGAGATAGAGGATTTTTTCACTCGGAAACTCGGGTTTTTCGTCCCCCGGAACAGGCAAACCGGCCCCGTGAACACACACGGCTACAGTCATAAATACTTATGGAAAGTAAGGCAACTGGAAACCACCTTGCGTTATATCTCCCTAGTAATTAGCTGCAACCCTCTCAAAGAGAGGAGGTCACAGGATTAAGATTAGGAGTGAGAGAGACAGAATCAGACCCAAAAAGTTCAAAAGACACTCAGCTAGCATATGTTCTATTATTCCAAGCCTGTTAACTATCTTAGAATTGGGACACAAATCTGACATATAAAATACTACATCAGTCACTCCCATACATAAACACCGAAAGAGAAACATTACAAGTAACTACAGAGCCGCTATCGACAAAACTACTACACAACACTTTGTTAGTTTTGTGTGGTAGTGTATCGACACAAAATATGTATTAGCTTGTCCAGAACACGAGCAAGCCAACATACCTTGCATCTGGTGAACCTCTACTCTCTTGGTTTAAAACCGTAAGAATAGGATCAACTAATAGGTACTGGTATATCAACTAAGTTACTGGTAATCTAGAGACCCACGGAGAGCTGTTCTCTCCCTAATTCTGTTTAGCATACATGCATGCGACATTAATCAACTTTTATTTAAAAAAGTAAGATCATTCAAAACATAGAATATAAAGTTATGTCCATCTATAACGATGCAAGCATGGCCTACACAAACACAAACATGCAACACGACATTAATCTGATCACCGGCTGGCTAACCGAAACGGTTAATACACATAAACTCTATATAAATAAAAAAATAAAAATAAAATAAAAAAACGAAGCTAATGATATTCAACAACCACAGATCTAACCCATGGAAACTAAGTAACAAACATCCCTTCTATATACGATTCCATTAAAAACCGCAACTATCAAACAAGTCAATACAACAAGATATCTTGAGACTTCATTCCGTTTATGATCTGAACTTGGAATAGCCATATGAACCACTGGGCAACAAACTTCGGATAATAGCTAGCAAACTAAGTATATAGCTTAAAACGCATAGCTTCTTGTAGCTGCCTTCTAAAAGACAAAGCTCCTATGTAGTTTCATTATAGATTACTATAAGGCAGTGATGGCGAACCTTTTAGGCTCGGCGTGTCAAAAATTTGAAAAATGCCTAACTTGACTCTGCTGGCGTGCTCTTACCCCTTCCCCTCACCAAACAAAAGAGAAACAATTCTTTACATATTCATTTATTTAAAAAAGTACAGTCCAATCATGTGTGGTGTTATGCATTATATATTGAAATATCAAATAATTACAAAATGAAATACGAGTAAACAAACACAGGTAAAATAATAATAATAATGAAAAATCATTAATTTACAATTGAGAAAACGATATGCACACTGATAGTCGGGCTTAAAACAGTGCATTAAAAAATTACCTTACTTTTAATAGTAATTGTGAATTGAACTGGAAAAAAAATATGGAACACATTGCATTTGATTTCATTAATATCAATTACTGGCTTTTTTGTCTGAGTCTTAATGGATAAGTCTGAAATTGAAATTAGGTACTTTGTGTACTTCAAGCCCAAACAAGCAGCATGAACGTCATCTGTCAGTCGGTTTCTTTTGCCCTTTTTAATGTTGTTTAAAGCCAAGAATAAGATCTCGCAAGAGTATGTAAAGGGGAAAATTGCGAGTAAAGCTATTGCTAGATTTTTAAGGGCGCTAGAACTTTCCGGTATTCGTTTCCAAGCATTCAAAATTTCTTTGTCGTAGTGGCACTCTTCATTCTGCAGGCGATTTCTTTCCAGATCCTTAAGTTGAGACCTCAGGTCGACAAGCACTGGAGTCCAGATGCTGGCCTGGAACTCTGCTAACTGCAGGTCTAATCCTTCAATTTGTAGCCATTGGAAATCATTTAATTCCATAGTAGTGTATACTACTACATCTGGATACTTAATTATTTTAACTGTCTGTTCTAAACTTCTAAATTGATTAAATCTTCTGCCAAACGGATCATTTATTGAAATTTATTGTTGTCGGGTATTGGTGAACGCTAGCGTGTCACCGAAAACGTCATGGCGTGTCACCGTTGACACGCGTGTCATTGGTTCGCCATCACTGCTATAAGGTGAATGTGAACCCATTTTAAGATACGCAACAATAACAACACGCACGTTTTGCACAGACTGCAAAGTGAACAGACTACAAGTTCATCAATCCAAAATGGTCAAACTGATTTTTTGGGGAATAAAGAGAAGATTCCACATTAATACGGGCCACAATGACAGGACACAAAATATTTAAAATAAAACACCTATATTACTATACGGTCATGTTAAAGCATTACTTTATTCCTACAGGATAACCAGAATATTAATCAGATAAGACCGCAATCAACAAACCGCTTTTCACATATAAATATAACAATTACTGCGTAAAAACCACAAGGATCTTTTATATACCAAACATGATCCAGAAACTGCCAATCAACAAGAGAAATTTTGGGACCTATAGAGATCTGAAAGGACACCAAGAAGATATTAGAACAGGAAAACAAATACAGTGACGTTCTATAATGAAGTTCTCTCAAGTACCAACACAAAGACCTCAAGATGCTTACCCGTACAAAACCTCCTTCTTTTCAAAAGCTAATTCAAGCACTCTCAGTGCGCGCGTGTGTGTGTGTGTGTGTGTGCCCGCGCGCGCGCTCTTGAGGATATCAGCAGAAACGTCACCAGAACATTTACACATTAAAATTTAGAATTAGACTTTATTAAATTTTAAATTATCATTCTTATTATTAAGATGAAATTTTACAACATCTGATTAGTACCTGCAGCAAAATTGCTCAAACCGATTGGAACTATCGTCATGATCAAGTGGCCAAGATAATTCATTGGTATTTATACAAAAAAAAAAAAAAAAAGGAGATTTCCTATCTCTAAATAGTTAGCAGCAACAAAAAATCGAGACAATATTAGAAAATGAAATTGCAAATAATCTGTGAGATTTTAGAACACAAACTGATCGGTCGTTGGACCACAATAAACCTAAACATTACAATTATTAAACACCGAAAATTTGAAATTATTCGCATCGTAGTCAGGTTTTTTCGTCCCTCAAAATAGGCAAACTGGTCCCCGTGAACACACATTTCTACAGACATTAAAACACTCTCCTTTAGGGATACAGAAGAGGAGTGGCGAGCTGGCTACATTAATTGCCTAAAATCCCTAATTAGAAGACTTAATTAGTAGTCTCCGGCTGACAAGAATTGCATGGAGTATTTGAAGCTCGCGCAGTTATTTTATAATCATATTACAATGTGCATACATGGCTATCTTTACACAAATTCAACCAATTATTCCTGCAATATATATTTCACCCATAAAATACTTTTTTAAAAAATTAATTGGAATTACAGGACTGCTCAAGAGCTCCTGGACTGACACAAGGGGGGGGGGGGGCACAGCTGAAAAGACGACTTACCACTGATAGATAGTGCTATATTGAATCATTATGGGATAGTTTGTTTAGTGTTTTCAATTACAGTTTGCAGTGCTTTCATGTAACCAAGTTTACTGCATCGGTTGTTTATTGTGTTGCTGCGAATTTCAAAATAAGTGGTATGAAGATGCAAAGAGTTTCTATCAAGTTTTGTTCAGACTCAGTATAACACAGAGACCATTAAAGATTTTTGTAAAATATTTGAATATGAAGCAACGAAAAAAACAGACAGACTTTTGGAGTAATTTTCTAGATTTAAAAGTGCATGAATGTTAGCAGTGAAGGAATTTTGTATTAAATATTCTATCCGGCAAGCTAAACTCTCAACGTTATCGCTGTTCACCAAAAAAGCACCAGAAAAGTAGCACATCTACACATGCTGGCCACTGAATCAGAAACCTTTATGTAAATATACGTAAACGTCGCTTATACAGACTGTATGCAAAATACTTGGTTATGTGTGTCATTACGTTCTACGCAACTATTTAAGACTGCTGCTGGTCAGTAATCGTCAACAGTGTTGATCACAATGGGAAAAATAAAGGATCGTTCGGTGTTCGATAAAGGGCTTATTGTGGGTGCCCGTGTAGACTGGAGATACGATATTGAAAACAGCAAAGTTGACTGGTTTCTCAAAAAGAGAGATATCCTGGGTGTTTATTCAGTAGAAGAATAACCCAAATTGATTGTCTAAGAAGCCTAACTGTAGTTCTATGACAGTCTATCGGGAATGAGCTCAGAGTCGTCTGAGAAGGCTTGTGCGGATAAACAGAACTCCTATGTGCAGCAATTGACCGAAGCATTTAATGAAGGCTGTTCCCGAACCAAAGCTCACTGAAAACTATGCGCATTGAAGAGGATCGGTATTGGCAGTCGCTAAAGGAGGTCCAACACGGTATTAAATAAAAGTTTCTAATTCAGTGGCAGGAACGTGTACAATTGCTTAACCATGCCATTTCCTGAGTTGCGTTAACGCTCGTTCTACACGAAATATCCAAAGTATTGAAATGTAATGTAATGTGGGAATTACGGAGGAATTTTAAATTTCAGGTAAGACTTATGCAAGCAACATGAAAAGAGGCTAAGAAAAATGTGGAAGAGAAACTATGTTAAGAA
Organism: Typopeltis vanoorti; assembly: GCF_054136105.1. Taxonomy (NCBI): domain Eukaryota; kingdom Metazoa; phylum Arthropoda; class Arachnida; order Uropygi; family Thelyphonidae; genus Typopeltis; species Typopeltis vanoorti. Next base: position 68,830,751 of record NC_143550.1, on the reverse strand, counting down.
TAAACTGTATTTAGACTAAACAGGGGGTGTCAGAATCAGATTTTTACTTTAAGACAAACAGTTCAGAAATCATGAAAATATATAAATATATGTGTTTAAGTTTTGAAGATCTGGAAAAAAAAGCATAGGACAAGGTGCCAAGGGGAAGAAAACTGTTTTATTATAATGGATGGCATTATATCAAGCAATACATAGTTTATATTTAAGTTGTAAGGCAGACAGTTAAAACTGACAAGGATGCACACTATCTCCACTGTTATTAATCACCTTATCTATCTACATCTCATCTCATCTATCATATTATGGAGGAAAAGCATTAAACCTGATATCAAAATTGAAGATGCTAATTTCTTCTGTTTTCTTTATGCAAACAGCTGAAATTCACATCACGAAAATCAGCAATAAAAACAAAAACTACGAAAATAGCAAGGAACATTGTAAACCTCAGCTGAATCCTGAATAGGAAACTTATGACACTAATCAAATACTTCAACTATTTAGGCACGATTTTAGTGAGGATAGTAAATCAAATATGGAAATAAACAACGGAAAAAGCAAATATGTTGGGAAGTCAACTGAATATATGTATATAGAATAAGAGCGAAATTAGCCAACTCACTAAACTCTTGTAATAATATCCAAGACAGTATTTAAATTAGTTTTAACTTAGGGAACTGCGAGTTGGGTTACAAATAAAGCAATTGAACAAAGATTGTGTAGCCACCAAAGATATGGCAGAATTAGATTAAAAATGAATATATTAGGAAGGAACTTGAGATTGCCGTTATTCACGAATGTGTAATCGGAGCAAGGCGGAACGGTCACTTAAACAGAATAGGACAAGAAAGATTACACTGAATGGAACACGAAGAGCCAAGAGAACTGATCCATTTACAAGTGCCCTAGAAGATAGAAATATAGCATGTGATACTATTGGAGTCTTAATAATTAACAGATTAATTTGAAGAAAAATGTTGATAAAAATGTCATAATAATGTCAACTCAATCATACTGTGCTTATATGATTACATAAGAGGTATATAGTATCCTGCATACTCCTTTACTCTTTTAGGGAACATACCAGGAGTTTAATAACGATGATGATGAGTAGTGAATTTATCATCCCACACATAATAACAAATTTGAGAAAACGAGCATGCCCAGTGCATTGAAGATGTAATATGAGATAAAAGGAGTTCTCGCCTGAGCACAGCCTGGGTTATACCCTTCAAGTGATGGAAAAAATTGAAACATGTTTTACAAGCATATTTATACAATATGCGTTTTTATTTAAAGTACCAAGCAAGATGGCACAAATAAGATAAAAGAAAAAATAAATTAATTAAAAGTTTTGTGTTGAATTTATTATCATTACTATTGCAAAAGCAATGCAGTTGCTCAAAAATATGATCAACGAATTCTTTTTGATAACACTAATAATAAAGGCACTGAAAATTTTATGCTTTTTTTTTTTTTTTTTTGATAAGGCGTTTTATTATTCCAAAGTCCGATGCTTGTAAAAAGCAGGGGGGAAAAAATCTCCTGAGGAGATTGACAGACGACCCAGGAAAATGCAATAGGCTGATGGGGTTGTTACCAATTGCACGATTAAACAAGAATCCACTAATTGAATTAAAGAAGCCACGAAATTAAATTCTTGATTTATCCTTGACCCAAGTATAATCAAACAAAATTTGCACGTTAAGTAACTTCACGACCAAGTTACTTGTATACAGAAGCTAATGTCTTCACACTAATTGCATTATATGTGTATATAATGCTAAGCATTAGGGGAAGGTTACTAACCAGACTAGTTTCGACCTTTATTGAGGTACCATCAATGGAAGTCAGACCCACAGACGAGATTAAATGAAAGATGCCAACACCTGGATACACTGGAAACACTTGGATAAAGGAGAAACCAAATATATAATTTCTTGGCAGCTGCTTTAATTTAATTTAGAATTAAGAGAAAAATCTTTCAACATCTATCTCTAATCCAGAGTATTTTAATAATAAGGTGTGATACCTTTTTATTATTTGTGTATGCGAAATATATGATTTCTGCATAACTTCAACCTTAGTATCTTTTCTGGGTCTGGCTCACACTGATCCCCGTACTTAAACATTTCTCAATAACGGTCGAAACCGGTCTGGGTATTCCCATAAAGGCTTAGCATTATATACACATAAAAAGGATGTGTGCTTTTCATTATGTGAAGATATTTAATATCTTCACATAATGCAAAGCACATTATGTGAAGATATTTAATATCTTCACATAATGGAAAGAGCATTATGCTATTTGCATTATGTGAATAACTAAGAGCATTTAATGTGAAGATGTTAGCTTCTGTATACAAGTAGCTTAGTTGTGACGATACTTCACGCTCAAACTTTATTTACTTACACTTGGATAAAGGATAAACCAATAATATAATTTCCTGGAATCATTAATTTAATTTAAAACCAACTGTAAAAATTTTCAAGAATCCACTGATGTTCATATGAATACTCACCTATAACGATCAAATAGGAAGGCAATAGTTTTCGGAACGAAAACTCTGCTTTTCATCCTCAAAGTCAAACATACAGACTAGATAATGCATGCAGTTAACAACACACTAGCCTCATAGTCTTCGAAAATAGGTTTCTTATCTTAGTTCCTTTCTAATAAGCGTCGTTTGGGATTCCATATTCTGTTTGTTCAGTTTTAGTTGATATTCGCGAAAGGAATAAGCTCCTATTAGATTTTTTGTTCATCCGTTGGTACATATGAAAATTATCCTGTCCTCTTGTTGGATGAAGTTATTGACATTTGGTATTTGGAAGCATAAAAATATGTAGGATCATCACAAATTTTGTTTTGGTCGGGTTATTTGTAGTGGAAAAATACACTTTGGAATGACATCCAGCAATAAATTGGTACTGATTATACGGAAATATATAATATTTAGTATTTAAGATATGCACCAGAATTTTTCCCCAATCACAATTCGGTTTTCAACTAAATCATTTAAAATAGATCCTAATAATTAGTATATTAGCCTCAATTATGCTTGTATAAATCTTACTTTGAACATTCATTCGAGAAATTCTTCTGTGATTCACATATTTATTTTTATTTTCCTTTTTTTTTTTTTATAGATAAACACTGTAAGAGTTCTATACCTCCATTCATCTGGAACTGCACCTTCTAACTAAGCCAACTGAATTATTCAGTGTGACCGCTGTAAAATATTCATAGCTTCATATTTAAGCATTTCGGATAGAATATTGTTTAGAGCTAACAATATTTCCACATTGCAGGTTCCTGATGGGTTTATATAACTCACTTAATGCCATGTAATAATGATTACATTCCTCTTTAATATTTTCTACTACTGTTTTGTCAATGTTTATCTCATTAAACTCTCAAAGTAATTACTCCATACCAGATATCCGAAATATCTGCATCTTATTTTTGTGTCACTTATATCATCCTTGATTCCTTTCGAAAAGTTTACAGATTTTCACGAAAATTTGTAAACTTTTCGGTTGCTTCATAGCCATTTTCAACAGAGTTCAAAAAGAGAACAAAAATTCAATTTAAAGCGCATGATATTAGGTGCACTAATCGGCGTCAGAAGAATAGCTCCATCTGCATTAATAGATATCTAAAAATAAATTACAACAAAATAATTTAGTTAATAAATTACTTTGAAATATAATCAAAAATTAATTACAAATTAAGGAATACATAAATGTGTAGCTCGATGGAAGTGTCGTGTACCATCCACGGCGATAGCTCACCTGAAGAAAGAGTGTCATAAGTTCAATTCTAGTCGCCGATTAAAGGAACTTTTACTAAGCCTTTTATCGACCAGTTCCCGAATTAGTCGATCTCTGGCACGGAAACGATTTTTTTTCTCCCCATTAAAATCAAGAAAATCGACTGTAGAACCCACACTATTTCAGACAATAAATGTAGCGTTAGGATTAGGGACTAGCGATGGCAGAACTTGTCAGTCGTCTCTCTTCACCGGATGTCATGTTATAATTAGCAATAGCCTTGGGACAATTATCTCTGATTGCTACTGGTGGAGATTGAACTGCCCCTCAGTATCCAAAAGTTAGATAGGCTAAAACAGCCTTGCCTACTTCCTATATGAGAATAAAAGGCGTTATCTGATTTTTTTTTTTTTTGATAAATGGGATTTTTATTTCATGAACATAATTTAGTTATATCATTACTTTCATTATAATGAGCCTCTTTCACCTATTTCACAAGTAGATGTACCATTGTGACATCACTTCAAGATAAAGCAGATTTCCGCATCAAGCTCCTTACCTCCAGCATAGTTGACAAAGGCAAATCACCTTCTGTTCTACCAAGAACGCTGTAGAACTCCTCTGATCTCAAAAAAAAAAAAAAAAAAAAAATGCTTTTAGCATTTCTTCAACCAGTTCCCGAGTTGTCGATCTCTGACATAGGCAAGTGTTTTTTTCCTCCTAGAAACTCGAGTTTTTCCTCTCATAAACTCAAAAAACTCGACCGTACGACCCACAATATTTCACACACTAACATATCCTTTTAGGGTTAGGCATCAAGAGATGGCAGCACTTGTTTCCCAGTCTCTAACGTTGCCACTGATAATTAGTTATAGTCTTGGGCTAGATATCTCTGATTGATTACTGGTGGAGATTGAACTGTCTACTCACGTTATCTATTTTTTTTTTTTTTTTGATAAAATATAATTTTCTTGAGTGAAACTGCAGTCATGGTACTTTAAAAAACCCCTTGTCCTTGCCAGAGATCAAATAACTCGAGAACCATTGAAGAAAGGTCTAGAAAAAGATCCCCTTCAGTCAGCGACTAGACTTAATCTAGATTTTTCTACCAACCATGCAATTAATAACATACAGGTTTAAATTATAGGGTAGAGAGCTATAGTGTTTTCCCACCTTGTGTGACCGCTAATTCATAAGTAGTATAGAAATAGAAGACACAACACATAAAAAAAAAAAAAATCAGCTAACGCCTTTTTATTCCCGTATACGGGAGTAGGCGAGGCCATTTAGCCCTATCTAACATTTGGAGACTGAGTGGGCAGTTCAATCTCCACTGGTACCCAATCAGAGACAGATGGCCCAAGACTATCACTAATTAAGCGGTACGCAGTGAAGAGAGACGGCTCAAATATGCCGCCATCTCGTGGTCCCTAACCCTAACACAATAAATAAAAAAATAAATTTTAATTAGGAAAAGATTTTTGGAAAATTTTCTAATATTTTTTTTCCTTTTTGTTTTGGGGAGCCAGGGCCCCTTTTCCCATCCCCTGGGTATGCCACTGAGTGTGAGAAACAGACAGCCATGATGCCCAACTTAATAAATTGCATGACCTCTTTTCACTGCAGTGACTGCAGCAATTCAATGGGGCATACTTTCCACAAGCGTACGATAGCGTTCAATAGGAATTCTGGACCATTCTTCCTGTAGGCATATAATCAGGTCCTGGTCTGTTGTGGGGCGGATGCCCCTTAATCTCACCGAACGCTCTAGTTCATACCACAGATATTCAATAGGGTTGAGACAGGGCTCTGTGGAGGCCAGTCAAGTGGTGACATTTATGCCCACAAATCACATGGTTACAGCAGCAGCCTTTTGACACAGTGTGTCTTGTTGAAAGAAACAATGGTCACTTCTGTAGAAACGTCACAAAGTAGGAAGCATTGCCTTCCATTATCCAGAATGTTCAGATATCTTTAGGA